>NC_053028.1:347112948-347424133 GCF_003073215.2 Triticum urartu
AGATCTTTATCGGTCAGACCGCATAACAACATACGTTGTTCCCTTGTCATCGGTATGTTACTTGCCCGAGATTCAATCGTCGGTATCTCAATACCTAGTTCAATCTCGTTACCGTCAAGTCTCTTTACTCTTCCGTAATTACAATCATCCCGCAACTAACTCATTAGTTGCAATGCTTGCAAGGCTTAAGTGATGTGCATTACCGAGAAGGGCCCGAAGATACTCTCCGACAATTGGGAGACAAATCCTAATCCTCGAAATACGCCAACCCCAACAAGTACCTTCGGAGACACCTGTAGAGCACCTTTATAATCACCCAGTTACGTTGTGACGTTTGGTAGCACACAAAGTGTTCCTCTGGTAAACGGGAGTTGCATAATCTCATAGTCATAGGAACATGTATAAGACATGAAGAAAGCGATAGCAGATTACTAAACGACCGTGTGCTAGGCTAACGGAATGGGTCATGTCAATCACATCATTCTCCTAATGATGCGACCCCGTTAATCAAATGACAACGCATGTCTATGGTTAGGAAACATAACCATCTTTGATCAACGAGCTAGTCAAGTAGAGGCATACTAGTGACAATCTGTTTGTCTATGTATTCACACATGTATTATGTTTCGGGTTGATACAATTCTAGCATGAGTAATAAACATTTATCATGATATAAGGAAATAAATAATAACTTTATTATTGCCTCTAGGGCATATTTCCTTCAGTCTCCCACTTGCACTAGAGTCAATAATCTAGATTACACAGTAATGATTCTAACACCCATGGAGCCTTGGTGCTGATCATGTTTTGCTCATGGAAGAGGCTTAGTCAATGGGTCTGCAACATTCAGATCCGTATGTATCTTGCAAATTTCTATGTCTCCCACCTGGACTAAATCCCGGATGGAGTTGAAGCATCTCTTGATGTGTTTGGTTCTCTTGTGAAATCTGGATTCCTTCGCCAAGGCAATTGCACCAGTATTGTCACAAAAGATTTTCATTGGACCTGATGCACTAGGTATGACACCTAGATCGGATATGAACTCCTTCATCCAGACTCCTTCATTTGCTGCTTCCGAAGCAGCTATGTATTCCGCTTCACACATAGATCCTACCACGACGCTTTGTTTAGAACTGCACCAACTAACAGCTCCACCGTTCAATGTAAATACATATCCGGTTTGCAATCTAGAATCATCCGGATCAGTGTCAAAGCTTGCATCAACGTAACCATTTACGATGAGCTCTTTTTCACCTCCATAAATGAGAAACATATCCTTAGTCCTTTTCAGGTACTTCAGAATGTTCTTGACAGCTGTCCAGTGATCCACTCCTGGATTACTTTGGTACCTCCCTGCTAGACTTATAGAAAGGCACACATCAGGTCTGGTACACAGCATTGCATACATGATAGAGCCTATGGCTGAAGCATGGGGAACATCTTTCATTTTCTCTCTATCTTATGCAGTGGTCGGGCATTGAGTCTTACTCAACTTCACACCTTGTAACACAGGCAAGAACCCTTTCTTTGCTTGATCCATTTTGAACTTCTTCAAAACTTTGTCAAGGTATGTGCTTTGTGAAAGTCCAATTAAGCGTCTTGATCTATCTCTATAGATCTTAATGCCCAATATATAAGCAGCTTCACCGAGGTCTTTCATTATAAAACTCTTATTCAAGTATCCCTTTATGCTATCCAGAAATTCTATATCATTTCCAATCAGCAATATGTCATCCACATATAATATCAGAAATGCTACAGAGCTCCCACTCACTTTCTTGTAAATACAGGCTTCTCCAAAAGTCTGTATAAAACCAAATGCTTTGATCACACTATCAAAGCATTTATTCCAACTCTGAGAGGCTTGCACCAGTCCATAAATGGATCGCTGGAGCTTGCACACTTTGTTAGCTCCCTTTGGATTGACAAAACCTTCCGGTTGCATCATATAAAACTCTTCTTCCAGAAATCCATTCAAGAATGCAGTTTTGACATCCATCTGCCATATTTCATAATCATAAAACGCGGTAATTGCTAACATGATTTAGACAGACTTAAGCATCGATACGGGTGAGAAGGTCTCATCATAGTCAATCCCTTGAACTTGTCGAAAACATTTCGCAACAAGTCGAGCTTTGTAGACAGTAACCTTTCCGTCAACGTCAGTCTTCTTCTTGAAGATCCATTTATTCTCAATTGCTTGCTGATGGCAAGTCAACCAAAGTCCATACTTTGTTCTCATACATGGATACCATCTCAGATTTCATGGCCTCAAGCCATTTTGCGGAATCTGGGCTCACCATCGCTTCTTCATAGTTCGTAGGTTCATCATGATCTAGTAGCATGACTTCCAGAACAGGATTGCCGTACCACTCTGGTGTGGATCTTACTCTGGTTGATCTACGAGGTTCAGTAGTAACTTGATCTGAAGTTTCATGATCATCATCATTAACTTCCTCACTAATTGGTGTAGGCGTCACAGAAACCGGTTTCTGTGATGAACTACTTTCCAATAAGGGAGCAGGTACAGTTACCTCATCAAGTTCTACTTTCCTCCCACTCACTTCTTTCGAGGGAAACTCCTTCTCTAGAAAGTATCCATTCTTAGCAATGAATGTCTTGCCTTCGGATCTATGATAGAAGATGTACCCAACAGTCTCCTTTGGGTATCCTATGAAGACATATTTCTCCGATTTGGGTTCGAGCTTATCAGGTTGAAGCTTTTTCACATAAGCATCGCAGCCCCAAACTTTAAGAAACGACAACTTTGGTTTCTTGCCAAACCACAGTTCATAAGGCGTCGTCTCAATGGATTTTGATGGTGCCCTATTTAACGTGAATGCGGCCGTCTCTAAAGGATAACCCCAAAATGATAGCGGTAAATCTGTAAGAGACATCATAGATCGCACCATATCTAGTAAAGTACGATTACGACGTTCGGACACACCATTACGCTGTGGTGTTCCAGGTGGTGTGAGTTGCGAAACTATTCCGCATTGTTTCAAATGTAGACCAAACTCGTAACTCAAATATTCTCCTCCACGATCAGATTGTAGAAACTTTATTTTCTTGCTACGATGATTTTCAACTTCACTCTGAAATTCTTTGAACTTTTCAAATGTTTCAGACTTATGCTTCATTAAGTAGATATACCCATATCTGCTTAAATCATCTGTGAAGGTGAGAAAATAACGATATCCGACACAAGCCTCAACATTCATCGGACCACATACATCTGTATGTATGATTTCCAACAAATTTGTTGCTCTCTCCATAGTACCGGAGAACGATGTTTTAGTCATCTTGCCCATGAGGCACGGTTCCCAAGTACCAAGTGATTCATAATCAAGTGGTTCCAAAAGTCCATCAGTATGGAGTTTCTTCATGCGCTTTACACCGATATGACCTAAACGGCAGTGCCACAAATAAGTTGCACTATCATTATCAACTCTGCATCTTTTGGCTTCAACATTATGAATATGTGTATCACTACTATCGAGATTCATCAAAAATAGACCACCCTTCAAGGGTGCATGACCATAAAAGATATTACTCATATAAATAGAACAACCATTATTATCTGATTTAAATGAATAACCGTCTCGCATCAAACAAGATCCAGATATAATGTTCATGCTCAAGGCTGGCACCAAATAACAATTATTTAGGTCTAATACTAATCTCGAAGGTAGATGTAGAGGTAGTGTGCCGACCGCGATCACATCGACTTTGGAACCATTTCCCACGCGCATCGTCACCTCGTCCTTTGCCAGTGTTCGCTTAATCCGTAGTCCCTATTTCGAGTTGCAAATATTAGCAACAGAACTAGTATCAAATACCCAGGTGCTACTGCAAGCTCTAGTAAGGTACACATCAATAACATGTATATCACATATACCTTTGTTCACTTTGCCATCCTTCTTATCCGCCAAATACTTGGGGCGGTTCCGCTTCCAGTGACCAGTCTGCTTGCAGTAGAAGCACTCAGTCTCACGCTTAGGTCCAGACTTGGGTTTCTTCTCCTGAGCAGCAACTTGCTTGCTGTTCTTCTTGAAGTTCCCCTTCTTCTTCCCTTTACCCTTTTTCTTGAAACTGGTGGTCTTATTGACCATCAACACTTGATGCTCCTTCTTGATTTCTACCTCCGCTGCTTTTAGCATTGCAAAGAGCTCGGGAATTGTCTTATTCATCCCTTGCATATTATAGTTCATCACGAAGCTTTTGTAGCTTGGTGGCAGTGATTGAAGAACTCTATCAATGACACTATCAACTTGAAGATTAACTCCCAGGTGAGTCAAGTGATTATGGTACCCAGACATTCTGAGTATATGCTCACTGACAGAACTATTCTCCTCCATCTTGCAGCTGTAGAACTTATTGGAGACTTCATATCTCTCAATCCGGACATTTGCTTGAAATATTAACTTCAACTCCTGGAACATCTCATATGCTCCATGACGTTCAAAACGTCGTTGAAGTCCCGGTTCTAAGCCATAAAGCATGGCACACTGAACTATCGAGTAGTCATCAGCTTTGCTCTGCCAGGCGTTCTTAACGTCTGCAGTTGCATCAGCAGCAGGCCTGGCACTCAGCGGTGGTTCCAGGACGTAATTCTTCTAAGCAGCAATGAGGATAATCCTCAAGTTACGGACCCAGTCCGTGTAATTGCTACCATCATCTTTCAACTTTGCTTTCTCAAGGAACGCATTAAAATTCAATGGAACAACATCACGGGCCATCTATCTACAAACAACATAGACAAGCAAGATACTATCAGGTACTAAGTTCATGATAAATTTAAGTTCAATTAATCATATTACTTAAGAACTCCCACTTAGAAAGACATCCCTCTAATCCTCTAAGTGATCATGTGATCCAAATCAACTAAACCATAACCGATCATCACGTGAAATGGAGTAGCTTTCAATGGTGAACATCACTATGTTGATCATATCTACTATATGATTCACGCTCGACCTTTCGGTCTCAGTGTTCCGAGGCCATATCTGCATATGCTAGGCTCGTCAAATTTAACCTGAGTATTCTGCGTGTGCAAAACTGGCTTGCACCCGTTGTAGATGGACGTAGAGCTTATCACACCCGATCATCACGTGGTGTCTGGGCACGATGAACTTTGGCAACGGTGCATACTCAGGGAGAACACTTTTATCTTGAAATTTAGTGAGAGATCATCTTATAATGCTATGCTATCGTCAATCAAAGCAAGATAAGATGCATAAAAGATAAACATCACATGCAATCAATATAAGTGATATGATATGGCCATCATCATCTTGTGCTTGTGATCTCCATCTCCGAAGCACCGTCATGATCACCATCGTCACCGGCGCGACACCTTAATCTCCATCGTAGCATCGTTGTCATCTCGCCAATCTTATGCTTCCACGACTATCGCTACCGCTTAGTGATAAAGTAAAGCATTACATGGCAATTGCATTGCATACAATAAAGCAACAACCATATGGCTCCTGCCAGTTGCCGATAACTCGGTTACAAAACATGATCATCTCATACAATAAAATTTAGCATCATGTCTTGACCATATCACATCACAACATGCCCTGCAAAAACAAGTTAGACGTGCTCTACTTTGTTGTTGCAAGTTTTACGTGGCTGCTATGGGCTTAGCAAGAACCGTTCTTACCTACGCGTCAAAAACCACAACGATAGTTTGTCAAGTTGGTGATGTTTTAACCTTCGCAAAGACCAGGCGTAGCCACACTCGGTTCAACTAAAGTTGGAGAAACTGACACCCACCAGCCACCTGTGTGCAAAGCACGTCGGTAGAACCAGTCTCGCGTAAGCGTACGCGTAATGTCGGTCCGGGCCGCTTCATCCAACAATACCGCCGAACCAAAGTATGACATGCTGGTAAGCAGTATGACATGCTGGTAAGCAGTATGACTTATATCGCCCACAACTCACTTGTGTTCTACTCGTGCATATAACATCAACGCATAAAACCTGGCTCGGATACCACTGTTGGGAAATGTAGTAATTTCAAAAAAATTCCTACGCACACGCAAGATCATGGTGATGCATAGCAATGAGAGGGGAGAGTGTTGTCCACGTACCCTCGTAGACCGAAAGCGGAAGCGTTAGCACAACGCGGTTGATGTAGTCGTACGTCTTCATGATCCGACCGATCAAGTACCGAATGTACGGCACCTCCGAGTTCAGCACACGTTCAGCCCGATGACGTCCCTCGAACTCCGATCTAGCCGAGTGTTGAGGGAGAGTTTTGTCAGCACGACGGCGTGGTGACAATGTTGATGTTCTACCAACGCAGGGCTTCGCCTAAGCACCGCTACAGTATTATCGAGGTGGACTATGGTGGAGAGGGGCAGCGCACACGGCTAAGAGATCAATGATCAATTGTTGTGTCTCTGGGGTGCCCCCCTGCCCCCGTATATAAAGGAGCAAGGGGGGTGTGACCGGCCATAGGAGGAGGCGCGTCGGAGGAGTCCTACTCCCACCGAGAGTAGGACTCCCCTCCTTTTTCCTAGTTGGATTAGGACTTGGGGGAAGGAGGAGAGAGGGGAAAGGAAAAGGGGGCGCCCCCCCTCCTTGTCCAATTCGGACTGGGGGGGAGGGGCGCGCGACTGCCCCTTGGCCGCCTCTCCTCTTCCTCCACTTGGGCCCATAAGGCCCAATAACCTCCGGGGGTTCCGTTAACCCCTCCCGCACTCTGGTAAAATCACTATTTCACTCAGAACACTTCCGATATCCAAACGTAAGCTTCCAATATATCAATCTTCATGTCTCGACCATTTCGAGACTCCTTGTCATGTCCATGATCACATCCGGGACTCCGAACAACCTTCGGTACATGAAAACACATAAACTCATAATAAAATTGTCATCGTAACGTTAAGCGTGTGGACCCTACGGGTTCGAGAACTATGTAGACATGACAGAGACACGTCTCCGGTCAATAACCAATAGCGGAACCTGGATGCTCATATTGGCTCCTACATATTCTACGAAGATCTTTATCGGTCAGACCGCATAACAACATACGTTGTTCCCTTTGTCATCGGTATGTTACTTGCCCGAGATTCGATCGTCGGTATCTCAGTACCTGGTTCAATCTCGTTACCGGCAAGTCTCTTTACTCGTTCCATAATACATCATCTCGCAACTAACTCATTAGTTGCAATGCTTGCAAGGCTTAAGTGATGTGCATTATTGAGAGGGCCCGGAGATACCTCTCCGACAATCGGAGTGACAAATCCTAATCTCGAAATACGCCAACCCAACAAGTACCTTCGGAGACACCTGTAGAGCACCTTTATAATCACCCAGTTACGTTGTGACGTTTGGTAGCACACAAAGTGTTCCTCCGGTAAACGGGAGTTGCATAATCTCATAGTCATAGTAACATGTATAAGTCATGAAGAAAGCAATAGCAGAATACTAAACGATCGTGTGCTAAGCTAATGGAATGGGTCATGTCAATCACATCATTCTCCTAATGATGTGACCCCGTTAATCAAATGACAACTCATGTCTATGGTTAGAAAACATAACCATCTTTGATCAACGAGCTAGTCAAGTAGAGGCATACTAGTGACAATCTGTTTGTCTATGTATTCACACATGTATTATGTTTCCGGTTAATACAATTCTAGCATGAATAATAAACATTTATCATGGTATAATAAAATAAATAATAACTTTATTATTGCCTCTAGGGCATATTTCCTTCAATACCGACGATTGAATCTCGGGCAAGTAACATACCGATGATAAAAGGAACAACGTGTGTTGTTATGCGGTTTGACCGATAAAGATCTTCGTAGAATATGTAGGAGCCAATATGAGCATCCAGGTTCCGCTATTGGTTATTGACCGGAGACGTGCCTCGGTCATGTCTACATAGTTCTCGAACCCGTAGGGTCCGCATGCTTAAAGTTCGATGACGGTTATATTATGAGTTTATGAGTTTTGATGTACCAAAGGTAGTTCGGAGTCCCGGATGATATCAGGGACATGACGAGGAGTCTCGAAATGGTCGAGACGTAAAGATCGATATATTGGACGACTATATTCGGACATCAGAAAGGTTCCGAGTGATTCGGATATTTTTCGAAGTACCGGGGAGCTACGAGAATACGGGGAAGAAGTATATGGGCCTTATTGGGCTTTAGGGGAGAGAGAGAGGCAGGCTGCGCCCCGCCCCCCCACCCAATGACTAGTCCGAATTGGACTAGGGGGAGGGGCGGCGCCCCCTCCTTCCTTCTCTTCCCTCTTCCCCTTCCTTGTCCCCTACTCCTACTACTTGGAAAGGGGAGGAATCCTACTCCCGGTGGGAGTAGGACTCCTCCAAGGCACGCCATAGGGGCCAACCCTCTCCTCCTCCTCCACTCCTTTATATACGGGGAGGGAGGCACCCCTTGGAGACACAACAATTGATCCCTTGGATCTCTTAGCCGTGTGCGGTGCCCCCTCCACCATAATCCACCTCGGTCATATCGTAGCAGTGCTTAGGCGAAGCCCTACATCGGTAGAACATCATCATCGTCACCACGTCGTCGTGCTGACGGAACTCTCCCTTAAAGCTCGGCTAGATCGGAGTTCGAGGGACGTCATCGAGTTGAACGTGTGCAGAACTCGGAGGTGACGTGCGTTCGGTGCTTGATCGGTCGGATCGTGAAGACGTACGACTACATCAACCGCGTTGTGCTAACTCTTCCGCTTTCGGTCTACGAGGGTACGTGGACACACTCTCCCCTCTCGTTGCTATGCATCACCATGATCTTGGGTGTGCGTAGGAATTTTTTTGAAATTACTACGTTCCTCAACAAAAACACCAATCAATTTTTTAAACACCGTTGAATAATTATTATGAAATAAAAAAGTATATGGATATTTAAAAAAGATCATGAATCCGAATTAAGTTGGTGAACTTGATTTTTTTGTGAATTTGTCAAAAGTTCAAGAGTTTGGAAAGAGTCATGCATTTAGTAAAAGTTCATGCATTCTTTAGAACTTCCTAAATAATAAGTTTTTTGTGAATTAGAAATAACGTCACAGACCCAAAAAAATTCATGCATTTTTAAAAAGTTCGCGAATTGTGAAAGTGTTCACGAATTTTAAAATATCTTGGGATATTTTAAAAAGTTCATATTGTTTTAAAAAATTAGGATTTAAGAAATATTCACAAATTCAAAGTTAGGTTTTAAAAATTTGAAAAAGTTTGCATAGTAAAAAAATCATAAATTTGAGAAATAAAAATAAACAAAAAAATAAATGAAAAGAAGGGTAAAGAATATAAAAAGTGATAAGGTAAAATAGGGAATAAACTGGAAAACTGAAGAGTCCGAATAGAAAACCGGCTGAAAACAGAAATAAAAAAAGTAGAACAGAAAACTAATGTTTCTAAAATGGTAACCTGAGAAGAAGAAAAAAAGCAAGCATGGGGTGCGCAAAAGTAAATGGGCTAAGGCCCAAAGTCGAACGGGGTGTGCACTTTCTATCATAACAGAAGAAAACAAAATCACTACTTGAGGAGTATCCCTTCCAAAGATCACTTCTATCTCTCCATGTTCTGACAAGTGGCGCGCTATATGTGCGCCACTTGTTGCAACATGGGAGTTTCCCCCCTTTTTCCGTATATTTGTTTATTCAAAATATTTTATTTTTTAAACTGTGTATCAAAATTTCGAACCATTTCCACCCTTGGATTCCTCACATTGAGACATCCAAAACTATATCCTATGTCGATAGATTTTGATGGACATTTTTTCATGAAAAAACCACACCGGGAGCATGTTTTTTTCGCTTTTCGGAAGTCGTTTCGGAGAGCACGGTCGTGCCTCTCACGAAAACAAATATGTGCCTCTCAAGGAAGCAAAACCGTGCCTCTCAAGGAAGGAAAAAAAAGAAAACACATTCTTTTGGTTGCCGAGAGGCACGGTCGTACCTCTCGCGGAACAAATTTGTACCCCTCGCGGAACCAAAACCATGCCTCTCACAGAAGCAAAAACTGTGTTTTTTTACTGTTTTTAGAGGCACGACCGCGCCTCTCGCGGAAGTAAAACCGTATCTCTTGCGAGGTAAAACCTTATCTCTCGCGAAAGTAAAAAACACGTTATTTTTTTTCTTTTCGGAGAGCGGGCACGACAGTGCCTCTCGCGAAAACAAAAAAAACACATTTTTCCCGTTTCTGAAAGGTCGTGCCTCTCGCGGAAGCAAACCCGTACAACTCATGAAAGAAAAAAAACCATTTTTTCATGTAACATTTTTTTTCCATGGAAAAGCTAAGGAAAGCTGATGAAAAACTGAAAAGTCAAAAAAAAATCTGGAAAAAAACATCTAAAAAACCAAAAACGCGTATGAGAAGATAGAAAAAAACAAAATCCATATGAAGCGCTCAGGGCGACACACGTGGTGGCGGCTGAAAGCGCGCCAAGTTACGTGCTCTCAGCACATCCCAAGTGACTGGAATTTCCTATTGGACCGTTGAAAGGCTTGCGAATGAGTGCTCATGACCAGAATTTTCTATTGGACGCATGCTGCTTCAAACTGTCTAGGTTTTGAGGGGGGAGATCCAGCGATCGTTCGACTGGGCCGGCCTGTTTAAGCTTTCATCGTCCCTCGTTTTGGGAGCCTTTTAGAGGTTCTCAGCCAATCTTTTTTCCTTGTTCTGTGTTCTTTCGTTTTCGTTTTTTTTTCTGTTTTTTTCGTTGTCTTGTTTCCTTTTCTTTGTCTTTGTCTTTTCCTGTTTTCTTTTTTCTTTTTTTGTTTCTCTATTTGTTTTTTCTTTTGTCTTGTTTTTTCTTAGAAATGTTTAAAAAATTGTGTTTCCAAAATTATTCGGAAGTTTAGAAAATTATTTCAAAAGTTAAAAAACTGTTTGTGTTTTTTCAAAAAACTTCAAAAATTTAAAATTAAAAAATGTTCAAAATATTTGAATTTGTTTGACTTTCCAAAAAATGCCATGATATTTTCAAATAAAATACTATGTTTTTTAAAAACTGTTCGTGTTTTACAAAATTTGTTCAAATATTTCAAAAAATGTTCTGAATTTTACTTTTTTGTTCACGCGTTCAAAATTGTTTGTGATTCCAAATTTTGGAATTCTTTCTCCATTTGAAAATTTGTTCTAAAATTTAAAAAAATGGTTGTCCTTTAGAAAATTGTTCACAAATTATGAAAATTTTCAAAATTCAAAATTTGATCGTGATATCATAATTTTTTTGGTTTTATCAAAACAAAATCATACGGCCGAAATTTTAATTAAAATTTGGAAAATTGTAAAGGATTTTCTTCAAACAGTGTCAAGTCTTATACTTTATTTAGTTCATTTAGTTTTCAGCTATACACTGGTCAACCGAGCTGTTATATTGTAGTGGCTAGAAGCTTGCGAGCACAAGTTGGCAGTCCTGTGTTCGATTCGCAGCCATTGTGCCCTACCTTTTATTTTTGCCATTTTCACCTGGTATTCGCGGCGCACTGCAACGGGCTGGCCCAAATAGCGCACCGCGACGACGTGCCTGTGCGAAAGCGCATCATTTTGACGCAGAATGCGTCACATAGGAACTCCCCTCATGAGTTAGTTGCTCTCGAAAGAAAGCTGCGCTTAAGGCCCTATTTGGTTCAGCTTTTATCGACAGATTCCGCTGCCGCGTAGCAGAATCTGAACCAAAAGGACGAACCCAGCAAAATCCGATTCCAGAAATCCGCTGTCAAAATCTGAACTAAAAGCGGAAGCAGTCCAGGACGTGCTTTCCAAAATCTGATACCGTTGCGGGCCAAAATCTGAAAATGTTGTATCAGCTAGTTTGTCAAATGACCTACATCTTTTTCACATCAGATTTCCCACAGCTGTTTTTCCACAACAGATTTTTCACAGCTACTTTTAGAAAATCCACAGCCGAACCAAACAGGGCCTAAGTCGCTGAATAAAGTTTTGCAGACTAGCGTCATGTGCGTGTTTATACCTCGCCTGGCGCCAGCTGGAACGTACCATCGCTTACAGCAAAGTCCTGTTGGGCCGGCCCAATTTGCCTCCTGCTTCATTTTTATATCTTTTTTCATTCGTTTCTAAATTCTCTTGTTAAAAGTTCCGACTTTTTGCTAAATAAACATATTCCAAAATTTATATTTACCAATAAAATTCAAATCGTGAATTCATAAAATGTAAATGCAGTGTACAAACTTTGTTAGAGTTATTTAGTTTTTTTACGTGTACAAACTTTGCTAAATTAACATTTTCTAAAAAAGTTTATACAATATCATTGAATTTTTGTAAAATTCAAAAGTAATGTTAATTGCCAGTCAAAAAATAGTATGTCATACTTTAAAAAATGTTCACATGTTTGAAAAAAGTTTATAAAATGGAAAATAAATGTACACATAGTTTAAGAAAAATATTCAGCATTTAATTAAAAAATGTTTAAGATGCTTGAAAAAATGTTCAAAAGCTGTATTTAAAAAAACATTAGTCATGTATTTCAATAATGTTCAAGCATATGTAAAACATATTTTATACGTGAAGGAGAAATGTATGATTTGTATTAAAAAGTGTAATTTTTAAAAATGTTAATCTTTTATTTAAAAAAATATTACACATATATGAAAAATGTTATTGACGTACATCGTGTATTTGAAAAATGTGCGGCATGCATAAAAAATGGGTTCCATGTGTAGATACACGTGTACTGAAAAAACAGACATGCATTTTAGAAAAAAGAAGAAAACCCAAAGAAAACCAGTGAAGAAACAAGTAAAACAAAAGAAACCAAGGGGAAAAAAAGGGGAAACCCATGGTGAAAATCAAAGAAAATGGAAATAACCTAGCGAAAACCAAGAAAGAAACAAAGAAAAAGTCAAAGAAAAAAAGAATAAGAACCCGCTACAAAGAATACACAAATAAATCGACAAAAACCCATACAAAAAGTATACAAGAAAAGACCGTACTTGGAAAGCCCGCTATACAATAATTTCATATTGGGGCGGATTGCAGTGTTGCTACACGAAAACCCTTCTGGCCAGGGGAGCTTCTATCTCGTTATAAGGTGACCATTGACCAGTCAACCGGCAATTGTTGGCCACAGAGAGTTGACTGTTGACTTTGTCAGAAAAATAAAAGATTCCCAATTTTTTGACAAAAGTTCAAGAAAAATAAAAAAATTCATGCAATTTCAAAAAAGTTATATAAATTTGGAAAATGCCCATATAACATGGAACGATATTCGTAAAAAATCAAGAAAAGATCACAAATTTGAAAAAAGTTCAAGGATTGGAAAATTCATAAGTGAAAATGTTTGCAAAAATGAAAAGAATCACGAATTTGGAATTTTTTTCATAAAAGATATGAAAAAGTACAAAAATAAGGAAAAGTTCATGAATTTGAGCAAAAATTTCACGGATTTGAAGTGATAAGTTCGCAAACAATTGAAAATAGTTTTCAAATTTCATTCTTTAAACGAAATTGGGAAAAGTTCACGAATTTGTTAAAAAATAAAATAAAAGGACAGTAGTAACGATAAAATAAAATCAAATAAAAAAAGAGATAACCGGTGAAATAGCAGTGCTGTGTAGGATTACGCTAACTGACGCTTAAGGTGGCAAATAGGAGTTGGGGGCGATGGGTGACCTCACATGGGATCGGACTACTGATCACTCGCTAATGAAGTGTTGTTTTGTAGCCAGTTGAGCTGACGAGTATAAGTGACAAGTGAATGGTGCGAAAATGTAAGAACTAACTTGAACGGCAGACTTGAACGCTTTCTGAAGATGTTTGAACATTTATTTGGAATTGTAAACAATTTTTTAAAAAGTCAAATAATGTTTGAAAATTCAGTCATTTTGCAAACAGAATATTCATTTTTTTTTGTGAAACGATGAACATTATTTAAAATCCACAATTTTTTTGATAAATATAGACATATTTTAATCTTTGAATAAAATTAGCAAACGGGGATTTTTTCCAAATTGTTGAACATTTTTTCAAAATGCGAAGAATTTTCTAAATTATTAACAACATTTTTAGAAAAGGTAAACATTTTTCTGGAAGTTCTTTTTTTTAAAGTGCTTGTTTTGAATTTATGAAAAAATTAAATAGGAACCTTTTTTTTGAAAACAAGCACATTTTTTGCAATTATGTGAATACTTATTGAATTTATTAAAAAAATCAAACATGAGAATTTTTTGAAATTTTGAAAAGGGGAATATTTTTTGAATTTTGAATAACATTTAAATTTTCCAAATATTATTTGAAAAGAAAGAGAACCTTGAAAATGAAATAAATGAGGAAGAAAATAAAAAGGAACAGAAAATCATTTTTTAAAGGGAGAAAAAGGAAAAGGACAAACTAAAAAGCTAGAAAAACAGTAAAAAAACTAGCTCGGAAACCTTCAAGAAGGTTTCGAAAACCGGTCAGGAACCTTTGAGAAGGTTTTCGAAACCGGTCATGAAACCACTCACTCAATGGATGACCCTTACCCCCCTCCACGCTATTTCCGCCACTATGGAGTAGCGGCCGAGGATGGAGGAAGTGGGCCTGACCGCCGCCCCGGTGCCGAGCTTGTGAAGTAGGTGGCGGTCTGACAAATGGGCCTCTAGTTTTGAAGGTAAAGGCAATAAATTGGCCATAAACTCAGCGGGCCATTTCGCATGACGACAATTCTTATTCTGGGCGTAGTTGAAAAAAAATCCATATATGGGTCGACGCATCTAAATAGTGATGTAGAAGGTTATGAGTCACATAGCCAAATGCACTCTAACTAACGCTTAAGATGCCAAATAGGAGATGGGGGCAATGGGTGACCTCACAAGGGATCGAACTACTGATCACTCGCTAATGAAGTGTTGTTTGTAGCCAATTGAGCTGATGAGTATAAGTGATAAGTGAACAGTGCGAAAATGTAAGAACTAACTTCAATGGCAGATTCGAACAATTTCTCAAGATTTTTGAACATTTATTTGGAATTGTAAACAAATTTTTTCAAAGTCAAATAATGTTTGAAAACTCGATCATTTTGCAAATATAATTTTCAAATTTTATTTTTTAAACCATGAACATTTTTTAAAATCCCCAAACATTTTATAGAAATATAGACATAAATTGGCCATAAATTTAAACAGTTTATAAGGACATAAACATATAAACTAGAATATAAACCATTTATATTTCTATATAAATCCGCCGCTTACTTCAAATTTTTGAACATTGTTGCCCCGGTTTCATAGGTTGTGAAGTAGTCGGCGGCGCGACAAATGGGCCTCTAGTTTTGTAGGTAAAGGTAATAAATTGGCCATAAATTCATTGGGCCGTTTCGCATGACGGCAATTCTTATTCTGGGCGTAGCTAACGACGTATGGTCCATAAGAGACACACGGTGGAACCTCTCAAAAAAAAGAAAAAGACAGACGGTGGAATGGATGGTTGAAGCGAACGGTTCCATCGCCTGCGCGAAATGAACGGGCGCTTCACGAGGAGACGGGCGGTTGGCATCCTCGCATGCAACAATGGCCTCCACAAACTCAGCTACAACATTGGCGCCCTGCCCGTCCTACAATTGCATATATATAGATAGGTGCGAGCACGAATAGCCGGAACTAACTAACCAAGACACGCGAGCATAGCTGCCATTGCCCGCCCGTCGACCGATCGAAGAGTGATTCGAGGTGGAAGAACACCAGGGGCGGATAATGGCGGACGACATGGAGAGGATCTTCAAGAGGTTCGACACGAACGGCGACGGGAAGATCTCGCTGACTGAGCTGACGGACGCGCTGCGGACGCTGGGGTCGACCTCCGCGGACGAGGTGCAGCGCATGATGGCGGAGATCGACACCGACGGTGACGGCTTCATCGACTTCAGCGAGTTCATCTCCTTCTGCAACGCCAACCCCGGGCTCATGAAGGACGTCGCCAAGGTCTTCTGAATCAGTTCATTTCACCTCAGCCGTCCGATCCAGGAGCCGATCCATCTACGTACGGCTTCGTATATCAATTTCATGCAACTACCTACTCCGGTCCCGATCCAGCCTCAGCTTCACCTGAGGCAGGCCCTAATTTTGTTTGATCAATTTTTTTGCTACCAGTAGTAACTAGTGATGATCACTGTTCCATCATTTATTTATTTTATATCATCACAAGTTTCTTTTCTTTCTCTACCTTTTTGTCGATCGTCGGCTCCAGCTCGATCCAACGATCCATGCTGCTAATTGTTTGTGTACGGGTGATTTAAGTAACCTGTGCACTTGTGCTTATAATTAATCAGTTGAAGCATTGCATGAATATACTTTCTAAACTTTAACCAATTGATGCCTCCCATGATTAAGTATCATGTTTTCCCTGTAAGATTAACCGGGTCAGGTGATTCCACTCCACGGTGCGACGTGATTGACGGGATTGGATCGAATTATGATCACATCAGGTTGGCCGGTGGAAGTCGAGCCAACTTTTTTTCTTATCCGTCTCAAAACAAAATTTGTTTTTTCTTTTCCTTTTAGAATGTTTCAGAAAAAGGTTGTTTGGTGGAAGTTGAGCACATACAGGGCTCTAGCACGTGTTGTGTGTGTTTCTCTCGCGCATCTGGTGCATGCCATTGCCATCCTGAATCATTACCCCCTTTAACACTTGGTAGGATTCATGCAATTCTTTGGTCAATGCGCTACCTGCATGCAAAGATGACCAAAAGCGGCATTTAACCCAAAAAAGCTTGCCCCCCCCCCCCCCCCCCCCCCCCCCCCCCCCCCACACACACCCACACACACCCGCGCTTTATAGATAAATCAACAACCTTTGTAGAACTACACACACAACTAGATACCACACCACACACAGTCAAGACATGATAAAAGCAACAATTAAAGTAAATTATTATTTTGATTAATCAGGGGGTGGGGGAGTTTCCTCACCTAAATATATTTCTCAAACCGTAATGTAGCCAAAGCCGATTACAGCTGTAATAGAATTACATAGGCATGCCACGAGGAAGCTCTTCCTTGTCAATAGCCTTATACAGTCGATGAGACATCGATTACAAATGCAAATAAGAGATCATAAATCAGAGAGTAGTAGCCAGGCGAGTATCAATAGAGCAAAACGTTTGGTCATTCCTAGTGTGTCAAATCTTCCAAAGAAGAAGTAATAGAATGAAGGTCCATAGATTGGGGTAATCCGGTACGTGTGCATTCCCACAACGCGTCGCTGCAGTCGGGCTTGGAGGCCACGAGTGATTGCTAGACACGTTTAGCGAGAGGGCATTGCAGGAACATGTGGGAGGCGTCCCCAATGTCGTGGTTGCACTTAGGGTGCCGGAACAGGGTCCAGATTGTTTTTCGTGGCTACATAGGCTTGCGGCGGCGAAACTTCTGATCTAGGGTTATTTCTGAGGGTTTCTGTATTTATATGATTTTTTGGCGTTGGTCTCACGCTGAAATGGGTCATGAGGGGCCCACTACCCATCAGGGCGCGTCAGAGGGTGGTGGCGTGCCCTGATGCCTAGTGGGCAGCAGGCCCCCCTCCAGTGGTTATTTGCTCCATTATTCTTCATTTGTTCCATAAAAAAATCTCTAAAAAGTTTCGTCCAATTCCGAGAACTTTTATTTCTGCAAAAAAAACCACGGTAGTTTTGCTGAAAACAGCGCCAGTTCAGGTTAGTTCCATTCAAATCATACCAAAACTATATAAAATTATTGTAAATATGTCATGAATACTTCATAAATTATAGATACGTTGGAGACGTATCACCATCCCCAAGCTTAGTTCCTACTCCTCCTCGAGTAGGTAAATGATAAAAGAAATAATTTGTGCAGTGTGAATGCTAGCATAGTGTTGGAGATATGTCCTAAAGGCAATCATGTATGATGATATTTCCCATGTGTTTATGAATAAAGATAGTTCTTGGACGTTATCAATGATGTGTATCAATGAGTACGTGACTTGTTTGTGGGACTATACATTATATGATGACTGTCCTAAAAGGCCCATAGTCGAAAGGGTTGTGTGGACGCGCAGCCGACTAGACTAGCATATGACACTGTGGATGGCTCGATCTCACTAGCCATGGAGCATTGGATGCAAGACGTATAATATGGACTCGGAAGGATCTGATCGGATTCGACATAGTCAGATCCGAGTCAAGATAAGATCTGAGTCGGACAGACCCGACTATGAGAAGCAACAACAATTGGCTTGTGCGAGGTCTGAGTGTTGAGCCCGCGATGGACGCCTATATATAGTGGAGGTACGCCACACTCATTTGATTGATCGCTTCAACGTTGTCATTAGGGTTTGCATGTGTTGCGAATATCCACCTCCACTCGTCGCCGACTGTGTGATCGGACCTAGCAGTCCATCGCACGGTGTTCCTCCTGCACGCGCGGATACCTTTAGTGGCGGTGCACCTGCGCCGCTCCGGCTAACTTGTACGTGGGATCTGACGACCGACTGTTCGAGGTAGATCAGACGAGGAGGAGACGACTTTGGACGCGCTGCCTCAACTCTTCTTTTGCTGCACGACACTATGCGTCTAGTGGAAACTATCTATGATCCATCCCCCGTACCATGTTCTTGGTTGTTCTGCACGTAGGAAAATTTTAATTTGCAGTCGATGCACCCTACCGTAGAACCCAACACTGGTATCAGAGTCTCTGCTATAGGATTTGGATTCAGATCGTATGCATATTAGATATGTGAAGGCGGCAGATGGGATATGTTGTCGTTTATGAAATGGGCTATGTGCATGGTTGATGAGATCAACTATACATGGGGATCGAGGTGGCTATGTTTTCTGATGATTGGAATCGACGAGGTCGTGACACAACCTACCCCTACCGGTCGGTATCCGTCATCGGGGTTAACAGTGAAGCATAAATCCGAATCGGATTCGTAATGATCGATAAGATCGGTCAGATCAGAAAATTCGGCGTGATCATAGTACAGATGGGATCGCCGTGTGCATAGCGCTTGTATTCCGTACACGATCACTCAAACCGGTAGAATGCGATTCTATGCATAACTTTATTTTGCAGGCTTTGATATGAATAGTATGGCTCATGTGCATGTGATGCATGTGTGTAAATTATACATGGCCTGTGTGTCATGATTTGTCAGCCGGCAGGAGCCAAAGTGTTGTCATTATAATGTATAACGACCAATGTGTTGACTTGTGGTTCTCTATAAAATTCATTACTAGTTGTAGTAGTTGGATAATAGAGATCAGGTTGGTGGCTTGGCATCCCGGCGTGACAAACAAGATGGAGTTGCTAGATGGTCATTGGAGTCAGAGCTGACCTGGAAAAACATCCATGAAGGAGCCATACTATTTCACAATATATGTTTATTTGTGATTGTCATGCTTCTTGTTTTCTATGCATGTTAAAATGGTAGAATGATCCCTCATAAATATCAAGCGAACTGTCATTCCCGATCTTGCACCTTCACACGTCAAGTACGTCTAGTAGTGGGCTCATTAAATTGGGGTGCTACTAGGTGTCCTTGAACTGAAGGGTTCATGTCGGACACAGACATGCACTGCATCAGATTAACTTGACAAGGCTATCAAAACGATTTGAGCCTTGTGGCAAAGAAGGTTGGGGCCGGGGTATGAGATACCTTTCCGACCGACAAGAGTCATATAGAGATACAATTAGCAAAGAGTTGCTATCCGGATAGGTATGTTGGCTAGTAGTGATGCTAAAGCTCACTAGTTGCATGCGCTAGTCGGATCCTAAATCACTGAGAGTTTTGATACGTCTCCAACGTATCTATAATTTTTAATTGTTCTATGCTATTATATTATCTATCTTGGATGTTTTATATGCATTTATATGCTATTTTATATGATTTTTGGGACTAACCTATTACCCTAGAGCCTAGGGTCAGTTTCTGTTTTTCCTTGTTTTTGAGTTTCACAGGAAAGGAATATCAAAACGGAGTCCAATTGACCTGAAACTTCACGAAGATTGTTTTTGGACCAGAAGAAGCCCCTGAAGCCAAAGAGTTGGGCCAGAAGAGCCACGAGGCCTCCACAAGGGTGGAGGGCGCGCCCTTCGACCTTGTGGGCCCCTCGTGGACTCCCCTGACTTGTTCTCGATGCCAACACCTGTTATATATCCCCAAACCTCCAGAACAGAACCTAGATCGGAAGTTCCGCCGCCGCAAGCCTCTACAGCCACCAAAAACCAATCGGGACCCTGTTCCGGCACCCTGCCGGAGGGGGGAATCATCACTGGTGGCCATCTTCATTATCCCGGCGCTCTCCATGACGAGGAGGGAGTAGTTCACCCTCGGGGCTGAGGGTATGTATTAGCAGCTATGTGTTATCTCTCTCTCTCTCTCTCGTGTTCTTGATTTGGCACGATCTTGATGTACTGCGAGCTTTGCTATTATAGTTGGATCTTATGATGCTTCTCCCCCTCTACCTTCTTGTAATGGATTGAGTTTTCCCTTTAAAGTTATCTTATCGGATTGAGTCTTTAAGGATTTGAGAACACTTGGTGTATGTCTTGCATGTGCTTATCTATGGTGATAATGGGATATTCACGTGATTCACTTGATGTATGTTTTGGTGATCAACTTGCGGTTTCTGTGACCTTGTGAACTTATGCATAGGGGTTGGCACACGTTTTCGTCTTGACTCTCCGTTAGAAACTTTGGGGCACACTTGGAAATTTTTTGTGTTGGTTTGAATGGATGAATCTGAGATTGTGTGATGCATATAATCAAACCCGCGGATACTTGTGGTGACATTGGAGTATCTAGGTGACATTACGGTTTTGGTTGATGTGTGTCTTAAGGTGTTATTCTAGTACGAACTCTAGGGCTGTTTGTGACACTTATAGGAATAGCCCAATAGATCGATCAGAAAGAGGCGGTTTCGTACCTCACAATAATCTCTTCGATTGTTCTCCGCTATTAGTGAATTTGGAGTGACTCTTTATTGCATGTTGAGGGATTTTTATATGATCTAATTATGTTATCATTGTTGAGAGAACTGTTGGAAATATGCCCTAGAGGCAATAATAAAAGCATTATTATTATATTTCCTTGTTCATGATAATTGTCTTTATTCATGCTATAACTGTGTTATCCGGAAATCGTAATACATGTGTGAATGATAGACACCAACATGTCCCTAGTAAGCCTCTAGTTGACTAGCTTGTTGATCAACAGATAGTCATGGTTTCCTGACTATGGACATTGGATGTCATTGATAACGAGATCACATCATTAGGAGAATGATGTGATGGACAAGACCCAATCCTAAACATAGCATAAGATCGTTTAGTTCGTTTGCTAGAGTTTTTCCAATGTCAAGTATCCTTTCCTTAGACCATGAGATCGTGTAACTCCCGGATACCGTAGTAGTGCTTTGGGTATACCAAACGTCACAATGTAACTGGGTGACTATAAAGGTATACTACGGGTATCTCCGAAAGTGTCTGTTGGGTTGACACGGATGAAGACTGGGATTTGTCACTCCGTATGACGGGAGAGGTATCACTGGGCCCACTCGGTAATGCATCATCATAATGAGCTCAAAGTTACCAAGTGTCTGGTCACGGGATCATGCATTACGGTACGAGTAAAGTGACTTGCCGGTAACGAGATTGAACGAGGTATTGGGATACCGACGATCGAATCTCGGGCAAGTAACATACCGATTGACAAAGGGAATTGTATACGGGGTTGCTTGAATCCTCGACATCGTGGTTCATCCGATGAGATCATCGAGGAACATGTGGGAGCCAACATGGGTATCCAGATCCCGCTGTTGGTTATTGACCGGAGAGTCGTCTCGGTCATGTCTACATGTCTCCCAAACCCGTAGGGTCTACACACTTAAGGTTAGGTGACGCTAGGGTTGTAGGGATATGTATATGCAGTAACCCGAATGTTATTCGGAGTCCCGGATGAGATCCCGGACGTCACGAGGAGTTCCGGAATGGTCCGGAGGTAAAGAATTATATATAGGAAGTGCTATTTCGGGCATCGGGACAAGTTTCGGGGTCACCGGTATTGTACCGGGACCACCGGAAGGGTCCCGGGGGTCCACCAGGTGGGGCCACCTGCCCCGGGGGGCCACATGGGCTGTAGGGGGTGCGCCTTGGCCTATATGGGCCAAGGGCACCAGCCCCAAGAGGCCCATGCGCCTAGGGTTCAAGAGGGGAAGAGTCCCGAAGGGGGAAGGCACCTCCTAGGTGCCTTGGGGAGGAGGGATTCCTCCCTTGGCCGCAACCCCCTAGGAGATTGGATCTCCTAGGGCCGGCGCCCCCCCTTGGACTCCCTATATATAGTGGGGAAAGGAGGGCCTCTCATACCACGCCTTTGGTGCCTCCCTCTCCCTCTCCAACACATCCTCCTCCTCCATAGTGCTTGGAGAAGCCCTGCCGGAGTACTGCAGCTCCACCACCACCACGCCGTCGTGCTGCTGCTGGAGCCATCTTCCTCAACCTCTCCTTCCCCCTTGCTGGATCAAGAAGAAGGAGACGTTACGCTGACCGTACGTGTGTTGAACGCGGAGGTGCCGTCCGTTCGGCGCTAGGATCTTCGGTGATTTGGATCACGTCGAGTACGCCTTCCTCATCCCCGTTCTTTGAACGCTTCTGCATGTGATCTACAAAGGTATGTAGATGCAATCCGATCACTCGTTGCTAGATGAACTCCTAGATGGATCTTGGTGAAACCGTAGGATATTTTTTGTTTTCTGCAACGTTCCCCAACAAGAACTTGCACTAGTGAAAGTATCAACCCTAGGCCTTGTTTCGAAACATTGCAATACCGTTTTAGCTCACTTTTGTTATTAGTTATCTTGCTGTTTTTATATTTTCAGATTACAAAAACCTATATCTACCATCCATATTCCATTTGTATCACCATCTCTTCGCCGAACTAGTGCACCTATACAATTTACCATTGTATTGGGTGTGTTGGGGACACAAGAGACTCTTTGTTATTTGGCTGCAGGGTTGTTTGAGAGAGACCATCTTCATCCTACACCTCCCACGGATTGATAAACCTTAGGTCATCGACTTGAGGGAAATTTGCTACTGTCCTACAAAAGTCTGCGCTTGGAGGCCCAACACGAGTCTACAAGAAGAAGGTTGCGTAGTAGACATCAAGCTCTTTTCTGGCGCCGTTGCCAGGAGGTTAGTGCATGAAGGTATATCTTAGATCTTGCAATCGAATCTTTTAGTTTCTTGTTTTATCACTAGTTTTGTTTCTAAAAGAAAAATGGAATTGAGGTTGCCTCATACGCTTCATCTTTATAATGTCTTTCGTGAAAATGATGGAAAGGAAAATCGTGCCAAAGTGTTAGAAGAAGAATGCATTAAAATGTTTGGCACTAAATCTTTGAATGATGAGCATGATTGCAATGTTGTTAGTATGAATTCCTTGAATATCCATGATGCTAATGATATGCAAAGCCACAAGCTTGGGGATGCTATGTTTGATGAAGATGATATTTTTTGTCCCCCAAGTTTTGTTGAGCAAATTTATTATGATGATAGCATGCCTCCTATTTCTGATGATTATATTGATGAAAGTGGGTTTGGAAGAGTGTCAACTTTAGATAATACTTATCCCACTATTTTGGAGGGTGTTGAATCTTATTGTGATAATTATGAAAGTGGATTTGGAGAGTTCATGACTTTATTTAGTGATGAATCCACTATTTCGGAAGAGGTTCCAATTGATTATGAGAACAAAGTTGCTATTTATGATGATTATTGTGATGACATGTATGCTATAAAGAATAATGATAACCATGAGACTTGTCATCATGATTTTTAATTTTAAACTAGCAAAAAGGCCCGTGCGTTGCAATGGGATAAAAAATTCCACACGCTCTTAATTTACAAAAAATGATCTACAATATGAGAATTTGTAGCTACATCCCAAACAAAGATGGTCTTAAACTATAAAAGCGTAGGTTAAGATTCTACAAGTGTTCTATTTCAACACGGCTTGCATTTAGATTTAATCCGTCAAAAGAAACGGGCAAGTGATCATACATTTATTCAGTCATGTTCAGAATGGGGTGTTGTTATGCGCGAGTAAAGAAAAAGGACAAAACAAACGTTGACACATTAGCACACTGCAGAGACATATGTGCATCAATGGCAGTTTTTATTTTAAGAATCACCAACTTAGGGAACTCTTGAACACTTTTTTCACATGCATATTTCTTAAATACATGAAGAGTTGTTAAAAAGATACATAATTTTTTAATCATAAAAAGAGATTTTTATTTTGACTGGAAAAGAACATTTTTGTGTGGTCTCCTATGGACGTGGGTACTTGCGCCCCTATTTCATCACTAATTTTTGCTATACATGTCATATGTATTGGTCTCTGTTTCATCACTATTTATATATTATCAAACTTGTCTTTTATTTCATTTTTTGTCATGCATCCTTCTTTTTACTTTTTTTTCATGGACGTCGTGTCTTTTTTCTTCTTATATATAAGAGAATAGCGCAACATCTCATCTTTATCAGATCTCCTCTGCATTTTATTTTTTATTTATTTTATAACAGACATCCCATATTTGTTGGATCCTTCTTTTATTTCTTGTCATGCATATTCTTATTTTTTGGGTGTCGCTAGCAAATTTTCTTCAATTTCATCTCCAATCCTGATTTTGCTAAGGTGTTCGTCCCCAATCTGAATCAGTACCGGTATGAAAAGAAAGAATAGCGCAACATCTCCTGATTAACATTGCAGCCTATATAGTATTTTTAAAAATTGTTAATAGGTAAAATAACATCATATTCAGATTCTACATATTTTTCTAATAAAATTCCATATATAACATGTGAAATTTAAAGTTACGGTTTAGAAGATATGAGTATTTTAAAAAAACATTTGATATCTACTGTGATTTTAACGTTAGAAAAATCAGGGGTTTTTCTATAAAATAGCATGACAGACTAAGAATACTTATTTCTTTTATTAGTAGGTATAGATTGGATTATGCCTCACATGATAGTTGTTTTGTTGAATTCGCTCCCACTATTCTGAATGAGAAGAGTTTTGCTTATGGGGAGAGTAGTAAAATTTCTATGCTTTTGGATCATGAAAGTAATGCTTTATCTGATGGTTATATTGTTGAATTCATTCATAATGCCACTGAAAATTATTATGAGAGAGGAACATATGCTTTTACATATTGCAATAATATCAAGTTTCCTCTATGTGCTTAAAATCTTGCAGTTTTGCTTGTTTTACCTTCCTATGCAAGATGATTCTTGTTCCTATAAGTTATTTGCTCACAAAATCCCTATGCATAGGAAGTGGGTTGGACTTAAATGTGATAGTCATATGCTTCATGATGCTCTCTTTATGTTTTAGTTCTTATCCTTTATGTGAGCATCATTGAAATCAACATGCCTAGCTAAAAACACATTAAAGAAAAGTGCTTGTTGGGAGACAACCCAACACTTACCCCTACTTTTTTTGTGTGTTCACATGATTATGCTACTATAGTAATCATGTTTTATAGCTTTTGTTTCAATAAAGTGCCAAGTAAGACCTTTGGGATGATCTATGGTGATAGTTGATTTGATCTTGCTGAAAAACAGAAACTTTTGTGCCCAGGAGATTAGTTTTCATTTTTAACAGAAGCACGATAAAATACTGATTCTTTTTGCAGAGGATTAATAAACAAATTTCCTAGGACTTCCTAATTTCTAAGGATTTTTGGAGTTACAGAAGTATTCGAGAGTTATAGATTAATACAGACTGTTCTGTTTTGACAGATTCTGTTTTCGATGCATAGTTTGCTTGTTTTCTAGTTTCTATGGCTTATATTGCTTAATATAAATTGTAGAAATAATAGGGTATAGTAGTAATCATGTGACAAAAATTATGAATCTTTTCTTGACAGTACCTAGGTGGTGATTTGATTTATTATACTAATGGAGCTTACGAGTTTTCTGTTAAGTTTTGTGTTGTGATGTTTCCAAGTTTTGGGTAAAGTTTCGATGGACTATGAAATAAGGAGTGGCAAAAGCCTAAGCTTGGGGATGCCCAAGGCACCCCAAGGCAATATTCAAGGACAACCAAGAGCCTAAGCTTGGGCATGTCCCGGATGGCATCCCCTCTTTCGTCTTCGTTCACCGGTAACCTTACTTGGAGCTATATTTTTATTCACCACATGATATGTGTTTTGCTTGGAGCGTCATGCCATTTTATTTTGTTTTGCTTGCTGTTTGAATAATATCCCAAGATCTGAAATTCTTAAATGTTAGAGAGCCTTCACAAAGTTACATAATTATTCAACTACTCATTGATTTTCACTTATATCTTTTGGAGTAGTTTGTCATTTGCTCTAGTGCTTCACTTATATCTTTTTAGTGCACGGCGGTAGTTTTATTTTGAAGATATTGTTGAATTCTCATGCTTCACTTACATCATTTTGAGAGTCTTTAAATAGCCTGTTAATTTTCTTAGGTTATGAATTTAGTCCTAATATGATAGGCATCCAAGAGGGATATAATAAAAACTTTCATATAAAGTGCATTGAATACTATGAGAAGTTTATTTCCTTATGATTGTTTTGAGATATGAAAATGGTGATATTAGAGTCATGCTAGTGAGTAATTGTGAATTTGATAAATACCTGTGTTAAAGTTTGTGATTCCCATAGCATGCACGTATGGTGAACCATTATGTGATGAAGTCGGAGCATGATTTATTTATTGATTGTCTTCCTTATGAGTGGTGGTTGGGGACGAGCGATGGTCTTTTCCTACCAATCTATCCCCCTAGGATCATGCGCATAGTACTTTGTTTTGATGACTAGTAGATTTTTGCAATAAGTATGTGAGTTCTTTATGACTAATGTTGAGTCCATGGATTATACACACTCTCACCCTTCCACCTTTGCTAGCCTCTCTTGTGCCGTGCAACTTTCGCCGGTACCATACACCCCCATATACCTTCCTCAAAACAGCCACCATACCTACCTATTATGGCATTTCCATAGCCATTCCGAGATATATTGCCATGCAACTTTTCATCGTTCCATTTTATTATGACACACATCACCATTATCATATTGCTTTGCATGATCATGTAGTTGACATCGTATTTGTGGCAAAGCCACCATTCATAATTATTTCATACATGTCACTATTGATTCATTGCACATCCCAGTACACCGCCGGAGGCATTCATATAGAGTCATATTTTGTTCTAAGTATCGAGTTGTAATTCTTGAGTTGTAAGTAAATAAAAGTGTGATGATCTTCATTATTAGAGCATCGTCCCAGGTGAGGAAAGGATGATGGAGACTATGATTCCCCCACAAGCCAGGATGAGACTCCGGACGAAAAATAAAATAAAATAAAAAAAGAGGCCAAAAAAAGAGAAGGCCCAAACAAAAAAATGAGAGAAAAAGAGAGAAGGGGCAATGCTACTATCCTTTTACCACACTTGTGCTTCAAAGTAGCACCATGATCTTCATGATAGAGAGTCTCCTATATTGTCAGTTTCATATACTAGTGGGAATTTTTCATAATAGAACTTGGCATGTATATTCCAATGATGGGCTTCCTCAAATTGCTCTAGGTCTTCGTGAGCAAGCAAGTTGGATGCACACCCACTTAGTTTCTTTTTGAGCTTTCATAAACTTAAAGATCTAGTGGATCCGTTGCATGGCAATCCCTACTCACTCACATTGATATCTATTGACGGGCATCTCCATAGCCCGTTGATACACCTAGTTGATGTGAGACTATCTCCTTCTTTTTGTCTTATCCACAACCACCATATTTTATTCCACCTATAGTGCTATGTCCATGGCTCACGCTCATGTATTGCGTGCAAGTTGAAAAAGTTTGAAAACATCAAAATTATGAAACAATTGATTGCCTTTTCATCGGGGTTGTGCATGATTTGAATATTTGTGATGAAGATGGAGCATAGCCAGATGATTGGGATAAGCTTTCTTTGGCCATGTTATTTTGAGAAGACATAATTGCCTTGTTAGTATGCTTGAAGTATTATTGTTTTTATGTCAATATTAAACTTTTGTTTTGAATCTTATGGATCTGAACATTCATGCTGCAATAAAGAAAATTACATGGCTAAATATGTTAGGTAGCATTCCACATCAAAAAATATGTTTTTGTCATTTACCTACTCGAGGATGAGCAGGAATTAAGCTTGGGGATGCTTGATACGTCTCCAACGTATCTATAATTTTTTATTGTTCCATGCTATTATATTATCTATCCCGGATGTTTTATATGCATTTATATGCTATTTTATATGATATTTGGGACTAACCTATTAACCTAGAGCCCAGTGCCAGTTTTTATTTTTTCCTTGTTTTTGAGTTTCGCAGGAAAGGAATATCAAAACAGAGTCCAATTGACCTGAAACTTCATCAGGATTGTTTTTGGACCAGAAGAAGCCCCCGAAGTAAAAGAGTTGGGCCAGAAGAGCCACGAGGCCTCCACAAGGGTGGAAGGCGCGCCCTCCGACCTTGTGGGCCCCTCCTGGTCTCCCCTGACTTGTTCTCGATGCCAACACCTTTTATATATCCTCAAACCTCCAGAATAGAACCTAGATCGGGAGTTCCTCCGCTGCAAGCCTCTGTAGCCACCAAAAACCAATTGGGACCCTGTTCTGGCACCCTGCCGGAGGGGGGAATCATCACCGGTGGCCATCTTCATCATCCTGGCGCTCTCCATGACGAGGAGGGAGTAGTTCACCCTTGGGGATGAGGGTATGTACCAGTAGCTATGTGTTTTATCTCTCTCTCGTGTTCTTGATTTGGCACGATCTTGATGTCGAGGTTTGCTATTATAGTTGGATCTTATGATGGTTCTCCCCCTTTACCTTCTTGTAATGGATTGAGTTTTCCCTTTGAAGTTATCTTATCGGATTGAGTCATTAAGGATTTGAGAACACTTGGTGTATGCACTACTAGGGAAAACCCTAGTAGTGGCGCTTGAAATATGCATAGCAGTAGCGTTGGGTCCAGCGCTACTGCTACCGCGCTACAGCTAAGTTGTAGCAGTAGCACTGGTATTGGCAGCGCTACTGGTAAGCATTGTTAGTAGTAGCGCTTCCTGGACCAGCGCTACTGATAACTATCTGTAAGTGCATCTAGTGCCACCCCTAGTTGGTTTTGGAGTATTGATGACAAACTTGGTTGAGGGACTAATGTGTTTGTGAGAATTGCAGGATAACACAGGTAGTAGTCCCTCATTGATTCGATTTACCTACTAGAGATGACCCCTAAAAATGTGTGAAGACATTGAAGACAATGGTGGTCTGTGAAGAGATTCACATTGAAGACTATGACATGAGAAGACATCGCATGAAGACTATGAATTGCGAAGACATAGTTGTTTCGTAGTTTCCTTTTCTTCTTTGTTGAGTCATAGGAACCACCGTACTGTTAAGTGGGGTCCAAGTGAACAAAGTCAGTGTGACTGAAGTGATGCTCAACCAAATCCTATGTCTTCGAGTGAAGACAATGAGAGCAAATCTTATCCAGAGCTGGATGAGTCAGCTTTACTTGTAGCCCAAGTCAAGCTGCCGCGTGTGTTTGAAATCTGACCATTGGACACATGTCAGTTCCTTAGTGACCCAGGGTCATTTTAGACAAATCAGGTCGGGTTGCCTCCTGGCTATAAATAGCCCACCCCCTACACCATAAATTGGTGGCTGCTCAGAGTTAGTGCACGACTTTTGTCGTTTGAGAGCAACCCACCTCCGAAGCTTTTGAAAGAGAAATCCTTGCAAGGACAAAGCCCTAAACACACAGAGCCAAAGAGTGTTAGGCATCACTGAAGTCTTTCTGTCTGCGTGATCTGAAGACTTGTTACACTTGAGGACTGTGAATCCTCCAGCTGGTTAGGCGTCGCGTTCTGAGCATCCAAGAGTCATTGTGGATTGCCGGTGAACGAAGTCTGTGAAGGTTTGGAAGTCTACCTTGAAGACTTACCAGAGTGATTGGGAGAGTACTATGTGTCCTTAGCTCAAGGAGAATAAGGTGAAGACGCGGTCTTCTGAGTTGAATCTCAGCCTCCCTAACTAGATGTACAGTTGTCACAACAACTGGAACTGGTCCAACAAATCCTTGTCCTCACCAAGCAACTGGTTCTATCCTTTACCTCTCTTTACTTACAGTTTGTCTTCGTGAAGTCATTACCTGCTTGCATGATCTGATTGACTTCATTGTGTGAAGACTGTTGTTGTTTAGCTTCATACTATCTTCCGTCCTGATCCATACTACCTAGCTGCTGATAGTCTTCGCGCTTTCACTTCATTGCTTACTTGACTATGGCTTGTCTAGTGTAGTCTACCTTCCGCTGCATATCAATAGGTTCATTTCTACTGTTTGTCATCAAAGCCCCTGTGTTTTGAAGACTTTCATAAAAATCGTCTATTCACCCCCCTCTAGTCGATAACTAACACTTTCAATTGGTATCATAGCAAGGTGCTCCCTTGTTCTGTGTGATTCGGTTTAACCACCTGGAGTTTTAGCTATGTCGACTGCAGGGATAATCAAAGTCTTTGCTACGTGCCCTGTCTTTGATGGAACTAATTACCCCTGCTGGAAGAATAAGATGCACATGCATCTTGAAGCCATTGATGTCGACCTCTAGTATGTCGTCAAGAACGACGTTCCCAAGGCCGATGAAGGTGTCGTCCCTACTGATGTCAAGAAGTTCATTCAACTGGATTCTACTGCCAAAAACATCATCTGTGGTCATCTGACCAAAGGACAGTATGGTCATGTGAGTGCTCTGGAAACTTCGAAGCTAGTCTGGGACTGGCTCTCCAAGGTTAATGAAGGCGTCTCAACCCAGAGAGACTCAAGGATCAGTGTTATTCGCAACCTCTTCAACCGCTTCAAGAGAAATTACAATGAGAATGTTCAGATGATGTTTGATCGCCTCACTAACATCACAAATGAGCTTCATGCACTCGACGCCACTGAGATCACCAAGCATGAAATCGTCAAGACACTCTTGAGATCACTCGACAGCTCATTTGACACCCTGACCCTAATGATTCAAGAACGCCCTGACTTCAAGACTCTCGATCCGTCTGACATACTTGAGAGGCTCAACACACATGAGTTCCAGTTATCTAAAAAAAGAGATATCTATGGTCCCAACTATGGCCGAACTCGTGCTTTGAAGGCAAAGGCTGTTTCCTCATCTGAAGAAGAATCTGACTGCAGTTCTGAGGATCCTAAAGACATTGGAAAGGAACTTGCCATGCTAGTGAAGAAATTCCAGAGGTTCACCAAGAAGAAAGGCTCCAGACAGTCTTCAAGATCCAGCTGAAGCTTCATCCCGTGACTACAAGAAGAGAACGTGCCACACGTGCAAGAAACCTAGTCACTACATCTCTGAATGTCCTGAATGGGACAATGAGAACAACAAGAAGAAGAAGAGCAAGGAATATGATTCTGATGACAAGAATAAGAAATCCTCAAAGTCTTCTTCCAAGTCTTCATTGAAGTCTTCATCACACAAGAAGAGCTCATCCAGCAAGGCTCGTGCGTTTGTTGGCAAGGAGATGGATTCAGAGGAGGAGCCTGCATCTGAGGAGGTGGAGATGGAGTCTGAAGAGGAATCTGATTCAGGCGTGGCAGGCCTGGCTCTAGCTTCAGCATACGTCGCCAAGTCCATCTTCAACACTGAAGACAATGGCCTCATCACCAACGCTGATGCTAATGGTGAGGATGACTCTGCACCCACCTACTACTTAATGGCACGTGGTGCCAAGGTAAACTCACACGATGCTTACTATCAAAAATCAAGTGAAGATAACTCTGAATGTGAATCCAAACCTAGCTACAAAACACTTGCTAAAATTACAGCACAGCAACATAATGCTATGGAACATATTCAAAAATTGCTAGACAAAAGCGATGACTTGTCGGACGCAGAAATGACCCGATCTCAGTCCTTAATTGAAGACATTAAAAATCTTCATGTTAAGTACGGGGAACTTGAAAGTCGTCATGAAACACTCTCAACAACTCATGAAAAGCTTTCCTACGATTATCTTCAAAGGAAGCAAGAACTTAAGAACTTGACAACAACTCATGAAGATCTTCAAAAAGAGAATGAGTCACTCTGCGCTCAACAGATCAGTTCTGCTCAGGAAGGATTTGAACCACCATGTCTAAAATGCCTTGAGCGTGATAACGCTACTTCTGTTGCTGAATGTTCTACTACTGCTACTGTTGCAATATCTTCAACTGCTGATGTGGTAACTAACCCCTCTACTGAGGATGCCACTACTTTTGCTGATGAGAATGCCAGGTTGAAGACATTGCTTGAGACAGGAATGTACAAAAGTCTCAAAGGGCATCAAACACTATGTGATGTCCTCAAGAAACAGATTCTGAACCGAAACCCTAGGAAAGAGGGTGTAGGGTTCAGGAGGAAAATGAATGTTGATGGTTCTTACTAGAAGCCTGAGCAGTACCCCAAAACCACATGGGTTGCTGCAAAGGGACCTTCAGTGGATCCATCTACATTATCTGGCTTCTCTTGTGCTAACTCGATTATCATTGATGAATCCTTTGATGCAAACTATAAACTGTTTAAGAATCAGAATGGTGAATTGTTTGCCAGGTATATTGGTACTAACTGCAGGAATGGACCACCTTTGAAGAAGATCTGGGTGCCCAAGAATTTTATTGAGAATCTTCAGGTGAATGTCATCATGAGACCACCTGGGAAGAAGACAAACCCCAGACCAAAGGCTTCGTATGGTCCAAAGGCTTCATACAGACCGAGGACTCAATAGAGTCAGCCTAACGCCAATGTTTTGTAGGGAAACCATACTCAAGCCTATGAATATGAGCGTGTTTCATCAAACCACCATGTTCATAAGACCAAGAACTATTTTGCCTATTCTTATGGGTATTATTCACCTCCTGCAAGACTATTTGCTAGGGCTCCAAAGCCAAAGTTCTCAGATGCTACACTTAGACTCATTGCTTCGAAGCCACCCCTGAAAATGTGGGTGGTTAAGAAAACTTAACTCTCTTTTGCAGGGAAGGGTCTCCAGCCAGAAATCAAAGGCGTCAGATGCTATTGCTGGGGACCTAAAACGTCTTGTGGGGCGCAAGATAAAATGCCCAAATGGCCTTACTATGTATTTTGTTCCTGGTTTTCTTGATAGTCATCCTATCTACCCTAACCAAGATCTGAACTTTCATAATCCACTCGTTCGTCAAATGTTTATGCTTCACATTTCCCTTGGTGAAGTCTATCCCCTGATAACCCACAAGTATAGGGGATCGCATCAGTTTTCGATAAGTAAGAGTGTCGAACCCAACGAGGAGCTAAAGGTAGAACAAATATTCCCTCAAGTTCTATCAACCACCGATACAACTCTACGCACGCTTGACGTTCGCTTTACCTAGAACAAGTATGAAACTAGAAGTACTTTGTACGTGTTGTTGGATAGGTTTGCAAGATAATAAAGATTACGTAAATAAAAAGTAGGGGCTGTTTAGATAAACAATAAAGTAAATATAGAGAGTGTGGAAAAGTGGTGGTAGGAGTTGTGAAATTGCCTCTAAGCAATTGACTACTTTACTAGACCGATAACAAGTATTATGTGGGAGAGGCCACTGCTAGCATGTCATCCCTGACTTGGAATTCTATGCACTTATGATTGGAACTATTAGCAAGCATCCGCAACTACTAATGTTCATTAAGGTAAAACCCAACCATAGCATTAAGATATATTGGTCCCCCTTCAATCCCGTATGCATCAATTTCTATGCTAGGTTGAAGCTTCTGTCACTCTATCCCTCCAATACATAGTCCTATCAACATACAACTAACCCTAGGGTGTGATCCACGCGCGCAATCATATGATGGGCACCAAAGGACAACAACGTAACCACAAGAAAATTAAATCAATCATAGCAATTCATCAACCACCTATAGGACAACGAAAATCTACTCAGACATCATAGGATGGAAACACATCATTAGATAATAATATGAAGCATAAAGCACCATGTTCAAGTAGAGGGTACAACGGGTTGTGGGAGAGTGGACCTCTGTAGATAGAGGGGGAAGGTGATGGAGATGTTGGTGAAGATGGCGGAGGTGTTGGTGTAGATCGCGGTGATGATGATGATGATGGCCACGACAGCGTTCCGGCGCCACCGAAAGAGAAGGGGAGAGGGGGCCCCTTCGTCTTCTTGTTCCTTGACCTCCTCCCTAGATGGGAGAAGGGTTTCCCCTCTGGTCCTTGGCCTCCATGGCATGGGAGGGGCGAGAGCCCCTCCGAGATTGGATATGTCTCTCTGTCTCTCTCTGTTTCTGCGTTCTCAGATTCTACCCTTTCACCGTTTCTTATATTCTCGGAGATCCGTAACTCCGATTGGGCTGAAATTTTAACACGATCTCTATCCAAAAATTAGCTTTCTTGCAACGGAAGAAGGCATCAACTGCCTTACGGGTGGCCCACGAGGGTCAGGGGCGTGCCCAGGGGGGCAAGCGCGCCCCCTGCCTCGTGGCCACCTCGGGCACCGTCTCGCGTGGATTTTTCTTCCCAAAAATCATTTATATTTCAAAAAAATCTCCATCAGTTTTTATCCCGTTTGGACTCCATTTGATATGGATATTCTGCGAAACAAAAAGCATGCAACAAACAGGAACTGGCACTGGGCACTGGATCAATATGTTAGTCCCAAAAACAGTATAAAAAGTTGCCAAAAGTATATGAAAGTTGAATAATATTGGCATGGAACAATCAAAAATTATAGATATGACGGAGACGTATCATCATCCCCAAGCTTAATTCCTGCTCGTCCTCGAGTAGGTAAATGATAAAAAAGATAATTTTTGATGTGGAATGCTACCTAGCATAATCTTGATCATATGTCTATTCATGGCATGAATATTAATACACGAGTGATTCAAAGCAATAGTCTATCATTTGACATAAAAACAATAATACTTCAATCCCACTAATAAAGCAATCATGTGTTTTCAAAATAACAAGGCCAAAGAAAGTTATCCCTACAAAATCATATAGTCTCGCTATGCTCCATCTTCTTCACACAAAATACTCACATCATGCACAACCCCGATGACAAGCCAAACAATTGTTTCATACTTTTTAACGCGCTTCAGCATTTTCAAACTTCACGCAATACATGAGCGTGAGCCATGGACATAGCACTATAGGTGGAATAGAATGGTGGTTGTGGAGAAGACAAAAAGGAGAAGATAGTCTCACATCAACTAGGCGTATCAACGGGCTATGGAGATGCCCATCAATAGATATCAATGTGAGTGAGTAGGGATTTCCATGCAACGGATGCACTAGAGCTATAAGTATATGAAAGCTCAAACTGAAACTAAGTGGGTGTGCATCCAACTTGCTTGCTCATGAAGACCTAGTGCATTTGAGGAAGCCCATCGTTGGAATATACAAGCCAAGTTCTATAATGAAAATTCCCACTAGTATATGAAAGTGATAACTCAAGAGACTCTCTATATGAAGAGCATGGTGCTACTTTGCAGCACAAGTGTGGTAAAAGGATAGTAACATTGCCCCTTCTCTCTTTTTCTCTCATTTTTTGTTTTCTTTTTTCTTTTTTTGTAGGCTTCTTTGGCCTCTTTTTTTTGTGGGGCTTCTTTGGCCACTTTTATTTCGATAACCTCACATGGGACAATGTTCTAATAATGATGATCATCACACTTTTATTTACTTACAACTCAATATTACAACTCGATATCTAGAACAAGGATATGACTCTATATGAATGCCTCCAGTGGTGTACCGAGATGTGCAATGATCTAGCGTAGCAATGACATCAAAAAATGGACAAGCCATGAAAACATCATGCTAGCTATCTTACGATCATGCAAAGCAATATGACAATGAATGCTCAAGTCATGTATATGATGACGATGAAAGTTGCATGGCAATATATCTCGGAATGGCTATGGAAATGCCATGATAGGTAGGTATGGTGGCTGTTTTGAGGAAGGTATATGGTGGGTTTATGGTACCGGTGAAAGTTGCACGATACTAGAGAGGCTAGCAATGGTGGAAGGGTGAGAGTGCGTATAATCCATGGACTCAACATTAGTCATAAAGAACTCACATACTTATTGCAAAATTTTATTAGCCCTCGAAGCAAAGTACTACTACGCATGCCCCTAGGGGGATAGATTGGTAGGAAAAGACCATCGCTCGTCCCCGACCGCCACTCATAAGGAAGACAATCAATAAATACCTCATGCTCCAACTTCGTTACATAACGGTTCACCATAAGTGCGTGCTACGGGAATCACAAACCTCAACACAAGTATTTCTACAATCCACAACTACCCACTAGCATGACTCTAATATCACCATCTTTATATCGCAAAACTATTGCAAGGAATCAAACATATCATATTCAGTGATCTACAAGTTTTATGTAGGATTTTATGACTAACCAGGTGAATGACCAATTCCTGTCATCTCTCTAAATAGATATAAGTGAAGAAATAGAGTTTAATTCTTTCTACAAAATATATGCCCACACTCTAACAAATATAAGTGAAGCAAAAGAGCATTCTACAAATGGTGGTTGTCTATGTAAAGAGAAACTTGCAATCCAAACTTCAAATGATATAAGTGAAGCACATGAAGCATTCTATAAATCCATACTCAAAAGATATAAGTGAAGTGCAAAGAGCATTCTATAAATCAACCAAGGACTATCTCATACCAGCATGGTGCATAAAAGAAAAATGAAAACTAAATGCAAAAGATGCTCCAAGATTGCACATATCGCATGAAAGAAACGAATCCGAAAACATACCGGTACTTGTTGAAGAAAGTGGGGATGCCTTCCGGGGCATCCCCAAGCTTAGACGCTTGAGTCTCCTTGAATATTTACTTGGGTGCCCCGGGCATCCCCAATATTGAGCTCTTGCCTCTCTTCCTTCTTCTCACATCGAGACCTTCTCGATCATCGAACACTTCATCCACACAAAACTTCAACAGAAAACTTGGTAAGATCAGTTAGTATAATAAAGCAAATCCCTACTCTAAGTACTGTTGAAAACCAATTAATATTTTGTTTTTGCATTTTTTCTATTGTAATATAACTTTTTCATGGCTTAATCCACTGATATAAATCGACAGTTTCATCAAAACAAGCAAACTATGCATCAAAAACAGTATCTATCTAAAACAGAACAGTCTGTAATAATCTGAACATTAACCATACTTCTGATACTTGAACAATTCTACCAAAATTAGGAAAAATAAAAAATTTGTATAGTAAGACAGTGCAAAAAGAATCAGAACCATTTGATGTTCCAGCTAAAAATGTAAAATCGCGCACTACATCCAAAGTTTCTGTCCTGCACCGTACAAACCATCAAGCAAATGTAAACATCCTAAAGGCAAACCTTAGCACATTATTTTTATATTTAAACTTTATAAATTCACACAACAGAGATAAAGGACTCTCTAAAACTTCCGGGTTGTCTCTCTGGCAGCGCTTTCTTTAAAGCCATTAAGCTAGGCATATAGTGCTCAAGTAATGAATCCACCCGGATCCCAAGGTATATCAAAGCCAATTTTAATTAACAATGATTTATAATTTAGCAGTGAGCACAAAGTAACATATATCATGTAATGAAGAAGTCTAACTCTCTTTCTATGCATCAGCATGTCATAAAAGAACAATTCATGCACACAAAGTAAAGGCCAATGCATAGTATAAACAGTTTCTTGCAATTTTATCGTATTGGAAACATAGAGAGGTGGAGATATAGTTCCTCTCTCATAATAATTGCAAGTAGGAGCAGCAAGCACATGCATATTATATTCATCAAAATCATCATGTGTAGTAGTAAAACTCAACCCATCAATGTAATCCTTAATAAGGGCAAACTTCTCCGATATAGTGTAGTTGGGAGAATTCAAAAAGATAATAGGACTATCACGCATGGGTGCAATAGCAACAATTTCATGTTTAACATAAGGAACTATAGCAAGTTCATCTCCATAAGCATAATTCATATTGGCATCTTGGCCACAAGCATCATCAAAAAGGGATATTTCAAGAGAATCAACGGGATCATAACAATCATCATAGCAATCATCCCTCGGTAAGCACGAAGGGAATTTAAACAATGTATGAGTTGAAGAGTTATTCTCATTAGAAGGTGGGCACGGGTAGCTAATCCACTCTTCCTCCTTTTGTTCTTCGCTCTCCTCATCATCTTTTTCATCCAATGAGCTCACAGTTTCATCAATTTCTTCTTCCATAGACTCCTGCAAAATATTAGTCTCTTCTTGGACAGTGGAGTAGTACTCAATATATGGTTCAACATAGGCATTAGAAGCATAATTATCATAGCAATATTTAAGTATGGAATTTTTTTTTTCATATTTGTAAAGAGTAGCATCATACTTTTCAATCAAAGAAGCAATTTCGTAAGCACCCTTAAAAGCAACAAATTCTTCAATTTGTTGAACATCATAGTAACTATAAACACCCTTAGCATACGAAGATACGATTCCATTATCACTAAACAAACATTGGTAGGGAAGGTGTTTCTTAGGGTCTTCAGAACAACAAGTATAATCATATATTTCACATAAATTCCAAGCATAGCATTGCAAACGATGAATTTGATCCAGTAAAGTTTTCCCTTTTTCAGATATTCGGTGTCGCACAAAACAAGCATGCTCATCTAAAGATTTGCCCTCAACTAAGCTAGTTGGGGTTTCAACATGAGCACATAGGGATCGAAGATGATCCAAGTAATAAGCTTCAGCAGTGTGATATATTTTGAGTGGTTCTTCGGCCATTGGTTTAGTAGGTACAACTATTTTTTTTGGTATTTTGCGTTTCCTACCCATAACTAAAGATAGAAAACAACTAAGAACAAAAAATAAAAATTACTTAGTGATAAAGCAAACAAGCACACACGAGAATATTCACCCCACGCTATTGCTCCCCGGCAACGGCGCCAGAAAAAGGTCTTGATAACCCACAAGTATAGGGGATCGCAACAGTTTTTGATAAGTAAGAGTGTCGAACCCAACGAGGAGCTAAAGGTAGAACAAATATTCCCTCAAGTTCTATCGACCACCGATACAACTCTATGCACGCTTGACGTTCTCTTTACCTAGAACAAGTATGAAACTAGAAGTACTTTGTAGGTGTTGTTGGACAGGTTTGCAAGATAATAAAGATTACGTAAATAAAAAGTAGGGGCTGTTTAGATAAAGAAACAATAAAGTAAATATAGCAAGTGTGGAAAAGTGGTGGTAGGAGTTGCAAAATTGCCCCTAAGCAATTGACTACTTTACTAGACCGATAGTAAGTATTATGTGGGAGAGGCCACTGCTAGCATGTCATCCCTGACTTGGAATTCTATGCACTTATGATTGGAACTATTAGCAAGCATCCGCAACTACTAATGTTCATTAAGGTAAAACCCAACCATAGCATTAAGATATATTGGTCCCCCTTCAATCCCGTATGCATCAATTTCTATGCTAGGTTGAAGCTTCGGTCACTCTAGCCTTCCAATACATAGTCCTATCAACATACAACTAACCCTAGGGTGTGATCCACACGCGCAATCATATGATGGGCACCAAAGGACAGCAACATAACCACAAGCAAATTAAATCAATCATAGCAATTCATCAACCACTGATAGGACAACAAAAATCTACTCAGACATCATAGGATGGCAACACATCATTGGATAACAATATGAAGCATAAAGCACCATGTTCAAGTAGAGGGTACAATGGGTTGCGGGAGAGTGGACCTCTGTAGATAGAGGGGGGAAGGTGATGGAGATGTTTGTGAATATGGCGGAGGTGTTAGTGTAGATCGCGGTGATGATGATGATTATGGCCACGGCAGCGTTCCGGCGCCACCAGAAGAGAAGGGGAGAGGGGGGCCCTTCGTCTTCTTGTTCCTTGACCTCCTCCCTAGATGGGAGAAGGGTTTCCCCTTTGATCCTTGTCCTCCATGGCATGGGAGGGGCTCTCGCCCCTCTGAGATTGGATATGTCTCTCTGTCTCTCTCTGTTTCCGCGTTCTCAGATTCTACCCTTTCACCGTTTCTTATATTCCCGGAGATCCGTAACTCCGATTGGGCTGAAATTTTAACACGATCTCTATCTAGAAATTAGCTTTCTTGTGGCGAAAGAAGGGCATCAACCACCTTACGGGTGGCCCACGAGGGTCAGGGGCGCGCCCCCCTACCTCGTGGCCACCTTGGGCACCGTCTCGCGTGGATTTTTCTTCCCAAAAATCATATATATTCCAAAAAAAATCTCCGCCAGTTTTTATCCCGTTTGGACTCCGTTTGATATGGATATTCCACGAAAAAAAAGCATGCAACAAACAGGAACTGGCACTGGGCACTGGATCAATATGTTAGTCCCAAAAATAGTACAAAAAGTTGCCAAAAGTATATGAAAGTTGAATAATATTGGCATGGAACAATCAAAAATTATAGATACGATGGAGACGTATCATCCCCTAATTGCACTGTAGGGTACGATACCAAAGGCTTCTGAATGGATTATGGACAGCGGAGGCACTAACCACATGACTGGTGATCGAAGTCTTCTCATGGACTCAACTTTACGTCCATCTAACAAGAGTCACATCACATTTGCTGACACTAGTAAAAGCAAGGTATTTGGTCTAGGTAGAGTTGCAATCTCAAAGGATCAGCACATGGATAAAGTGATGCTTGTTGAATCCCTTGGTTTCAACTTAATGCCCGTCTCAATGCTTTGTGATCTGAATATGGTAGTAATATTTGGAAAATATCGTTCCCTTGTGCTTATGGAATCTGACAAATCTCTAGTCTTTGAAGGGTACCGAAAAGATGATCTGTACATGGTAGATTTCTCAGCAGGACCACATTTGGCCGTATGTCTTCTAGCAAAAGCTTCAGATTGCTGGCTCTGGCATCGGAGGCTAGGGCATGCTGGCATGAAGAACTTGTACACCCTCGCTAAGAAGAAGCATGTCGTAGGCATCGAGGGTGTCAAGTTCAAAAAAGATCATCTGTGTGGTGCCTGCGAAGCTGGGAATATGACTAGGGCCAAGCATCCCTTGAAGACAATCATGATGACATCACATCCATTCGAGCTGCTTCACATGGACCTATTCGGCCCTACTCATTACTCCACTCTTGCGACCACTGCTTGTCCCTATGGTTTCGTTATTGTTGATGATTACTCTAGAGATACCTGGGTGCATATAATTCTTCACAAGACTGAAGTGCAGGATGTCTTCAGACGATTTGCCAATCGTGCCATGACGAACTATGGCATCTATATCAAGCACATCAGAAGTGATAATGGCATAGAGTTCAAGAACACCGGCCTCGACACCTATCTTGATACATTGGGCATCACTCATGAGTTCTCAGCTCCATACACACCTCAGCAGAATGGCATCATGGAGCGCAAGAACAAAACCCTCATTGAGATGGCTCGGACGATGCTTGATGAGTGCAAGACTCCAAGGAAGTTTTGGCCTGAAGCCAGTGATACTGCATGCCATGTCATCAACCATGTCTATCTTCACAAGCTTCTAAAGAAGACATCATATGAGCTACTAACTGGTAAGAAGAAAAACGTAAGCTACTTCAGAGTATTTCGTGCCAGGTGCTGGATCAAGGATCCGCATCACACTTCAAAATTTGCACCGAAAGCACATGAAGGTTTTATGCTCGGTTACGAAAAGGATTCACACTCATACAGAGTCTTCAACCTCTTTCACTATAAAGTGGTTGAAACTGTGGATGTGCGGCTCGATGAGACTAACGGCTCGCAAAGAGAGCACCTGCCAAATGTGCTAGATGAAGTCCCTCCTAGTGAATTGATTAAGCTTATGGGAACTGGAGAAATCATACCTTCAGAGGCACAAGTTGAAGAAGAACTCATCATTTCTGCACCTAATCAACCCGAAGACGCTGCTCAACCCGAAGTCAATACTGATGATGAAAACAATGATCAGCCAGAGCAAAGTCTTCGACCAATACATCCTCATGTTGCAAATGAAGTACAGATTGAGAAGATAATTGATAGCATCAATGCACATGGTCCACTCACTCATTCAAGAGCAACACAGCTAGGAAATTTCTGTGGGCACTTTGCATTTGTCTCTATATCTGAACCCAAGAAAGTTGCCGAAGCCTTCACGAAACCTGAATGGATTCAAGCGATGCAAGAAGAGCTTCAACAGTTTGAGCTAAACAATGTGTGAGAATTGGTTAAGCGTCCTGACGGAAGCATAATATCATAGGCACCAAATGGATCTATCGCAAAAAACAAGATGAGCATGGTCAAGTTGTCAGAAACAAGGCTCGTCTCGTTGCTCAAGGATATACTCAAGTTGAAGGGATTGACTTCGATGAAAAATTTGCTCCGGTGGCTAGGCTTGAAGCCACTCACATACTGCTAGCCTATGCCAACCATCACAACATCCTTCTGTATCAAATGGATGTAAAGAGTGCCTTTCTCAACGGCAAGATTGAATAAGAAGTGTATGTTGCACAACCACCTGGCTTTGAAGATCCAAAACATCCTAATATGGTATACAAGCTCAACAAGGCACGATATGGACTCAAACAAGCCCCTGGTGCTTGGTATGACACACTCAAAGACTTCCTGAAGAGCAAAGGCTTCAAACCTGGTTCCCTGGATCCCACTCTCTTCACGAAGACATACGATGGTGAACTATTTGTGTGCCAGATCTATGTGGATGACATTATCTTCAGCTGCACTGACAAAAGATACAGTGATGAGTTTGGACACATGATGCAAGAGCAATATCAGATGTCCATGATGGATTGCCTGAAGAAGTTTGGAATGCAAGGCTACAAGGGATACACGACGCCAATGCCAACCAAAAGTTATCTGGGCCCCGACGACAATGGTAAAGAGTTCGATCAAAAGGTATACCACTCCATGATTGGTTCTTTACTCTATTTATGTGCATCTAGGCCAGATATCATGCTTAGCGTTTGCATGTGTCCCCGATTCCAAGCGGCACCAAAGGAGTCGCATCACTTAGCTGTGAAGCGAATTCTTTGATATTTGGCTTACACCCCAACACTAGGATTATGGTATCCAAAGGGCTTAGAGTTTGATCTAGTTGGATTCTCAGATGCTGATTATGCTGGTGACAAGGTTGATCGCAAGTCCACATCAGGCACATGTCACATTCTTGGACGATCTCTTGTTTGTTGGTCTTCAAAGAAGCAGAACCATGTGTTTCTCTCCACTGCTGAATCTGAATACATTGCTGCTGGATCTTGCTGTGCTCAGCTTCTATGGATGAAGCAAACTCTCAAGGACTATGGCATTCATCTGAAGCAAGTGCCACTATACTGCGACAATGAAAGCGCCATCAAGATTGCCAACAACCCAGTTTAGCACTCGAAGACAAAGCACATTGAAATTTGTCATCACTTTCTCAGAGATCATGTCATGAAGGAAGATATTGATATCATTCATGTCAACACTGAAGAGCAATTGGCTGATATCTTCACAAAGCCCTTGGATGAGAAAAGGTTTTGCAAGTTGTCGTGTGAGCTAAATATCTTAGAATCCTCAAATGTCCTGTAATTGGACACACATCCTAACACATATGCATGTTGATGACTTAGATGTGCAACACATGGAGTAATGTATATCTTCAATCAATGAAGACGTACACTCTAAGTGTGAATACATCAATGCGGAATTTGACTTCGGAGTGCCACGATGATTGTGCGCCGTGTCTGGGTCTAATACTTCCTATACGGTGGGTAATGCCACCACCAAAGTCTTACTTGAAGTGTTTTCAATTGGCATCACATTTTCATAATCTTCGCATTTGGTTTTATCTTCAACATTGATTCGACTTCATGTTTATCTTCACAATGTTGATTTGGTATCATATTGATATATACATATATTGGTGTTCTGTCCTCTACAACATTCACTTATAGCTATGACTTCATGTTTGAATCTTTTGATCTAAGTGAATGTGATCGGACCCTAACCCCCTCTATGCTTCTACCTCAGATTCTATCTATCCAAATCATATGCGTTCTATTGAAACTTTCGATTGTCTTCTCTGAGTCCTTGTCAGCAGAAGACACAGAGACAAAAATTAATTTTTTTTAATGCTATATCCTTATTGCCTGAAACCCGGAGAAGCCGGAATGACCACCCGACAAGCCAGCCATGCGTGGGAACATGGAACAACTTCCAATGTGTTGCATGCATGCCACGTGTCCTTCAGATGTAAATTGCTAGGGGCACCTGCGTAATTACACTATGCTGTCCCTTTCCTTATAAATACTCAACTCACCACTTCGCCACCCCGCACAAACCCTAGCGCCTCTGCTAGCTCGCGACGACGCCGGAGACGAAGCGCTTAGCTGCCGCGACTTCTTCGACGCCGTCCTCACACCGGCCGCGGACCTTGTTCTCTCCGCCGCTGCCGTAGGTGCCTTCCGCCGTCATGTTAGGGCACGGGAGATTGAATTGTTCGGCCTCCCTCTCAACTTCGTCTAGCAGTTCTTCGTGTGGTAATTAAATCTTACTTTTACTGCCCTTTTGATCCGTCAGATCCATCCACTTCAACTAGAAGTGGTTTCTAAACTTGCAAATCTGGATCTATCTTGTTCTGCATCTCATATCATGCCAAGTATATTCACTTATGCTTCACAACTAGTTAGATTCCTCACTTTTACTTATTCATGGATTCGTACAAATCTGGAACCAACTCTCTCCAAATAAGTGAATGTCTTTGCACCATGAGGTCAATGTATTCAAACTGATTTATCTTCAAAATCTTCTAAGAATGCATATGACCTATTCTCCTTCCCTCGCACCTCTAATGCTGTCACAGGTACATGTCCGTGGGAGAATCCCCTAGTTCTCATAGTCTGCATTCGTTTGCAGAATTCTTACAGCGACACATCAATTCTCCTGAAGCCAGTTCCTGTTTGACCAGCAGACGAAAGCCATTCATAGTCTTGAAGCCTTTCAGCTTGAATACAATGCCCACTGAGAAATCAGCTAGGAAGGGTGACAGACAACACCATGGGAATACAACCAAGGACTTGCCACCAGATCTCTTTGAAATGTACAAGACAGATCCTGAGGAAACCTACGGAGAACGCAAGAACCGAATCCAATGTATTCGAAGATATTGGGCAGAGGAATGGTACAAATACAGATTTGTAACCGCCGAATATGCTAAAAAGAACGCCATCAAGGGCCCCTGGGGAGATATTGTATACAGAGGTCTTCAGCCCAAGTCCAAGTCTGAAGCCATAGCTCAAGGCTTCTATCCTTGCATGGTCCATGGACCGCAGCCAGACAATGCCGACCCATCATCTCTGCTATGGTGTCATGAAGACAATCTCTTCAAGCGCAATTTCCAGTTTGCAAAGGAGTCTGCTGCAAAGAACAAGGACCTGGGACTCAATTTCAACCCTGGCCCGTCTACTCCAAGGGCTGATGGCACACGTGATGCCAATCCCAATGAAATTGGCCCCTTCTACAACCTCGAAGGCCTCATCACTTACATAACTGTACAGGGGGCTACAGTGGACCACTCAGCTGACAATGCAGCTTCTAAAGATGCGTCGACACCACCAAAGTAGAAGCCAAAGAAGTCAAAGGCTTCGAAGCCCTCTACCGCACCAAAAGCTTCACGTGCGAAGCCATTGGCCACTGCACCTCCTGAACCCAGTGTGCAATCTGAAGATCTTTCTCGTGTCTCCAAGAAGACGGAGAAGCCCAAGAAGACTTCTGGGCATGAACTTACACCTGCTGCCATTCTGCGGAACAAAGATGAAACCATTGATCTGTCCAGCGATGACGAGCTTGGCGATGAAGCCCTTGAGCAGCTAATCAAGAGCAAGCAACAGGTAGAGATCTTCAACGATCTGCCCCTCTTTGCCGTTGACATTTTGAACAATTTCATTGATGAATGGTTCAATGATTAAAGCCTCAGCATTGATGATCTTCAGCTGCCAATCAGCATAAGCGTCATGTTTCATGGAGCCATTGCAAATGAACTGGCCGTGGCTTAGAAAATCATCGAGCTGAAGAACAAAATTGATTATGAAAAGGCGCAGTTCAAGAAGAACATGGCAAAGCTCAGTGTGGCATAAGTTCAAAGCTTCAAGGTGATGATGATTGAGCTCAAGGAGCAATTTCACAAGAAACACAAGGAAGCTAAAGGTTCAAGAGAGCAGATGAAATACTTCACTGAGAAATGTGTTCAAGCACACAATGAGGTTGAGAAGCGTAAGGCTCTGGGGTATCCTGGCATCGACCCCAGAATGGCTGCCAAACAAAAGAAGAAGTCTGCTGTGGCACGCACTGAAGCACCAAGGTAGGAAGCACCTAGCATTGTCTTCCCTGCCAGCATGACAGGCTCGAGGCCTAATGTCCCCTCAGCAGCTTCAGAACTGAAGAAGACAAGGGCAGCTGAAGCCGATGCCAAGAAGCGCAAGCACAAGAATGCCTCTAATGGTGCTCCATCAACAAAGAAGCCGAAGACAAAGTCTTCGCGGAAAGAGCGTGCTGCTGCCACAGAGCCACTTGTTGTTGAGCCCATCTCAGTTGCACGTCCTGCTTCCTCCAACCAAGAGCATCAACTTGTAGTTCACGAGCCTACTATCACAGAGGCTCCTGAAGATGAAGAAGTACCAGCTGTTGACCCCATCATAGCTGAAGACATTGGTCGTGAAGACAATGTAGAATATGATGAAGTCCTTCCTCAGATCGAGCACAAACTGGTATCATCGCCTGTTCTCACGAACATCGAACTCATCAGCATTGGTCGTCCTTTGACGCCAATCGCTCAGGATGCTTCGTGTGCTGATCGCCCTCAACAAGAGACCCCAAGTAATGAAGACACACCCCGTACTCCACCATCTCAAGTCACCACTCTGGTGATTGACAACGACTACATGGTCCAGACCACTCCATCACCACAAGCGTCGCCCGCACTCCGCAGGCTTCGCAAAGGCCCTAGGCCACAGGTCGCTATGTTGAGCATTCCAGAGGGAGAAGTGCAACAAAGCTCAGCAGCACGCCAAGTGTTTCCTAAAGCCACTCCCACTGCTAATGTCTCTGACTCTGAAGCCAATGTTGTTGAAGACATTCCGGCTGCATCAACCGATGAAAATCAAGAACCGCGTCAAGAAGAAAGAGTTGCCACACCCCTAGTCACTCAAGAAGTTGTTCTCGAGGAGAACATGTTAGTGCCCGACCCTCCTGTTACTGAAGAGGAGGTTGAAAACATTGAGGTGGCCACAAACACCACTGCTGAAGCCAATGACATTGTCATGGCTGAAAATATTGTGGTGCCTGAAGCTAATGTTGCACCTGAAGCTAGTGTGCAACCTGAAGCCACAGTCAATGCCAAAGCTGTTGTTCCACCCCCAAGGCCTCACACTATTGAGCAAGCATTTGACCGTGGCCAACCTGTCACTGTCAGATGGTCTGTTCTGGTTCCTCCCACTGCTCCCGGACCACAATATGAATATCATGTGGAGCACAAGCCTCAGGTCCAGAAGCCAAAGCCCAGACTGCCAAGGTTTCCCGGTGTTGCAACATCGCCAGGATCGTTCAGTGTGAACAGCTTCAGGGCACACAACACATTCTTTGACAGTGCCAAGAACCCGTACTCGAAGCCAAAGATCTCATCTGATCACTTCTGGAGCTTTCAGCAGCGCAGTTATTACTCATGTATCTTATACAATCAAGGGCGGATCTTTCCTCACATGCGTCTGGATTGTGAAGCCATTGCTGGACTGCCCTGCTTGGAAGAAGCTCTAGACTGTTTCAGAGATGTTGGCCTTCTGCAGTTTGTCACTGACAAAGAGCATTGGAACGAAGAGCTTCTGCTATAGTTTGATGCTACTCTTCATATTCGTGGCTACAACAGGGATCCGAAGACTTGGGTCCTTGAGTGGATGATAGGCGATGTGCATCATGAAGCCAAAGCTCAAGATATAATCGAGCTTACTTCCCTTCCCACTCCAGGTGAGTTCTATGAACCTAGTTTTCAGCTACATAGGAATGCATCATAGAGCATATTTCAGAAGCCTGAGCCCAACATGAGTCAGATGCTCAGCATAATGAAGCCACTGCCACAAGATGCTGAATATCCTAAGGAATTCTTTGTCTAAGACCTCGAGTATCTGCCCCGAACCATTTATCACATTGTAACTCTATGGCCCGTCAAAGGACATTCTCCCGCAGCCAAGCTTGAAGGCACGATGAAGACATTGGTGTTCTATATTCTCAATGGCAACAGCTTCAATGCTCAAGATTTCTTCATCAGGCAACTTGCTGCATCTGGAACTGATCTATTTGGCCTGAAGTTTTATGCTCCATGGGTGATGTGCTTAATCAAGCTTCACTCTTCTATCGACTATCAGCCCTCTGCGCGCAACCATCTTATCTTCTTGCCTGAGGTTGATATGTCTGTCAAAGCCATCTGCACTGAGCCTGCCAAGGAGCCAATTTATCTTCATAATATTGATCGCCAAAGCTTCTCGCAACCAATTGAGGGAGTTCTTGCTGCAACTCATGTCTATCCTCTGGCTGGCAATACACGTGCACCTCATCATGCAACTACTGAAGCCACTGAAAGCACCATTGCTCATTGGCCTCGAAAGTGATCTCGTGTGCTCAGTGACCGAGAGCTTCTTATGGCCTTGCATCAGAAACAAGATAGGCACCATGAGTGGCTCAAGCATCAGATTCATAGCATCTTGGTGGACGTCAATCACATCAGAAACCTGGCCACCAGGAACTCATTTGTTGCCCATGAAGCCTGTAGGAGGTCCTAGAAGAGTCTCACACTTCTATGCCCTGAAGAAGATCTTCGCGAAGATGGCTTCACTGAGGGTTACAGATTTGACTCCACTCCTTCTCGCAATGCAAGCTGGCATCGAACTCCACCCACTGAAGATTCTGAGTATTCATCTTCAGCTGCAACTGTTGTTGCGAGAGTCGTCGAAGAAGAAGACGATGCCACTTCACCAGCCATGGCTTCACTGCGTCTCAACACTGCACCAGGCTCCTCTGCACCACCGAACTCCAACGCCGACCCTGCACTTTCATCTACTCCTGATGGGAACGAGTAGATGCTCTATGTCTTAAAACCTTTTTGGTCCTTACTGACAAAAGGGGGAGAAGCATATGAGTTGATAGTCTTCAAGCGGGTCCATATGGGTGGTTGCTATTTTTTTGCTAAGTGGTTACAACTCTCATTTTTGATACATTTGGTTCTTTGGGTTGTAACACTTAAACTTGATGGTCATCTGCTACTTTGTCTGCCACTCTGTGATGCGATGATAAATTCCGCATGAAGTCATTCCGCAGACGTCCATTTTTCATTATGCATGTCATTATTTTCGTTATATCTTTATATGCATAATGAATTGTCTTCATAGGTTGAAGAGGATCTCCACAAGTAAAACCTGCCATGTGCATTTGCATTCAAGAGCAAACTACTTATATGCACATCTTCAGGGGGAGCCTTTTGCTACTTATGAAGACAATGCCTTAAATCTCTAAACTTTCACATACTTTTATCCCCGTTGAAAACTTCAACTAGTTTGTCATCAATCACCAAAAAGGGGGAGATTGTAAGTGCATCTAGTGCCACCCCTAGTTGGTTTTGGAGTATTGACGACAAACTTGGTTGAGGGACTAATGTGTTTGTGAGAATTGCAGGATAACACAGGTAGTAGTCCCTCATTGATTCGGTTTACCTACCAGAGATGACCCCTAAAAATGTGTGAAGACATTGAGGACAATGGTGGTCTGTGAAGAGATTCACATTGAAGACTATGACATGAGAAGACATCGCATGAAGACTATGGATTGCTAAGACATAGTTGTTTTGTAGTTTCCTTTTCTTCTTGGTTGAGTCATAGGAACCACCATACTGTTAAGTGGGGTCGAAGTGAACAAAGTCAGTGTGACTGAAGTGATGCTCAACCAAATTCTATGTCTTCGAGTGAAGACAATGAGAGCAAATCTTATCCAGAGCTGGATGAGTCAGCTTTACTTGCAGCCCATGTCAAGCCGCCGCTTGTGTTTGAAATCTGACCATTGGACACATGTTAGTTCCTTAGTGACCCAAGGTCATTTCGGACAAATCAGGTCGGGTTGCCTCCTGGCTATAAATAGCCCACCCCCTACACCATAAATTGGTGGCTGCTCAGAGTTAGTGCATGGCTTTTGTCGTTTGAGAACAACCCACCTCTGAAGCTTTTGAGAGAGAAATCCTTGCGAGGACAAAGCCCTAAACACCCATAGCCAAAGAGTGTTAGGCATCACTGAAGTCTTTCTGTATGCATGATTTGAAGACTTGTTACACTTGAGGACTGTGAATCCTCCAGCCGGTTAGGCGTCGCGTTCGGAGCATCCAAGAGTCATTGTGGATTGCCGGTGAACGAAGTCTGTGAAGGTTTGGAAGTCTACCTTGAAGACTTACCAGAGTGATTGGGCGAGGACTGTATGTCCTTAGCTCAAGGGGAATAAGATGAAGACGCGGTCTTCTGAGTTGAATCTCAGCCTCCCTAACCAGACGTACAGTTGTCACAGCAACTGGAATTGGTCCAACAAATCCTTGTCCTCACCAATCAACTGGTTCTATCCTTTACCTCTCTTTACTTATAGTTTGTCTTCGTGAAGTCATTGCCTGCTTGCATGATCTGATTGACTTCATTGTGTGAATAATGTTGTTGTCTGGCTTCATACTATCTTCCATCCTGATCCATACTACCTAGCTGCTTTTAGTTCATTGCTTACTTGACTATGGCTTGTCTAGTGTAGTCTACATTTCTCTACATATCAATAGGTTCATTTCTACTGTTTGTCATCAAAGCCCCCGTGTTTTGAAGACTTCCATAAAAATTGCCTATTCACCCCCCTCTAGTCGATAACTAGCACTTTCACTATCTGTAGCGCTTGTTCATATGAAGCGCTGCTGCTAAGCCAGCGTTACTGCTAGGTGCTTTCCAGCGCTAGTGCTAATGTTCCCGCTTTCACTGATTCACACCCCTCTACATATTTGTGCTGTATTTATACAGGCTCTATATAATAGTTTCATCAGATCATACTAAACATACACTATTCTCATCATATCATAGACATACAGTAGTCTCGTCATACCATCATCATCATCATCATCATTCAACAGAAATATCATTAGATCTCGAAAATAGCGATACACAAGTGCGATCATGTCATGTCTCGAATAAGTGCAACTGCATGGTCATGGCACACACACAAGTTTCATCATCTCCCTCTAAACCATGATGTAGAAGAGAAGAGCGATCAGCATGAGCAAGAGTGCGACTATGTAGTACTGGCGGTCCCGCCCCTGCTCATGCTGGAGTGTCCACCTCAAGTAATTACTTTCCACTTCGGCTCTGCTCTCGAACCTACAGTGGCTAGCACCCGGGTACCTGTGCACCTGGGCTGAGTGAAGGAAATATGCCCTAAGGCAATAAAAAAGTTGTTATTTATATTTCCTTATATCATGATAAATGTTTATTATTCATGCTAGAATTGTATTAACCAGAAACTTAGTACATGTGTGAATAGATAGACAAACAAAGTGTCACTAGTTTGCCTCTACTTGACTAGCTCGTTGAATCAATGATGGTTATGTTTCCTAACCATAGACAAGAGTTGTCATTTGATTAATGGGATCACATCATTAGAGAATGATGTGATTGGCTTGACCCATCCTTTAGCTTAGCACGATGATCGTTTAGTTTGTTGCTATTTCTTTCTTCATGACTTATACATGTTCCTATGACTATGAGATTATCCAACTCCTGAGTACCAGACGAACACTTTGTGTGCTACCAAACGTCACAACGTAACTGGGTGATTATAAAGGTGCTCTACAGGTGTCTCTGATGGTACTTGTTGAGTTGGCATAGATCGAGATTAGGATTTGTCACTCCGATTGTCGGAGAGGTATCTCTGGGCCCTCTCGATAATGCACATCACTATAAGCCTTGCAAGCAATTTAACTAATGAGTTAGTTGCGGGATGATGCATTACAGAACAAGTAAAGAGACTTGCTGGTAACGAGATTGAACTAGGTATTGAGATACCGACGATCGAATCTCGGGCAAGTAACATACCGATGACAGAGGGAACAACATATGTTTTTATGCGGTTTGACCGATAAAGATCTTCGTAGAATATGTAGGAGAAAATATGAGCATCCAGGTTCCGCTATTGGTTATTGACCGGAGACGAGTCTCGATCATGTCTACATAGTTCTCGAACCCGTAGGGTCCGCACGCTTAACGTTCGGTGACGATCGGTAATATGAGTTTATGTGTTTTGATGTACCGAAGGTAGTTCGGAGTCCCGGATATGATCAGGGACATGAAGAGGAGTCTCTAAATGGTCGAGACATAAAGATCAATATATTGGATGACTATGTTTGAACTTCGGAAAGGTTTCGGGCAAGTTCGGACAAATACCGGAGTTCCGGGGGTTACCGGAACCCCCCGGGGAATGTAATGGGCCTGTTGGGCCTTAGTCGAGAAGAGGAGGGGAGGCCAGGGCAGGCCGCGCGCCCCTCCCCCTCTAGTATGAATTGGACAAGGGGGGCGCCTGCCTTTCCTCCCCCCTCTCTCCTCCTTCCCTATCTCCTACTCCTACTCTTGGAAGGGTTGGAGTCCTACTCCTGGTGGGAGTAGGACTCCCCTTGGGGCGCGCCTAGGAGGGCCGACCTCTCCCCCTCCTCCACTCCTTTATATACGGGGGAGGGGGGCACCCCATATACATACAAGTTGATCATTGATCTTTTAGCCATGTGTGGTGCCCCCATCCACCATAATCCACCTCGGTCATATCGTAGAGGTGCTTAGGCGAAGCCCTGCGTCGGTAGCTTCATCAATAGACGAAACTCTCCCTCGAAGCTCTACTGGTTCGTGAGTTCATGGGACATCATCGAGCTGAACGTGTGCAGATCGTGGAGGTGTTGTACATTCGGTACTAGGATCGGTCGATCGTGAAGACGTACGACTACATCAACCGCGTTGTCATAATGCTTCCGCTTACGGTCTACGAGGGTATCTGGACGACATTCTCCCCTCTCATTTCTATGCATCACCATGATTTTGCGTGTGCGTAGGATTTTTTTGATATTACTGCATTCCCCAACAGTGGCATCCGAGCCAGGTTTATGCGTAGATGTCATATGCACGAGTAGAACACAAAGGAGTTGTGGGCGTGGGTATATACATATCGCTTGCCGTCACTAGTTGATTCTTGATTCAGTGGCATTGTTGGATGAAGCGGCCCAGACCGACATTACGCGTAGGCTTATGCGAGACTGGTTCTACCGACGTGCTTCGCACACAGGTGGCTAGTGGGTTTCTGTTTCTCCAGCTTTAGTTGAATCAGATTCAATGAACAAGGTTCTTTCTGAAGATCAAAAAGCAATCACTATACCACGTTGTGGTTTTTTTTATGCTTAGGTAAGAACGGTTCTTGCTCAGCCCGTAGCAACCACGTAAAACTTGCAACAACAAAGTAGAGGACGTCTAACTTGTTTTTGCAGGGCATGTTGTGATGTGATATGGTCAAGACATGATGCTAAATTTTATTGTATGTCATGATCATGTTTTGTAACACAATTATCAGCAACTGGCAGGAGCCATATGGTTGTCGCTTTATTGTATGAAATGCAATCGCCATGTAATTGCTTTACTTTATCACTAAGCGGTAGCGATAGTCGTGAAGGAAATAGTTGGCGAGACGACAATGATGCTTCGATAGAGATCAAGGTGTCAAACCGGTGATGATGGTGATCATGATGGTGCTTTGGAGATGGAGATCATAGGCACAAGATGATGGTGGCCATATCATATCACTTATATTGATTGCATGTGATGTTTATCCTTTATGCATCTTATTTTTCTTAGTTCGGCGGTAGCATTATAAGATGATCTCTCACTAAATTTTAAGGTATAAGTGTTATCCCTGAGTATGCACCGTTGCTACAGTTCGTCATGCCAAGACACCACGTGATGATCGGGTGTGATAAGCTCTACGTTCACATACAACAGGCAAGCCAGTTTTGCACACGCGGAATACTCGGGGTTAAACTTGACGAGCCTAGCATATGCAGATATGGCCTCGGAACACTGGAGACCGAAAGGTCGAGCATGAATCATATAGTAGATATGATCAACATAGTGATGTTCACCATTGAAAACTACTCCATCTCACGTGATGACCGGACATGGTTTAGTTGATATGGATCACGTGATCACTTAGATGATTAGAGAGATGTCTATCTAAGTGGGAGTTCTTAAGTAATTTGATTAGATGAACTTTAATTTATCATGAACTTAGTACCTGATAGTAGTTTGCATGTCTATGTTGTTGTAGATAGATTGCCCGTGCTGTTGTTCCGTTGAATTTTAATGCGTTCCTAGAGAAAGCTAAGTTGAAAGATGATGGTAGCAACTACACGGACTGGGTCCGTAACTTGAGGATTATCCTCATTGCTGCATAGAAGAATTACGTCCTGGAAGCACCGCTAGGTGACAAACCCGCTGCAGGAGCAACGCCAGATGTTATGAACACCTGGCAGAGCAAAGCTGATGACTACTCGATAGTTCAGTGTGCCATGCTTTACGGCTTAGAACCGGGACTTCAACGACGTTTTGAATGTCAGGGAGCATATGAGATGTTCCAGGATTTGAAGTTAACATTTCAAGCAAATGCCCGGATTGAGAGATATGAAGTCTCCAATAAGTTCTACAGCTGCAAGATGGAGGAGAATAGTTCTGTCAGTGAACATATACTCAGAATGTCTGGGTACCACAACCACTTGACTCAACTGGGAGTTAATCTTCCTGATGATAGTGTCATTGACAGAGTTCTTCAATCACTTACACCAAGCTACAAGAGCTTCATGATGAACTATAATATGCAAGGGATGGATAAGACGATTCGCGAGCTCTTCGCAATGCTAAAAGCTGCTGAGGTAGAAATCAAGGAAGAGCATCAAGTGTTGATGGTCAACAAGACCATCAGTTTCAAGAAAAAGGGTAAAGGGAAGAAGGGGAACTTCAAGAAGAATAGCAAGCCAGTTGCTGCTCAAGTGAAGAAACCCAAGTCTGGACCTATGCCTGAGATTGAGTGCTTCTACTGCAAAGGAACTGGTCACTGAAAGCGGAACTGCCCCAAGTATTTGGTGGAGAAGAAGGATGGCAAAGTGAAAGGTATATTTGATATACATGTTATTGATGTGCACCTTACTAATGCTCGCAGTAGTGCCTGGGTATTTGATACTGGTTCAGTTGCTAACATTTGCAACTCGAAACAGGGGCTACAGATTAAGCAAAGACTGGCTAAGGACGAGGTGACGATGCGCATGGGAAATGGTTCCAAAGTCGATGTGATCGCCGTCAGCACGCTGCCTCTACATCTACCTTCGGGATTAGTATTAGACCTAAATAATTGTTATTTGGTGCCGGCGTTGAGCATGAACATTATATCTGGATCTTGTTTGATGTGAGACGGTTATTCATTTAAATCAGAGAATAATGGTTGTTCTATTTATATGAGTAATATCTGTTATGGTCATGCACCCCTGATGAGTGGTCTATTTTTACTAAATCTTGATAGTAGTGATACACATGTTCATAGTATTGAGGCCAAATGATGCAGAGTTGATAATGATAGTGCAACTTATTTGTGGCACTGCCGTTTAGGTCATATTGGTGTAAAGCGCATGAAGAAACTCCATTCTGATGGACTTCTGGAATCACTTGATTATGAATCACTTGGTACTTCCCAACCATGCCTCATGGGCAAGATGGCTAAAACTCCGTTCTCCGGAACAATGGAGCGAGCAACAAAGTTATTGGAAATCATACATACTGATGTATGTGGTCCAATGAACATTGAAGCTCATGGCGGATATCGTTATTTTCTCACCTTCACAGATGATTTGAGCAGATATGGGTATATCTACTTAATGAAACATAAGTCTGAAACATTTGAAAAGTTCAAAGAATTTCGGAGTGAAGTGGAAAATCATCGTAACAAGAAAATCAAGTTTCTACGATCTGATCGTGGAGGCGAATATTTGAGTTATGACTTTGGACTTTATTTGAAACAATGCGGAATAGTTTTGCAACTCACACCACCTGGAACACCACAGTGTAATGGTGTGTCTGAACGTCGTAATCGTACTTTACTAGATATGGTGCGATCTATGATGTCTCTCACTGATTTACCGCTATCGTTTTGGGGTTACGCTTTAGAGACAGCTGCATTCACGTTAAATAGGGCACCATCTAAATCCGTTGAGACGACACCTTATGAACTGTGGTTTGGCAAGAAACCCAAGTTGTTGTTTCTTAAAGTTTGGGGCTGCGATGCTTATGTGAAAAAGCTTCAACCTGATAAGCTCGAACCCAAATAGGAGAAATGTGTCTTCATAGGATACCAAAAGGAGACTGTTGGGTACACCTTCTATCACAGATCCAAAGGCAAGATATTCGTTGCTAAGAATGGATCCTTTTTAGAGAAGGAGTTTCTCTCGAAAGAAGTGTCTGAGAGGAAAGTAGAACTTGACGATGTAATTGTACCTTCTCCCTTATTGGAAAGTAGTTCATCATTGAAATCAGTTCCAGTGATTCCTACACCAGTAAGTGAGGAAGCTAAGGATGATGATCATGAAACTTCTGATCAAGTTACTACCGAACCTCGTAGGTCAACCAAAGTAAGATCCGCACCAGAGTGGTACGGTAATCCTGTTCTGGAGGTCATGTTACTTGACCATGATGAACCTACAAACTATGTGGAAGAGATGATGAGCCCAGATTCCGCAAAATGGCTTGAGGCCATGAAATCTTAGATGGGATCCATGTATGAGAACAAAGTATGGACTTTGGTTGACTTGCCCGATGATCGGCAAGCCATCGAGAATAAATGGATCTTCAAGAAGAAGACTGATGCTGACGGTAATGTTACTGTCTATAAAGCTCGATTTGTTGCGAAAGGTTTTCGACAAGTTCAAGGAGTTGACTACGATGATACCTTCTCACCCGTAGCGATGCTTAAGTCCATCCGAATCATGTTAGCAATTGCCGCATTTTATGATTATGAAATTTGGCAAATGGATGTAAAGACTGCATTCCTTAATGGATTTCTGGAAGAAGAGTTGTATATGATGCAACCTGAAGGTTTTATCGATCCAAAGGGTGCTAACAAAGTGTGCAAGCTCCAGCGATCCATTTATGGACTGGTGCAAGCATCTCGGAGTTGGAATAAATGTTTTGATAGTGTGATCAAAGCATATGGTTTTATACAAACTTTGGGAGAAGCCTGTATTTATAAGAAAGTGAGTGGGAGCTCTGTAGCATTTCTAATATTATATGTGGATGACATATTGTTGATTGGAAATGATATATAATTTCTGGATAGCATAAAAGGATACTTGAATAAGAGTTTTTCAATGAAACACCTCGGTGAAGCTTCTTATATATTGGGCATCAAGATCTTTAGAGATAAGATCAAGACACTTAATTGGACTTTCACAAAGCACATACCTTGATAAAGTTTTGAAGAAGTTTAAAATGGATCAAGCAAAGAAAGGGTTCTTGCCTGTGTTACAAGGTGTGAAGTTGAGTCAGAATCAATGCCCGACCACTGCAGAAGATAAAGAGAAAATGAAAGGTGTTCCCTATGCTTCAGCCATAGGCTCTATCATGTATGCAATGCTGTGTACCAGACCTGATGTGTGCCTTGCTATTAGTTTAGCAGGGAGGATGTCGGTGGGAACGACACCTATGGGAACGACACCTATGGGATCACAAGAATCCTTGCTATTAGTGGCGCGGGGTCGTGAGAAGAGCGGATCAAACAGATAGCACACGGTTCGTTTATCCAGGTTCGGGCCGCGAGGATGCGTAAAACCCTACTCCTGCTTTGGTGGATTGTATATCTGTGTTCTTGAGCTAGCTATGGGCGTGAGGAGCTCCAAAAAGCCGAATCCTCCTCCTGGTCGCCTCGGGCCTCCTTTTATAGCGAAGGGGTTGCCACAGTGGCACACAGGAGGTGGAAAGGGTACAGTGATGTGAGGTTATCCCTTGCATTACACGACAAGGCGCATTTAATGCGTCTTTCCCAGGTGTCCTTGCTTTATTGGGGACGGGGGAGAGCCCTATCTCGTCCATCGCCGCTCCCTCTCGTGTCGACACGCGCCCTGGCCAGCGGCACCCTGGTGCCATGTAGGCAGGCAGGCAGCTGAGGTGGCGCAGTGGTGGGTCTCCACAAAGATCCGCATGCCGCCACGCAGGTGCCTGCCCAGCTGGTTGGGTCGGCAGCTGCATGCGAACAGCGGTGGAGGTTTGACTGGCGTGGGCCTGATGGTGGCCCTACGGGTGTTCTTGGCAAGGGCCTTGCCGGGGCCCCGACAAGGGTCTTGCCGTGGCGCCTGCTGTCATCCCCGGCAAGGCTCTTGCCGGGGGCCTTGTGGTCCTCCTTGGCTGGGATCCCACCAAGGATCATCATCTTCTAAAGGGTGTATCTGATCTTGAATGTCCTCACAAAGATCTGCATGCCACCACGGGGATGTCTCCCGAATCCTTGCCCCATGGGGGCAGTGGACTCGAGGGTGAGTCACTCCGTAGGTGTGGGGCGAGCTGCCACGGCAAGGGTCTTGCCAGGTTTGCTAAAACCGCCTCGCGGCAAGGATCTTGCCGGGGGGTCCGCTTCGTCCCGTTTGCTCTTTGTGGTCTTGGTATTGGCATCGTTCTGCTTCTCCTGAGCTTCGGCCTTACCTTGGCTCACCTCCCTTGCTTTGCTCAGTGTGGAGGTGCCCGTGGCTCAGACTGCCCGTGCACAGTTATAGGGGTACAAAAAGTGTACCCCTCTTTTTGTACACTGACAGGAGCCCCCGGGCCTGGGCCACACATAAGCGCAGTCGCGTCATTGGGCTAGGCCCAAAAACAGTGCACAGGCAGGCGGGGCGGTTTTTACTGCGGTAAGTCTCTTCACGCACTGCGCTTCCCATACTTCCCGTGCGTGGTGCGGCGTGGGGAGGCGTGTGTGACATGGGCGGCATGCGTGTGGCTGAGCTCTGCATGCATGCGTCACGTTGTAGTAAAGGGGGCGGTTCGCGCCTTCCCCATAAACGGAGGGAGTCATGGAGGCGTGGCCCATTTACTGAACGGGGCCGAGGCGTGGTCTTCAAGGCGTCCACTCCCCACGATCACAGGGTGGGGAGGGGTCGCCTCACCCGTTGCCTCGGTCCTGCACGCCTGCCACGTGGCTCTCATGCGCTTGGGGTGGGGAATGGTGGAGGCGGGAAACCGGGCCGCCGCGGGCTGGGGCGGCGGGTCGGTCCCAGTTCCCTGCGCCTTCCGCGTCTTGATTGGCTGAGCGGGGCAGCCGACCCCCACCCTGTTCCTTTATAAAGAGAGGGAGGGGGGATGGTGTCCCGCATTCCTTCATCTCCTCCTCCCTTCAGCTTCTGCTCCCCCCTTCCATCCGCCATGGAAAGAGGGAATCCTGGTCCTTCAACGGAGGTGGCGAGGGTCGCCGCTCGACAACGCGTCCCTCCTTCTCCTGCACCCGCGGTGGCAGAGCCAGCCACAAGGGGAGCGGGCGAGGCCGTGGGCGAGGCCGAGGCACTCGGGGAAGAGGAGGACGAGGCGGCGCGCCGGCCTCGCCTCCGCCAGCAGTTCCTCCCCCCATGGAGGGCCACGTTGGGGATGACCCTTGCGAGTTCTTCGTCAGGCTGCACCGGCCGCCTCGCCGTCGCCTTCGTCTCCCGACTCCATTCGCACGGGAGATGGAGCTGGATCCGCCGGAGTCGTTGTGGCTGCACACGAGGGGCTGCTGGATCAGTGGCACGCGGGCCTGCGTCGACCTCCCCGCCCCTCATGTGATGTATCTCCGTCGGGGATGGAAGACGTTTGCCCATATCCACCGCTTGACGGAGGGGCTCACTCTCCATTTTAAGATGATGGAGGGTGGCCTTCTCTCCGTCAAGGTCTTCGGGTGTTTTGGGACCCGTGCAAGGTGCTGCGTGGAGAGCTCTTCTAATAGCAAAGACTCCTCCTCGGGCGAGAGTGACGAGGAGGACAGCGGCAGCGACGACGAGGGTAGTAGGCGGCAGGATGACGGGTCCGATTAGGTGTCGGGTGCCGCTCCGTGCGGCACCGACGACCCCATCATCCGCGTCGCCGGCTCCCTGAACTTCTCGGGGTCGTCTCCTTGGGCGGCTGGCGTTGGGAGGCTGCGGAAGAGGAAGAGGGCATGCGGCAAGGCCGTCAAGTCGGAGTACGCGGGCACCGATGCCTTTGACGCGTGCTGACGTCCTGCCGCCTCGTCTTCGAGCTCTGCTTCCGGCGCCGCCATCACCATCCAGCCTTTGGACGGCCACCAAGATGTTCTCTTGGTGTCTTCTGCCACCCGTAGCTCGCCTAGGCGCTCTTTTTGTCTCTTTCGCCTCCTTGACCTGCCTCCTGAGGAGAGGGACAAGAAAGGGATCACAGGCACCTTATCTCTTTTTAGTTTGTGAGCCTTCGGGCCTTTGTTGAATTTAAAACTTGTAATCCCATCATTCATGTTTTTCATTCCCTATGGACTGTACCTGAGTGAATGTTTTTAATGAAAAAGGGATGCTTGACGGGTCATTTGTTTGCGGGTGGAACCCACGACAAGGAGTAAATCCTTGATATCTTCAAGATAAACATTTCCTTGCCCGGCAATAGGCCTTGCCGTCTCCCCACTTTGCTCGACCTTCCTCACGCCTTTGGCGGAGGCAGGGATGAGGCGGAACGGGGCCGAGGTGTGGTCTTCAAGGCGTCCACTCCCCACGATCACAGGGTGGGGAGAGGTCGCCTCACCCGTCGCCTCGGTCCTACACGCCTGCCACGTGGCTCTCATGCGCTTGGGGTGGCGAATGGTGGAGGCGGGAAACCGGGCCGCCGCGGGCTGGGGCGGCAGGTCGGTCCCAGTTCCCTGCGCCTTCCGCGTCTTGATTGGCTGAGCGGGGCGGCCGAGCCCCCACCCCGTTCCTTTATAAAGAGCGGGAGGGGGATGGTGTCCCACATTCCTTCATCTCCTCCTCCCTTCAGCTTCTGCTCCCCCTTCCATCCGCCATGGAGAGAGGGAATCCTGGTCCTTCAACGGTGGCGGCGAGGGTCGCCGCTCGACAACGCGTCCCTCCTTCTCCTGCACCCGTGGTGGCAGAGCTAGCCGCAAGGGGAAGGGGGAGGGGGCGAGGCCGTTGGCGAGGCCGAGGCGCTCGGGGAAGAGGAGGACGAGGCGGCGCGCCGGCCTCGCCTCCGCCAGCAGTTCCTCCCCCCATGGAGGGCCACATTGGGGATGACCCTTGTGAGTTCTTTGTCAGGCTGCGCCGGCCGCCTCACCGTCGCCTTCGTCTCCTGACTCCATTCGCGCGGGAGATGGAGCTGCATCCGCCGGAGTCGTTGTGGCTGCACATGAGGGGCTGCGGGATCAGTGGCACGCGGGCCCGTGTCGACTTCCCCGCCCCTCACGTGATGTATCTCCGTCGGGGATGAAAGACATTTGCCCATATCCACCGCTTGACGGAGGGGCTCACTCTCCATTTTAAGATGATGGAGGGTGGCCTTCTCTCCGTCAAGGTCTTCGGGTGTTTTGGGACCCGTGCAAGGTGCTGTGTGGAGAGCTCTTCTAATAGCGAAGACTCCTCCTCGGGCGAGAGTGACGAGGAGGACAGGGGCAGCGACGACGAGGGTAGAGGCGGCAGGATGACGGGTTCGATTAGGTGTCGGGTGCCGCTCCGTGCGGCACCGGCGACCCCATCATCCACGTCGCCGGCTCCCTAAACTTCTCGGGGTCATCTCCTTGGGCGGCTGGCGTTGGGAGGCTGCGGAAGAGGAAGAGGGCAGGCGGCAAGGCCGTCAAGTCGGAGTACGCGGGCACCGATGCCTTCGACGCGTGCTGACGTCCTGCCGCCTCGTCTTCGAGCTCTGCTTCCGGCGCCGCCATCACCATCCAGCCTTTGGACGGCCACCAAGATGTTCTCTTGGTGTCTTCTGCCACCCGTAGCTCGCCTAGGCACTCTTTTTGTCTCTTTCGCCTCCTTGACCTGCCTCCTGAGGAGAGGGACAAGAAAGGGATCACAGGCACCTTATCTCTTTTTAGTTTGTGAGCCTTCGGGCCTTTGTTGAATTTAAAACTTGTAATCCCATCATTCATGTTTTTCATTCCCTATGGACTGTACCCGAGTGAATGTTTTTAATGAAAAAGGGATGCTTGACGGGTCATTTGTTTGCGGGTGGAACCCACGACAAGGAGTAAATCATTGATATCTTCAAGATAAACATTTCCTTGCCTGGCAACAGGCCTTGCCGTCTCCCCACTTCGCTCGACCTTCCTCACGCCTTTGGCGGAGGCATGGATGAGGCGGGTTCTGGCTCCTTGTTTCATCCTTTTGCTGCCGCGACTATGACCAAACTTGGCCTCAGGAACGAGCCCTAGGGCCTAGAGTTATGGGAGCACGGTAGCTTAGGGGAAAACGAGGTTTCACATACCTCAGTCCATAATGGAATGCATGATAAGGGATGAAGAACTTATCTGAAGATGCAGCCCCCGGCAACCCTGGTTCGCCGTGGGTGAATATTTGCTCTTGCAGCCCCCGGCAATGCTGGCTTGCCGGGGGCTAGATGCTGGTCTGTTCATCTTCTTTTCCTCCCCAAGTGGTTCGACACGGATATCCGTGTGTCCTGTGAACCAAAGAAGACAAAAGAAAGACAAAGAGACGCACACTCGACCTCTAAGCTAGGGGTTAGTCGCCGCTAAGCACTATCAATCCTAACCAAGGACGAGACTCGACCTAGCATGCATGCTATAACTTAGGGCGCTAGCGCTTCATTTATTTATGCTCAGGGTCTGCGCTTGGCTTTGTACAAAGGGTTACATGCATCATCGGCAATGCTTGTACAAAAGGTGGCTTGCTGGGGGGCCCGGCAAGCCACGCCTTACGGGTAAAACTTGCGAAGATGCTCAATGTTCCAGGAGTTACTCATCGGAATGGCATCTTCGGTCTCCAGGCGGACTGTGCCAGGCCTGGTGACTCGTATTACCCGATAAGGGCCTTCCCACTTTGGCGTCAACTTGTTGGAATTCTTGGCCGATTGAACGCGCCGAAGGACAAGGTCGCCTTCCTCAAGGCTTCGGGCATGAGCCTTGCGGCTATGGTAGCGGCGCAAGGCTTGTTGGTAGCGTGCTGCTCTCACAGCCGCCCAAAGATGATCTTCCTCAAGGAGCATTGCGTCATCTTGCCGCAGTTGCTCTTGCTCAAGCTCATCATAAGAGAGCACTCGAGGTGACCCATATATGAGTTTAGTGGGGAGAACTGCTTATGCCCCGTATACTAGGGAAAAGGGTGTCTGGCCGGTGGCTCGATTTGGCATCGTCCTGATCGACCAAAGAACCGTCGCCAACTCATCAATCCAGCGCCTTCCACTCTTGTGCAGCCTGTCAAAGGACTTGGTCCTTAAGCCTCGCAGTACTTCAGCGTTTGCCCTCTCAGCTTGACCATTGCTTCGTGGGTGAGCAACGGAAGCGAAACAGACTTTGCTGCCGAGGTCTTGGATATATTGCATGAAGGTGCGGCTTGTGAACTGTGTGCCGTTGTCAGTGATGACCCTGTTGGGTACACCAAAACGGCACACTAGTCCCTTGAAGAACTTGACGGCTGACTGAGCTATGACCTTCCTCACTGCCTCCACCTCCGGCCACTTTGTGAACTTGTCGATTGCAACATACAAGTACTCAAAGCCTCCGACAGCACGGGGGAAAGGGCCCAGTATGTCGAGCCCCCAGACCGAGAAGGGCCAGGAGAGAGGAATGGTTTGAAGGGCTTGAGCTGGCTGATGAAGCTTCTTTGAATGGAACTGACACGCTTCACACCTGGTGACTAGTGTCGTCGCATCCTGGAGGGCGGTGGGCAAGAAGAAGCCTTGCCGAAATGCTTTGCCGGCAAGGGCCCTTGACCCGATGTGGGATCCACATATGCCTCCATGTATCTCCGCCAACAGCTCCAGTCCTTCCTCCCGAGGGATACACTTCAATTTCACACCGTTCGGCCTCTTTCTGTACAGGACGTCATCGACGAACTGGTACATGGTAGAGCGACGGGCTACTTTTTCCGCTTCTTCCTGCTCTTCAGGAAGTTCCCCTGCTTGGATGAATTGGATGGTATGCTATGCCCACGCTGGAGCCTGGGGCTCGACGGCAAGGACTAAAGGCATTTCCTCTGCTATGGGAATGGCTGTCTCGACGGCAAGAGCTTGACGCTCCGCCGGAGCTAGCCGTCCCGTGGCGGGTTCAGTGTCCCCGGCAACATCCTTGCCGGCGGCTCCGGGGAGCTCTGCGGGAAAGTACTTGCCGGGTACTGATTTCCTCCTCTTGTTCTACTCTGTTGATGGATCAATGGATGGTTGAGTTAGCTGGAGCACTAAGGTACCTGGTTCGACAGGTAGCTTGAGGGCAGCGCGTTTTGACAGGTAATCGGCGATATCGTTCTCCGCTCGGGGAACGTATTCAGCCTGTATACCGTCGAAATGCTCTTCCAGCTTTCTCACTTCATCGACGTAGGCCTTCATCAACGGGCTCTGGTAGTCCTTGTTGACTTGCTTGACGACGAGCTGCGAGTCACCCCTGACGATGAGCTTCTTGATTCCGAGGTCCGCCGCGATCCTAAGACCGGCAACCAGCCCTTCGTACTCTGCCGTATTGTTTGTTGACACTTCCCTGGGGAAGTGCATCTGGATCACGTACTTGAGGTGCTCTCCGGTGGGCGCGACAAGCAGTACGCCAGCCCCGACGCCGTGTAAGGAGAAAGCTCCATCAAAGTACATGATCCAACTGCAACTTGCCTCCTTGCCAGGGAGAGCAGTCTCTTGGGCTTCTTCGTCAGGCATTGCGGTCCACTCTGCAATGAACTCCGCCAGGACTCAGCTCTGAATCGTCGAAGTACTTTCAAACTTGAGGCCAAAGCTGGACAGCTCCAGTGCCCATTCCACAATTCTTCCCGTTGCATCTGGATTGTGCAATATTCGTTGCAGAGGGAGGCGAGTGACGACAATGATCTCGTGTGCCTGGAAGTAGTGACGCAGCTTCCTCGAGGACATAAGAAGGCCGAAGAGCAGTTTCTGCATGCCGGAGTACCTTGATCTAGCTCCCTGCAGGAGGGAACTAACAAAGTAGACCGGGTGCTGCATCATTTTCTTCTTCAGCGGCACTTCAACTGGCTGTGTCATCTCTGCATTGGTGGTGTCGGGCTCTATCGCTGCCATTACCTCGTCGTCAACCTCTCTCTGCGCCACTAGTGCGGCGCTGACCACCTGGTTCGTTGCCGCCAGGTATAGCAGCAACGGCTCCTGTGGCCTAGGCGCAACTAGTATTGGCGCGGAGGAGAGGTACTTCTTCAAATCTTGCAATGCTGCTTCGGCTTCTGGCATCCACTCCATCGGGCCCGCCTTTTTCAGGATCTTGAAAAAGGGAAGGGCGCGCTCGGCAGACTTGGAAATGAATCTGCCCATGGCGGCGACGCAACCAGCAAGCCGACGCACATCCTTGATTCGCTTGGGTGCTTCAATCTACTCTATAGCTTTGATCTTGTCCGGATTGGCCTCTATCCCACGCTGTGATACAAAGAACCCGAGAAGCTTGCCGGACGGGACGCCAAAGACGCACTTCTCAGGGTTCAGCTTGAGATTGATCTTGCACAGGTTTGCAAATGTTTCTTGCAAATCCGATATGAGGGTTGCCCTGTCCTTGATTTTGACCACTATGTCATCCATATAAGCTTCCATATTTCTATGGAGCTGGGGTTCAAAACCAATCTGGACTGCCCTTGCAAACGTCGAACCAGCACTCTTCAGCCCGAAAGGCATCCGCATGAAACAATACGTACCACATGGGGTGATCAATGCTGTTTTCTCTTCATATTCTCTTGTCATGAAGATCTGGTGGTAGCCGGAGTAGGCATCGAGGAATGACAACAGATCACACCCAGCTGTGGAGTCAAACAATCTGGTTGATGCGCGGCAATGGGAAGGGGTCCTTAGGACAAGCCTTATTGATATCTGTGTAATCAATACACAACCTCCACTTCCCATTAGCCTTGCGCACTACGACCGGATTGGCCAACCACGTTGGATGGAGCACTCCTCTTACCAAACCCGCTGCTTCTAGTTTCCGGATCTCCTCTGTGATGAACTCTTGTCGTTCCAAAGCTTGCTTTTTGACCTTCTGCTTGACGGGCCACGCATGAGGACAGACAACAAGGTGGTGCTCAATCACCTCCCTAGGAATGCCGGGGATGTTGGAAGCTTTCCATGCAAACACATCGACATTCGCCTGCAGGAAGGTGACGAGCGTGTCTTCCTGTTTGTCGTCAAGGGTGGAGCTTATGGTGAAAGCCCCTCCCGTGCCGTCCTCATTGACAGAAACCTTCTTGGTTCCTGGCGGTATGGCCCTGGCTTCTTGTTTCCACCGGTGGAGCTCTCTAGCACGTCCTCGATGGGAGCGCTACACTCCGAAGAGGTGTGCTTGCCGGAGTGGGTGTCCGAGGTCTCACCGGTCTTCTTCTTCTTCTTCCCTCCCGGGGTCCCAGCGGCAGGAGCAAGTGCCCTAGTGGCGGCAGCTGCTGCAACTGCTTGCTGGTATAGTTGGTCAGCGCAAATCAGCGCATCTTTCTTATTGGAGGGGATGGTGATGATCATCACAGGTCCTGGCATCTTCAGGGTGTTGTAGGCGTAGTGTGACGCCGCCATGAACTTGGCCAGCGCTGGGCGGCCAAGGATCTCGTTGTAAGGCAAGGGGATCTTGGCAACATCAAACACGATCCTCTCCATCCTATAGTTCAGATTGCTTCCAAAAGTCACGGGCAGCGTGACCTTTCCCTTAGGTTGGCTTCTTCCCGGGTTGACCCCCTGAAACGTGCCCGTCTCTTCGAGGTCTCCATCAGGAATCTGCAGTTTCTCGATCACGGCAGGCGAGATCAAGTTCAGACCGGCCCCGCCATCGAATAGCATCTTTGTCACCTTGAGGTTGTGTATTGTTGGTGAAACCAACAATGGCAAGCACCCGACCACAGTAGTGCGATCAGGGTGATCCTCAGTGTCAAAAATGATAGGTGTGCTGGACCACTTCAGCGGCCTTTGGGCATCAAACGACGGCTCTGCCGCTGTAATCTCTCGCGCCCACTGTTTAAGCTGGCGGCGAGAAGTATGCAGCGAGGTGCCGCCGTCGACGCACATGGCCTCTGTAGCTTTCTGAAACTCTTGGTCGCCGATTCGTCGTCCTCTTCGTGATCGTCATCTTCTGGCTTTTTGTCACGGCCCCGGGCGGGCCTCTCCTGTTGTTTATCCTTGCCGCGACGGCCCGCCTGGCTGTCACGCTTCTTGCCGGACCCCTTAGCACCGTCTTGGCCCTTCTCCTTGTCCCGCCTCTCATATTCAGCCCTCTGCTTCTCAGCGAGGAGCTCAACCTGTCGGCGGTCTTGGAGAGCATGGCCTTTGGTGTGATGGATCTTGCAGTATCACTTGTCGGAGTTTCCTGGCTTCTCGGCAACCGCCAAGGCCCGGCAGGCGACACATCCGGCAATTTCCTTGCCGAGGTCATCTGCCTTGGTTTTCTTGGTGGAGCCGGTGTCATCAGATCCCTCGACGGCAAGCACGGCTTTACCTTTGCGCTTCCTGTTGTGGCACCGACCCTTCTTCGCCGGGGCGGCAGTATCTTCATCTGAGGAGTCGGTTTCCACGCCGGCGTCTTTGCCGGGGTACTTCCTTCCCTCTTCAGCCCGAGCACATCTGTCAGCAAGAACATAGAGTTCTGCTACATCTTTCACCTTGTTCATTGCCAGCTCTTCGCGCATCTTGCGGCTATGCACGTTCTGATGGAACACGCTGATCATGGCGGCAGGGTGAACGTCAGGGATATTGTACTGTATCCGGCTGAACCTCTGTATATACTTGCGGAGACTCTCGCCTCCCTTCTGGGGAATGACGTGCAGGTCGCTCGCTTGGCCATGGTCTTGGTGGCCTCCAGTAAAGGCGCCCACAAACTCATGGCACAAATTCGACCAGGAGGAAATAGAGTCTACCGGCAAGTGCATCAACCATGACATGGCATTGGGTTTAAGAGCCAACGGAAAGTAATTCGCAAGCACCTTATCGTCGTGGGCTCCGGCAGCTTGCATCGCAATGGTGTAGATGCTGAGGAACTCGGACGGGTGGGTCTTGCCGCTGTACTTTTCGCCCACGTCAGGTTTGAAGGTGCAGTGAGTGGGCCACTGGAACTGCCGCAGCTCACGGGTAAAAGCCGGACAGCCTACCTCATAAGGTAGGCCTCCAGGGCTCTCCGGTGCCGGGTGGTTCACAGCAGGCCCTGCTCGCCTGTCTGACTGGTGGCGCGCTCCGCGCCGGCGCTCGATAGTGGTTCGAGCGTCTTCATGTTCTCGTTCCCGAAGGACTTGGCGCTCGTCACAGTGGGTCCGCGGGTCGGACGACGCTATGGAGATTTTGTCGCCTGTAACGTCGCGACGGGCTGGCGTTCGCGGTACCAGGGGAGGACGAGGCGAGTGCACCATGGTCGCGGCGCCGCCGGCTTTCCTGCCACTGGTGCGTAGGACTCTGTCGGAGCGTCGACCCGGGGGCTCCACCGGACTCGGTTCGTCTCTGTTGGCCACTACAACAAGGCTTCGGATAGTGGCTCTCCATTCGTCGAGTTTCCCCATAGTGGGAGGAAAATCGAGGAGCAACTGCGTGCGCCAGGGCTTCTGCTGGCATTGGTGGCACCGAAACCTGCACGGATCGCGACGCGCTTCGACTTCTGACCATGTCAGAAGGAGCTCTATCACGACCCGTGGTCGCATGCCATCTTCACTAGCGCCTCGGTGAGCGGGCAGGTCTTCTACCTCCCGGGAGTGGCGCTCGGGGCTCTTCCCGTGGTGACGCCCGGGGTCTTCGGCGTGATTACGCCGTTCGTCGCGCGCCGCTTGAGAGGAGCGCGCCGTCGGCGCCGACGTGGGAGTCTTGGAGGCCCTCGCATCGCCTTCGGGCGGGGTGGCAGCGATCTTGGAAGGCCCCGCGCCACCCGCGGAGGGCCTGGCTCCGTCTTTGGATTTGGCGGCGTGCGGCCTGTTACCAGGCGCACGAACATCGCCGCTTCCCAAACTCCGGCTGCTGGGACGGTGTTGGTGTTCGCAAATGGCGCCCCGGGTCCTTTCTGCGACCGGTCCGCTGCTCGCCCGCGTCGGGATGGGATGTCCGGCTTCCGACGGGCCAACCGCCACCGTCGTCTTCTTCTTGGGCGCCATGACGATGAAGAAGCATCGAACTAACTGCTAAAGCCGATCCTCACAACTGCGCCCCCTACCTGGCGCGCCGAAGATGTCGGTGGGAATGACACCTATGGGATCACAAGAATCCCTACTACGGTTGCGGGGCGCGGGGTCGTGAGAAGAGCGGATCAAACAGATAGCACACGGTTCGTTTATCCAGGTTTGGGCCGCGAGGATGCGTAAAACCCTACTCCTGCTTTGGTGGATTGTATATCTGTGTTCTTGAGCTAGCTATGGGCGTGAGGAGCTCCAAAAAGCCGAATCCTCCTCCTGGTCGCCTCGGGCCTCCTTTTATAGGGAAGGGGTTGCCATAGTGGCACACAGGAGGTGGAAAGGGTACAGTGATGTGAGGTTATCCCTCGCATTACATGACAAGGCGCATTTAATGCGTCTTGCCTAGGTGTCCTTGCTTTATCGGGGACGGGGGAGAGCCCTGTCTCGTCTGTCGCCGCTCCCTCTCGTGTCGACACGCGCCCTGGCCAGCGGCGCCCGCGGTGCCATGTAGGCAGGCAGGCAGCTGATGTGGCGCAGTGGTGGGTCTCCATGAAGATCCGCATGCCGCCACACAGGTGCCTGCCCAGCTGGTTGGGTCGGCAGCTGCATGCGAACGGCGGTGGAGGTTTGACTGGCGTGGGCCTGATGGTGGCCCTACGGGTGTTCTTGGCAAGGGCCTTGCCGGGGCCCCGGCAAGGGTCTTGCCGTGGCACCTGTTATCATCCCCGGCAAGGCTCTTGCCGGGGGCCTTGTGGTCCTCCTTGGCTGGGATCCCGCCAAGGATCATCATCTTCTAAAGGGTGTATCTGATCTTGAATGTCCTCACAAAGATCTGCATGCCACCACGGGGATGTCTCCCGAATCCTTGCCCCATGGGGGCAGTGGACTCGAGGGTGACTCACTCCGTAGGTGTGGGGCGAGCTGCCACGGCAAGGGTCTTGCTGGGTTTGCTAAAACCGCCTCCCGGCAAGGATCTTGCCGGGAGGGGGGGTCCGCTTCGTCCCCTTTGCTCTTTGTGGTCTTGGTCTTGGCGTCGTTATGCTTCTCTTGAGCTTCGGCCTTACCTTGGCTCACCTCCATTTCCTTTCTTAGTGTGGTGGTGCCCGTGGCTCAGACTGCCAGTGCACAGTTATAGGGGTACAAAAAGCGTACCCCTCTTTTTGTACACCGACAGAGGTACCAAAGTAATCCAGGAGTGGATCACTGGACAGTGGTCAAGAACATCCTGAAATACCTGAAAAGGACTAAGGATATGTTTCTCATTTATGGAGGTGACAAAGAGCTCGTCGTAAATGGTTACGTCGATGCAAGCTTTGACACTGATCCGGATGACTCTAAGTCACAAACCGGATACATGTTTATATTGAATGGTGGAGCTGTCATTGGTGCAGTTTTAAGCAAAGCGTCGTGGCGGGATCTACATGTGAAGCGGAGTACATAGCTACTTCGGAAGCAACAAATGAAGGAGTCTAGATGAAGGAGTTCATATCTGATCTAGGTGTCATATCTAGTGCATCGGGTCCAATGAAAATCTTTTGTGACAATACTGGTGCAATTGCCTTGGCAAAGGAATCCAGATTTCACAAAAGAACCAAGCACATCAAGAGATGCTTCAATTCCAACCGCGATCAAGTCAAGGAGGGAGACATAGAGATTTGCAAGATACATACGGATCTGAATGTTGCAGACCCGTTGACTAAGCCTCTCTCACGAGCAAAACATGATCAACACCAAGACTCCATGGGTGTTAGAATCATTACAATGTAATCTGTATTATTGACTCTAGTGCAAGTGGGAGACAGAAGGAAATATGCCCTAGAGGCTATAATAAAGTTGTTATTTATATTTCCTTATATCATGATAAATGTTTATTATTCATGCTAGAATTGTATTAACCGGAAACTTAGTACATGTGTGAATACATAGATAAACAGAGTGTCACTAGTTTGCCTCTACTTGACTAGCTCGTTGAATCAATGATGGTTACGTTTCCTAACCATAGACATGAGTTGTCATTTGATTAACGGGATCACATCACTAGAGAATGATGTGATTGACTTGATCCATCCATTAGCTTAGCACGATAATCGTTTAGTTTGTTGCTATTGCTTTCTTCATGACTTATACATGTTCCTATGACTATGAGATTATGCAATTCCCGAGTACCAGAGGAACACTTTGTGTGCTACCAAACGTCACAACGTAACTGGGTGATTATAAAGGTTCTCTACAGGTGTCTCCGATGTACTTGTTGAGTTGGCATAGATTGAGATTAGGATTTGTCACTCCGATTGTCGGAGAGGTATCTCTGGGCCCTCTCGGTAATGCACATCACTATAAGCCTTGCAAGAAATGTAAGTAATGAGTTAGTTGCGGGATGATGCATTACAAAATGAGTAAAGATACTTGCCAGTAACGAGATTGAACTAGGTATTGAGATACCAACGATCGAATCTCGGGAAAGTACCATACCGATGACAAAGGGAACAATGTATGTTGTTATGCGGTTTGACCGATAAAGATCTTCGTAGAATATGTAGGAGACAATATGAGCATCCAGGTTCCGCTATTGGTTATTGACCGGAGACGAGTGTCGGTCATGTCTACATAGTTCTCGAACCCGTAGGGTTCGCACGCTTAACGTTCGGTGACGGTCGGTAATATGAGTTTATGTGTTTTGATGTACCGAAGGTAGTTGGGAGTCCCGGATATGATCACGGACATGACGAGGAGTATCGAAATGGTCGAGACATAAACATCTATATATTGGATGACTTTGTTTGAACTTCGGAAAGGTTCCGGGCAAGTTCGGACAAATACCGGAGTATCGGGGGGTTACCGGAACCCCTGGGGAGTGTAATGGGCATGTTGGGCCTTAGTGGAGAAGAGGAGGGGCGGCCAGGGTAGGCCGCACGCCCCCTCCCCCTCTAGTCCGAATTGGACAAGGAGGGGGCCCCCTTTCCTCCCCCCTCTCCTCCTTCCCTCTCTCCTACTCCTACTCTTGGAAGGGTTGGAGTCCTACTCCCGGTGGGAGTAGGACTCCCTTTGGGGCGCTCCTAGGAGGGCCGGCCTCTCCCCTCCTCCACTCCTTTATATACGGGGGAGGGGGGCACCCCATAGACACACAAGTTGATCATTGATCTTCTAGCCGTGTGCGGTGCCCCCCTTCACCATAATCCACCTCGGTCATATCGTAGCAGTGCTTAGGAGAAGCCCTGCGTCGGTAGCTTCATGAACACCGTCATCACGCCGTCGTGCTAACGGAACTCTCCCTCGAAGCTCTACTGGATCGTGATTTCGTGGGACGTCAACGAGCTTAACGTGTGCAGATCGCGGAGGTGCCGTACGTTCGGTACTAGGATCGGTCGATCGTGAAGATGTACAACTACATCATCCACGTTGTCATAACACTTCCGCTTACGGCCTACGAGGGTAAGTGGACGACACTCTCCCCTCTCATTGCTATGCATCACCATGATCTTGCGTGTGCGTAGGAATTTTTTTGATATTACTGTGTTCCCCAACACTGAGCGGCTGGCCAGTGGTCGTAGACTCCTAGAACCATCCCAACGTAAATGGCCTAGTAGCCCTTCGCCATCTCTGATCTATGTACCTGCATCGTGAGTTGATGAATTGAACGATAATATGCAACATAATGTACTTAAGAAAACAAAGAGGCATAATTAGCAAAATACAAGCAACCAATAGTAAACATAAATGTAGAAGTTCCTCATACCCAAAATAATTAACTAGAGCAATCTACGGTAGTTCAGGACCATGTTTTAGTTACATCACATAGTTTCATCGTGCATAAATTCAAAGTTTTGCCATAAAAAAGACATTAGTAACACATTGTCATCAACAATCAGTCCTCCATGTCGGTGGTCCAATCTTCATAGTCAGGGAGGAAGCACCCGTTCTTCTTGAAAGGCTTCAGGTCCAGACGCTGAGCGAGTAGCAGTGCTCGGACATCTTCCCGCGTGATTGGTCCATGGTAGAACATCCCTATTGGTTCGAGGACCTGCTTTATGATCACTTGGGCAAGTTCACACTATACATGATAAAAATCAGCTCTGATTCGATGATCCGGTGTCTTTCCTATGTTTGTGGCCCAGCTAACAATCTCGGCATCGTTGGTAGTAGGTGACATGCGAAGGCGTTGATTATCCCTTTTGTACTCAAGCAGGTGATGCATGAGGTAGAATCCATCATCCATACTGGTGTGCGGTTGCTGGATGCAGCAGAAGTCGGTCGTATGACCGAAAGCTAGCTCACGACCCCTGTACCTTTTCACCTTGATATATCCACCAGACAGGCTGAAGGTTAACATGGCACTATCGAGAACACTCTTTATGTGCTTGTAATCCTTTTTCCAGAGGTTCTTCGATGAGTCCAAGTACATAGCATGGGAGTATTCCGGGTACAGAACGATGAGGACGACGCCCCTCCCCCGCTGCGCAAATTAAGTACACCTCAAATTAGCCTCCATGCTTGCAAAGGAATGATTAACACTTACGAAAGGATATGTGCGGATGACTTACATGGGATGATAAGGCATGAGAATCACTTCCTTGTCCTTATTAGCGATCATGAAGTCACCGAGGTACTTGCTCGCATAGTCATGGTGCTCTTTGCAAACTGCCAAGAAGCTCTCATGCATATAGAACGGGTCCATGACGCAGATATATTGTATGTTCTCGACCCTGATGAAGTAGTTCAGATACAGCGCATACGTGCAGATGAACTGGAAATCCAGCTTGGTCATGTGGAACATGTTGTAGATGTAGTCAAATCGCAGGATGAACTTATTCGTGGGCCATCTCTTGACATACAACTTCCCACCTGGCATCTCAGCCGCGTAAAGCGGGTATCCTGGATTTTCCACCATCAGAAGGCTTTTCTCTCTGGCCAGCACATCTTCATGCAGTCTCCTTAGATCATTGTTCACTAGGTGCTCTAGCACTTTGGCAGGTAGGATCGGCTCGCCGGCGACATGGAAGCGCTTCGCACCTTCGACAGGTATTCTGTCTACCACCCGGGAATTCAGAGGCGCCTCGAGATGAAGAATAGACTTCGGCCAAGGCAAGAACCAGCTCTTGCATGCGCCAATCATCTTAGGGGTCTCGTCGTCATCGACTGGTACCGGAGGAGGCAAATCCTCGAAGCCCTCTAAGACACTGGCCATGTTAACCTTGAAGACGCCATCGGGCATCTCTCGGTTGTGGAACATGCGGTCCTTCGGCTTCACGATCGTTGCCTTTCCCACGACCACCTTTTGTCCCTTGATGTCGTAGAGTAGGGTGCACGAGGTCTCGTCGTCCTACAAAGGAGACATGTCTGCGATGTCAAACATCCGAAAGGCAACTGAAACAGAAGACTATAGACATGCTGGTGAAAAGGGTATGACATGCAATTACCGTGAGGGCGTCGAGCTCAGCCAGCGATGAAGGCCCATCGAGCATGCAAGAGACGGAGGTCGGGCTGCTATGAACAGGAACGGGACCTGTTGTGGTTGCTTGAGTAGGTGCTAGTGCTGTGGTGTTCGCCGAATTGCTCCCGAAAAAGCTGGGAATGGGAAAGTCCTCCGGCCATGCATTTCGATTGTTCTTCGTGAAATCGAAAAGTGCCGAAATTAAGCTGACCACCGCGTCAGTGAACGCTGCACTAACGGCCCCGAGTAACTCCTTTGGTCTTATTGACCGCAATCACGACCTTCTCGTTGATGCTCTGCTGAGTGATGACCGACCGTCTCTTCCTTCTTTCCTCTAGCTCCTTGTGGTAGCACGTCTTCCACGAGGCGCCATCTCCGACACCGTGCACACGTCCATAGGACGGTGACTTGTCCACCGGGACCATTTTCAGTATGTTCAGGGCCTGGTTGAATGGGGTGTCCCACTTGGGCCTCACCGATGACTGTGACGACTCGTCGCTTTCGGCTGCCTTTTGGTGTTGCTCTTTCTACAAAAGGAATGTGGATGGTTTACTAATGTGAAAAAACTTGTAGTCGAATAGATTGGAAGCTAATATGATAATGTGGTAATATAACAATTACCAGAAGTCTCATGAACTCCCTCGTGTTTGGGTCAGTGTAAAAGATCTTTTTGAGTTTGTCCCACTTGTACCGGGCCCTGATCCAGTCATGCTCCAGCGGGTCGGTGAACTCCTCCAAGGGGTTTGGGATTACGTGACTTTCACGTTCAGCGTCCTCCTTGGCCCATACGTGCCTCTTCCCCTCGTAACCATGGCTTCCCAGGCGCTGGGGCGTGTTCCTAGCCTAGAGCGCCTTCATTTTCTCCGACTTTGCCTTGACACTTTCTTTACCGCAATTCTCCTTGAATTTTGCAAAGTCCTCTTCCGTTATTAATTTATTATCAGCATGAATCTTGGACCACGATTCATTCTTCGCAATTGCTTTTTTCATCCGAACTTTCCAGGCGGACAAGTCGTTGGTGAACGTCACCATTGCCTTGTCGTTTATCTTTGTCATGGCGATGTCTTCCCACGGATCTTTATATTTGACTTCATCCCAGCCGGGGAACAAGAACCTATTGTGCAACTTCTTTAGGAGCATGTTCTCCATATGCGGTATGAGCCTCAACCTCTAATCGTTGATGTTGGCGGTTTCCCCGAGGATGCATCCAAGTTGATTGCCCCAGCACGAGCGTGCTTCCTCCGGCGCTGTTGGCTCTAACTTCTTGGGGTGCATCTCCGTGACCAAAATTTGTCCGATGCCAAGCTCGCTTCGTCTTCATGTCCTCTTCTTCTTCATCGCTTTACCGGCTATGACAGCATTGTTGCCAGTCTCGGGGGCGGTCTCGGTGCCGGTGCCAGTGTCGGCATCGGTGTCGGGATTGGTTCCACTGCCTCCACCATGCAACCCCATCTGGTGTTCGTCCAGGTAATCGAAATAGTGATTTGCTGCCTCGATGGTGTCTTCGAGGCGAGCAGAACTACCCACGACTTCGGCATCGGTAGACATGTTTCCTATTCAACAATTGTAAATAAAAGATATAATGAAGAGAAAAAGGGGCCTATATTTGGTGGGAATGTTGATTCATTCCCCTTCCGGCAAATCTCGGGCACTCCATATGTCCTAGTTTCTAGCACAAGTCATGACGAAAATCACGGAAATTTTCGGCATGAACTTTGCTAAGAAATGGACATATGGAGCGCCTGAAATTTGCCAGAATGGAAATGAATCAACATTCTGGCAAAACATAGGCCACTCAGATATTTTTCGACAATTGGCACAAAAGTTCATATAACAGATTTGATGCTATCTGAAGAGAACATGGCAACATTATATGACAAATTTCCAGGACTTTGCAAACTAACCAAGTGTTAAAAACAACAACATTGTATAGGCTATATGCTCCTAAAACATCATCTAGGGTTTTATTTGCTACTGGTTTTTATTTGCTACAGTTTTTTCCTAAATGATCTCTCTCTCTCTCTCTCCTACTGACCCTAATTAATTAGCTATTGCATTAGCTACTTCCCTAAACAAATTCGCCCTAGCTAAATTTGCTCATTTTCTAAAAAAATTGCTCTAACTATATTTTCTACTGCCCTAATTAGCTATAGTTTTTTATAAATTTTTTCTACTGTTTTTATAGCTAATTTATATACCTACAAAAACTAATTAGCTACTGTTTTTTATAAATTTTAGCTACTATTTTTTATACCTACAAAAAACAATTTGCTACTGTTTTTTATTTATAGGTATTTTATATACCCTAAAATAAATTTCCCTAAACTAAATTGCCCTAAACTAAATTGCACTAAAATAAATTTCCTAAATTTCCTAAACTAAATTGCTCTAAACTAAATCTCTCTCTCTCTGCTACATCTCCTAGCTAGGGTTCATACATCCAACACTTAGCTAGGCTAAATTCAAATTAGAGAGCAGAGATAGAGAGAGAGGAGGGCAGGGGAGAGGAGAGGGAGAGGCTTATGGGGCAGTGGAGAGGGCGGCATCATCAAGGTCGAGGGCGGCGGAGGCTAGAACGAGGGGTCGAGGGCGGGCATAGGGGAGATGGCAGATGAGGTCGAGGGCGGGCATAGGGGCGACGACCTGCGAGATCGAGGGCGGGCGCAGGGGTGACAGCCGGTGGCGGAAAGGTCGAGGGTTCAACGGCGGTCGCAGGGGCGAGGTGGAGATGGGGGGGGGATGAGACTTGGTGAAATTTTGAGCCCGCGTGGCAGGGGGGTTAACTCAAAATAGCGGTAGCGCTGGTTTGGAAACAACCGCTATAGCTAACTTAGCTATAGCGCTTGTCCTAAACAAGCGCTACTGCTAACTATTCCAATTTCTGTTTTTTAATTCTAAAATACTTAGCTATAGCGCTGGGTAGTAAAGCAGCGCTACTGCTAATGGCACATAGTAGTAGCGTTGTTTCAGGATCCAGTGCTATAGCTAAAGATTCAGCGGTACTGCTAACTGTTCCCATTTTGTTATTATTATTTTACTTTTCTAGTTTTTAGTTTTCTTTTCTTTTATTATTTTCCTTTTCTTTTCTATTTACTTTCCTTTTTATTTTGTACTACTTTCTTCCTTTTCTTTTATTATTTTCCTTTTCTTTTTCTTTTCCCACTTCGGGAATATCACCGGAACCATGCATGTGGTGGTAACATATCAGTTGACCTATAATGGTTACTTAAGTGCATACACAAAATAGACATATACATATATATATGTAGAGAGAGAGAGTGGCACTATTCTAATCCCAGGATTAGAATAACTATTTGGATCACAGCAGCCCTATATAGAGCCCGAAGACAGGTTCCCGAACTTCCCTGAACTGCCAGCCCAGCCCGACAGAATCCCACCTGGACCCCGATCCTGACAGAATCCCACCTGGACCCCCGATCTCAATCGAGCCGCCCCTCCCCAACCCCCTCCTCGCCGCTCCTCCCCTCGATCTCCGCCGTGATTCGCCGCTGAAAATCCGCCGGATCCAGCGCCCCCTTCCTTCTCCAGATCCTGGCCGACTGGATCGAGCTCCGCCCCCTCCGACTCCACCTCCTGCCCGACCATCGGCACGGGCGAGCGAGCGACGGCGGACGCCGACGCGAGGGAGCCCGCGTCGCCTGGAGCCGGTGGAGCCGGCGAAGCCGCCGGATTTCTGCGACGAATGGCCGCCATGGACTTTCGGAAGCCTCATCCTCAGTCCATCGTCGCCGCCAGACGGCTTGGCAGTGCTCGTGACGGCCAAGGCGCAACCTACAGCGAACAGCGCACCCAAGGAAGCATCTCGGAAGTGGAGGCCGCATCGGCGGCGCCTTCAAATCCAAGAACGGTATATGAATTTCCTCCCTGATCTTGCCTTCTTCCTCATTCTTGCCTTCTCTGACCTTCTTGCTTCGTGCAGATGAACTTCGCGCCCCCTGCAAGACATGGATTGCCATCGAATTCCTCTCATACCTCCACGACGAATTGTTCTCAAGCTGGCCTATCAGCTGCTGGAAAAAGGTTGGCCGACCTTCTAGCCAGGGTATGGTTGAACTTCTTCCTTCCTTCGGTTTGTTATTTGCTTACAGCTATGTGAAGTTCAGGTGGTGTGTGAGCATTAGTCTAGGCTACAACAACTTTTTTAAAATCTGCCTGCCTACTTACAACCATGTGAAGTTCTAGTAGTGTATGAGCCTCAGTCCAGGCTACAAAACAGTATTGTAAAATCTGCCTGCCTGCTTACAGGCATGTGAAGTTCAGGTAGTATGTGAGCCTCAGTCCAGGCTACAAACACTATAAAATCTTCCTGCATTCACATTCACATGTGCAAAAAGCCATGTGAAGTTCAACTAGTAAGTGTGCTAGAGTTTAGGTTGGTATGTGTCTGGTTCTGTGAAAAAAAAGGAAAATAGAACATGCATGTGATATGACATGAAGGTCAGGTTGGTATGCACTAGCAGTCCACCCATTCAAAAACTCATGAAGGTTCAGGTTTTTTAACTATAGACAGTATTACCCCTTTGCAAAACAATAAGTTCAGGTTGTGGAGAGTGCTCAGTTCAGGTACATATAAGTAATCAAAATATTGTAGAATTAAAAAACATGATGTGAAGTTCATTCTGTGAAGGGTGCTTAGTTCAGGTACAAAGGCATTGACAGATGCTCATCTCAGTGCATAGTGTGATGGCTCTCACCACTTTTATACAGAGAAGTTCAGGCTGTGAATAATGCTAAGTTCAGTTACAAAGGTATATGCAGATATAACTTGTGTGCTAATAGACATTTTTTTCTTTTATGTCAGCAAGACGAGAGACGCATGAAGAAGCTTAGAAGTTCCCAGCAGCAAGTACACAATCCAAAGCCTATACGCGTTGCACCACCCCCTCAATGGGTCACACCTCAAACGCACCAACACCAATACCAACCTGCTCCAGACCAAAAATGGATGACACCCGAAACACACGGATACTTCCAAGATGCTAGGTCACAGCCCTATCAGCACAGCTTCGCGCCTCCACCTAATTGGGTGACGCCGGAAATCCCCCGCGGATTCTTTGTATCCACCAGCAGACTCCCAAGCACGCCGATGGAGGAGGGGGTTAGCTCAAGTCCTGCGTGTAACTCTGGAGGTTATCCTGGTGTGCCTCATCAATGCCAAAGCGAAGCAACTAAACCGGATCCTAGGACAAATCCAACAGCAACACACACGCGGAGGAGAGTGATCTGCACACTACCACCGTTTGATCCTGCTGCTGCTGCTACAAGTCAGAATTCTACAGGGCATAAGGTAGATGGATTGCTTCACAAAACAAAAGAGCAAACCAAGACCAGGATCGCAATACCTCCACAACCACATCAAGCAAAAAGGACGCAAACAAGAGAGAGGCCATCTTCAGCCCTCCTTCCTCCTTGTGATCCACTGCTGCATCCTGCTATGATTACTCCGCCATGCCCCATCCCAGAGGGACAACAGCCGACACCGGCGGAGTTGCGATCATACACACACGTAAGTGAAACAAAACAATATTTATATACGCATCTTGTATTATCTGCACATTTTCTGCTCCCTCCAGAATAACAAGTTCATAAAACTGCATTTTAACGTGCTGTTTGGATTATTTTTTTTCTTTTTCTGCAGACGCCGATCTACCGGGTTATCTAATGCCAAGACTAAAGATGCGATTCAAAGATGTAGAGAAAGCAAGGGAATTTTGTAACAGATACGCCAGGCACGCTGGTTTTGGAATCAGGAAGACGGGTGGAAATGATAACCACAAGTATTTTGTTTGCGCCTTCCAAGGGATACACACATCTTCTGTTTCAGAGGCCAATAGGAAGAGAAACAAAACATCGTAGAGGACGGGCTGCAATGCAAGAATGAGGGTGAAGGTGCAGGAGGATGGCACATGCGTGGCAGTGGACATTGACTACAATCATAATCACCAGCTCATGGAAACTGATGACATGCTGGTATTCTTGCACTCACACAAGAATTATGACCCCACTATTCTAGAGTATGTAAAGCTCCTGCAGTACCATGATGTCAAGCAACACCAATCATGTCCATGCTATCTGAAAATGAAGATGGAAGCTACTTTGTAACATCCCAAATTTTCAATTTGGAATGTTATACACTAGATCATCATGCATAACATATTTTCTTGCATCTTGGCCGATCCTAGAAATTTCACGCAACTCAAGGACCTCCGGAGAGAGTTGGAGATTTCATTATTTTCATATTTGAGAGTTTCTCAAATTTTGAAAAGAGGATCGTTTGATTTATTTGTTTTATCTTCAATAAATTTTCCGGTGTCAAAATATGAGAGAGGGAATAATATGACTTTCCCAAAATTCAGGAAAATGAAGATTTAATAAATATATCAATTTTTGTTTGCCGGAGTTTTATTTTGCATTTTATTTGGATAGGGAAAAATGCACGTTTTCGAAAATTGCATTTTAGGTCCGGAGAAAAGTTCATTTTGTTCGGCTCATTTTTAGGAGTCGGGGAAAATTTACTTTAGATTTTTCGGAGTTCGTTTAGATCTCTTTTTGTTTTTTTTGCGCGCGGAAACTATTTAAAAAAAAACAAAAAAAAACTGGAGCAGGCCGGCCAGGCCAAGGCCCAGCCGGGCCGAAGGCCACCGCGCGCCTAGCGCCAGGCGCCAGGGAGCCGGCCGCCGCCGCCTCTCTCCTGTACCGAATCCTAGTAGGACTTTGGTCCTACTTCCGTATATTCCTTTTCTATTTCTAGATCTTTTCCTTTCCTCTTTTCTATTCCTATTCCTAGTCTAATTCCTTGCCCTCTACCCCAAGTAAACCCCTCCCCTCCCCAATATACATACCCAAGCACCCCCCCTCTAAACATCAAATCAAAGCCCCTCTCCTCCACACCGCACCTTGCCACCCCACGCCGCGCCGCCGCATCACCCGCGCCGCCGCCGCACCTTGCCGCCGCTGCCCCACGCCTACGCCGCCGGAGCCCCTCACCGGAGACCTCACCGAGGTTGCCCCACGTCTCTTTTTCTCGGATCGTTTTCTTCTAATCGTTCCGATTCTTTTCTTCTCTAAACCGTTCCGGTTTTCTAGATCGGTTTTTCGTTCGGTTTTTCTTCTCTGAAACCCTAGATCGGATTCGTTTTCTTCTCCGATTTAGATGTATTTGGACCGTTCGCCGGACCGTTCGTCCTAACGAACGTGATCACCGGATTTTTTCTAGGTTAACGACGTCCGTTCATTTAACCGTTCTTCTTTTTCTTTTCGTCGAATTTACTCCGCGATCGCGATCTCAGATCCGATCTTCTTTCTAGTTTTTCTTTTCGCTCGTTTATTGGAATCAGGTGATTCAAGCGCCTGGAGTTTCGTCTCGAAACCGCCGTTCCATCTAATCAACTTGAACAAGCTTTTGCCCCGATAAAAAAATTGACCTAGTTTCAACTTGCTAGAACCGAGTTGTTTTCTTCCGCCGTTTGTTTTCCGTTTCTTTGTACGGTTCGTTCTTTCTTTGCAACCAGAGTTCTTAAGTTGAACTTTCTGGTTCGTTCTCTTGTTCGAGTTTTACCTGTGCATTAGATGAGTACTTATTGTATGCTTGTTGTTTGTCTGCGATAGATTACCCGGATTGCGCCGCTTGTTACTTTGAAACCTTAGGACTCGCGGATCATCAGCAAGGCAAGTAACACTTTGATCATACCTTTTCTACAACCCATGTTTTATTGCATTAGATCAATCCTCCCACATTGCATGATTAGGATCTAATTAAATTGTGGGATGGGAAGTAGATGAGGTAGTACCTATTACCTGTATTACTATGAAACCTTTGGGATTTACTTCTACGTTTGCTTATTATTATGCCATGCTATGCTAGTAGACGTGGATTGGGTGAGTGATATCCATGACAGATGTGAGTTGATAATTTTAATGGTTTATCTAAGGTGGCAACTTAAACACACATCTGGGTGGATTGAGGCACCTGATGTCTATCAGGACTTGCCTGTTTTTTTTTGGACCACCACCCAGGCTCAAAGGGATCATAAGATCTTTCATGCTAGAAACTTCCGTGTGCAGCCACAAGCCATTATGGGCTCTGGCATAGTTGACTAAGTTGTGCGAACTCTTACGGGGTGGACTAGCAGATGTAGGGGTTGTAGGTGGTACAGTCTACCCCACATGTAAGGTGCTAGCGCTTCTGAAAGACTGTGTCTCGGTCATCCGTCTTCTCAAACACCATGTAGTGCGAGAAACCAAACGGAGGCGATCGAGTCTTGTGGGGAAACGTGCGCAAACCTCTGCAGAGTGTACAAACTAATCATGATTAGCCGTGTCCCCGGTTATGGACAACTTGAGTATCTAGTACTTGAATATCATTGTGAATCTCAACATGTTACTTCTAATTAATGTTGTTGGGTTTTAATTGTATTTTAATTGGGATTGAGAATGCTGTCAACCATTCTCAATGTTTCACAACCACCATGATAGTTAAATAAATTTATTCCTTTGTAGTAGGGAAAAATTGGCTTTACGCAAAACTGTAACCATAGAGCTTTCGCCATATGTGCATATAGTATAGCTGTTTCTTTCCATTACTCTCTATGTGTTACATTGCCAGCATATTCCATGTGCTGACCCGTTTTCGGGCTGCAACTTCTCATGTTGCAGACTTTTCAGACGACGAGTAAAGAGCTTTTAGGTCGTGGCCCTATACTCAGTGATGCCGCTGGAGTTGATGGACCCATTTATTTTCCAAGTCTTCCGCTGTTATCTTTATTAGATGGCCTTCAGCCATATTTATTGTAATAAGTTCTTTTTGAGCCATCGATGTAATAAGTGTGTGATTGCAACTCTGCTATAAAACCTCAATGTACTGTGTGGTGTCAGCATTACTGCAGGGATGACACCGTAGCACAGTAGACGTGATCCATTCGGGTCAGGTCGCTACAGAGATGGTATCAGAGCACACGCTGACTGTAGGACACGACCACTAAGTTAAAGCCATAGATCACCATTCTCTCCTCATTTTCTAACTCCTCATCTTTTCTACTCTATTAGGATGACGAACGTGAAGATTAAGTACGCTCAACCGGATGAAGGCACACCATTTGGATTTCACCTGAAGGAAGTCACCAAGTACCTGAACATTGGATTACCAAGCTTCACGGGAACCTTCAACGCCACTCTGCCTGAAGAGGAGCGCTGGAAGATTCAAGCTCTTGTTCCGGGAAGGACATTCGCGCCAATCACGAAACCCATAGATAGTGTTTTCAATGCACCAACCTGGAGTCTGGGAAAGAGCATGGCAGCCCATATCACCATAGGACGCATTGGAGAAGTTTATCAAGAAGACCTCAAGGACACTATCTACCAGATTTGCGGACGCCGGGATGAACAATGGGAGTTAGTCAGCACCAAGAAGGATAGATCCATTGCAACATTCATCCAGGAGTTAAACCAGCACATTCGACGCCACGAGAACCAGATGTGCAATGATATGATGGAGTTGAAGAATGCAAAGGCAAGGATCATCGAGCTAGAAGGAGAACTGAAGTCTACACGCAAGGACTACATGGACGAGATCGTAGCTCTAGCAAGGCACAATAACAATCTTAAGCAGGAGATTGAAGAACTCAAGAGGAAGTTAGCATCCCAGGAGGAAGACGAGTACGTCGCATGTCCGGACAACTACATCATCATCGACGACACCGATTCGGATCCAAGTGAACCCGACTTTGAAGACGAAGCTGGAGCAGATATCATGGAGTCTTCCACCGGTTCAAATTTCTAGATGACCACCAGATAGTAGTAGTATTTCCCCATGTAAACATTATAGTCGAGCATTTTTGCGATAGTTTTAGACCGTTTGTAAGCCCTTGTTTGATTGATTGAAGTGATTTTGTGTGCATTTGCCTCATGTGCATATGGGTAGTGTTTTCTCTTTAGACCCCTCTATTCTTAGTTCTCGTCTTTTCTAAACCCTCAGATGCCTCCAAGACGTGACAATGGATTTCCACCGGAGCTCACTCAGTTGATCTAGCAGCAGAATCAATTGATGCAGATGTTAGTTCAGAACCAGCAGAACAACAACAACAACCCACCACCACCACCACCTGTTGAGCACTTAGCCCGTTTTCTTAGGCTGAATCCGCCGGTGTTTTCTAGTAGCACCGAGCCGATAGTAGCAGACGACTGGCTCTGCAAGATAGGAAGGGAGTTGACCACTGCAGGATGCACGGATGGTGAGAAAGTGAAGTTTGCCGCTCACCAGCTAGACGGACCCGCGGCAGCATGGTGGGAGAATTTCACAGCCACTTACCCAGTTGACACTGTCACATGGGATCAGTTTCAGCAAGTTTTCCGCACTGCCCATGTTTCAGCAGGAGCTATGGCCATAAAGAAGCGTGAGTTTCGCAACTTACGCCAAGGAGGAAGGACAGTTGGCCAGTATGTGGAGGAGTTTAGTAAGCTAGCCCGTTATGCCCCAGATGACGTTGCTACGGATGCAGCTAAGCAGGAGAAGTTTCTGGAAGGACTGAATGATGAACTAAGCATGAAGTTGATGGTAGCAAGTTTCAACAACTACCAGGAGTTGGTAGATCGTGCCATCATGATAGAAGGGAAGCAACAGCAGATGGAGAACCGTAAGAGGAAGTATGGACAGGGGAAGTATAACTCTGGAGCCCAGCAGAAGCCCCGTTTTACCCCTAAACCGGGATTTCAGTTTCAGCATACCCATGGAGGAGGTAGCACGCACAACCATAATGGCCACAAGAATGGTAATGAGAATGGAGGAAGCAGTGGACAGAACCGCACCATCCCATCGACCCCAATCAAGAGAGATCTGAGTAATGTCACTTGTTTCAAGTGTTCGAAGACCGGACATTATGCCAATGAATGTCCTGAAGGCCAGAATGGAAATGGCAATGGAAGCTCTGGGAAGAAGCCGAACCCTTTCAATAGGGGACAGGTGAACCACGTTAATGTGGTGGAGGTTGAAGATCAGCCCGATGCAGTAATCGGTAAGTTTTTGGTTAAGTCATTTACTGCACTTGTTCTTTTTGACACTGGTGCATCACATTCATACATATCAAGGGGATTCGTGGATAAGTATAACCTGCCAACCCAAGCCCTTAGGTCACCCATGTTAGTAAGCTCACCAGGAGCGGAGTTTAAGGCTAGACGATGGTGTGATCGGTTACCATTAAGGATTGGTAACTATGTGTTTCCCTCAGACCTAATAGTATTGGAATCTCAAGGATTGGATGTGATATTAGGCATGGATTGGTTATCAAAGTATGAAGGGAATATTGAGTGTGCTAGTAAGTCAATTTTGCTTACTACACCAGAAGGGAGAAGGATCAAGTATGTATCCCGGCATGTACCAAAAAGGACACAAGTGAATTGCCTAACAGGAGTTGTGCAAGAAGAAGTACCAGTGGTAAAGGATTTTCCTGATGTATTTCCTGAGGAATTGCCAGGCATGCCACCGGATAGAGACATTGAGTTTTTGATTGAGTTATTGCCAGGTACAGGCCCAATATCGAAGCGACCATATAGGATGCCAGCAAAGGATTTGGTGGAAATTAAGAATCAGATTAAGGAGTTATTGGATAAAGGTTACATTCGCCCAAGTTCTTCACCTTGGGGATCACCCGTACTTCTAGTGGAAAAGAAGGATGGATCATTAAGGATAGTTGTAGATTATCGGGGATTGAATGAAGTAACCATCAAGAACAAGTACCCACTGCCAATGATCAGCGATCTGTTTGATCGATTGCAAGGAGCTAAAGTGTTTTCCAAGATCGATTTGCGATCAGGGTACCATCAGTTGAAGATTCGAGAGCAGGACATACCTAAGACAGCATTCACCACAAGATATGGACTGTATGAGTATACCGTTATGTCATTTGGATTGACTAACGCATCTGCCTATTTTATGAACCTGATGAACAAAGTGTTTATGGAGTTTTTGGATAAGTTCGTCGTAGTGTTCATTGATGACATCCTGGTGTATTCGAAGAATGAAGAGGAGCATAAGGAACATTTGCGTTTGGTTTTGGAGAAACTAAGGGAACATCAGTTATACGCCAAATTCAGCAAATGTGAGTTTTGGTTGAAGGAAGTAGGATTCCTCGGACATGTTATATCCGGAGAAGGTATAGCAGTTGACCCCACAAAGGTTGAGACCGTAACCGAATGGGAAGCACCAACAACAGTTGGAGAGATCCGGAGTTTTCTTGGACTCGCAGGATACTACCGGAGATTCATTGAGAATTTTTCAAAGATTGCGAAGCCTATGACGGAGTTGTTGAAGAAGGATACTAAGTTCAAATGGACTGAGGAGTGTGAGGCTAGTTTTCAGGAGTTGAAGAAACGATTGGTTACCTCACCAGTGTTGATATTGCCAGATCAGACCAAGGATTATGAGGTGTATTGCGACGCTTCACGTCGAGGACTTGGAGCAGTGCTTATGCAGGAAGGGAGAGTTGTTTCGTATGCTTCCCGACAATTGAAGCCTCATGAGTTGAATTATGCCACGCATGATTTGGAGTTAGCAGCCGTAGTGCATGCATTGAAGACGTGGAGACATTTCCTCATTGGAAATCATTGTGAGGTGTACACGGATCATAAGAGTTTGAAGTACATTTTTATGCAGAAGGAGTTGAACCTGAGACAAAGGAGATGGTTGGAGCTCATCAAGGATTATGACATGAGATTGCATTACCATCCCGGAAAGGCTAATGTAGTAGCTGACACATTGAGCCGTAAGAGCCATGTCAATACGATAATGACGGGAGGTATACCCGAGGAGTTAGCAGAAAACCTTCGTGAACTAAGTTTAGAGATAGTTCCGAGAGGCTATGTAGCCGCATTGGAGATTAAGTCAACATTGATGGATAAAATCAGAGAAGCTCATAAATGTGACAAAGAGATTGCTGCTATAAAGGAGAAACTTAGCAAAGGAAAAGCAAAGGGATTTCGTGAGGATGAGCACGATACCCTATGGTTTGAGGACCGTGTTTATGTGCCCAATGACCCGGAGATCAGGAAGTTGATTTTGCAGGAGGCACATGATTCACCGTATTCGATTCACCCAGGGAATACCAAGATGTATTTGGATTTGAAGGAAACATTCTGGTGGACCGGAATGAAGAAGGATATTGCAGCATATGTAGCAGTTTGTGACGTATGTCAGAGAGTAAAGGCGGAGCATCAGAAGCCAGCAGGATTATTACAACCATTGCCGATACCCGAATGGAAGTGGGATAAGAAAGGCATGGATTTTATCACGGGACTACCCAGGACGAAAGCAGGGTATGACTCGATATGGGTAGTAGTTGATCGTTTGACGAAGGTAGCACATTTCATTCCAGTTAAGACCACTTACACCAGTGCTAAGTTGGCAAAGATATACATGACTAGGATCATTTGTTTGCATGGAGTCCCGAGGAGTATCATATCAGATACCAGTTTCGTTCCATGACAACAGTTACGAAGTTGGAGACCGTCAATTCGTTGGACCAGATTTGATTAAGGAGTCTGAACGGAAAGTTAAGTTGATTCGCGATAGGCTCAAGGTAGCCCAGTCCAGGCAGAAGAGCTACGCAGATTCAAAACGCAAGGAGATAGTTTACGAAACCGGAGACAGAGTTTATCTCCGAGTATCCCCACTTCGAGGAGTTAAGCGCTTTGGAGTTAAGGGAAAGTTAGCACCGCATTTCATTGGACCATTTAAGATCTTGAAACGTATGGGAGAAGTCGCTTATAAGTTGGAATTACCAGAAGGACTGTCAGGAGTTCATGATGTATTCCATGTTTCTCAGCTGAAGAGATGTCACGCCGAGATGGCGGAGGTACCGCTAAGAGATACAGTGCCATTAGAAGCGATTCAGTTGAAGGACGACTTAACATATGAGGAGAAGCCAGTCAAGATTCTCGATTATGCCAGCAGAGTTACCCGCAGCAAGGTTATCAAGTTTTGCAAAGTTCAGTGGAACCACCATTCAGAGGATGAAGCCACCTGGGAGAGAGAAGAAGATTTGCTCAAAGACCACCCTCACCTATTTTCTAGCCAACCCGAATCTCGAGGGCGAGATTCATCTTAAGGGGGGTAGGTTTGTAACATCCCAAATTTTCAATTTGGAATGTTATACACTAGATCATCACGCATAACATATTTTCTTGCATCTTGTCCGATCCTAGAAATTTCACGCAACTCAAGGACCTCCGGAGAGAGTTGGAGATTTTGTTATTTTCATATTTGAGAGTTTCTCAAATTTTGAAAAGAGGATCGTTTGATTTATTTGTTTTATCTTCAATAAATTTTCCGGTGTCAAAATATGAGAGAGGGAATAATATGACTTTCCCAAAATTCAGGAAAATGAAGATTTAATAAATAGATCAATTTTTGTTTGCCGGAGTTTTATTTTGCATTTTATTTGGATAGGGAAAAAATGCGCATTTTCGAAAATTGCATTTTAGGTCTGGAGAATAGTTCATTTTGTTCGGCTCATTTTTAGGAGTCGGGGAAAATTTACTTTAGATTTTTCGCGCGGAAACTATTTAAAAAAAACAAAAAAAAACTAGAGCAGGCCGGCCAGGCCAAGGCCCAGCCGGGCTGAAGGCCACTGCGCCCCAGGCCACCGCGCGCCTAGCGCCAGGCGCCAGGGAGCCGGCCGCCGCCGCCTCTCTCCTGTACCGAATCCTAGTAGGACTTTGGTCCTACTTCCGTATATTCCTTTTCTATTTCTAGATCTTTTCCTTTCCTCTTTTCTATTCCTATTCCTAGTCTAATTCCTTGCCCTCTACCCCAAGTAAACCCCTCCCCTCCCCAATATAAATACCCAAGCACCCCCGCTCTAAACATCAAATCAAAGCCCCTCTCCTCCACACCGCACCTTGCCACCCCACGCCGCGCCGCCGCATCACCCGCGCCGCCGCACCTTGCCGCCGCCGCCCCACGCCTACGCCGCCGGAGCCCCTCACCGGAGACCTCGCCGAGGTTGGCTCGCATCTCTTTTTCTCGGATCGTTTTCTTCTAATCGTTCCGATTCTTTTCTTCTCTAAACCGTTCCGGTTTTCTAGATCGGTTTTTCGTTCGGTTTTTCTTCTCCGAAACCCTAGATCGGATTCGTTTTCTTCTCCGATTTAGTTGTCTTTGGACCGTTCGCCGGACCGTTCGTCCTAACGAACGTGATCACCGGATTTTTTCTAGGTTAACGACGTCCGTTCGTTTAACCGTTCTTCTTTTTCTTTTCTTTTCTCAGATCCGATCTTCTTTCTAGTTTTTCTTTTCGCTCGTTTATCGGAATCAGGTGATTCAAGCGCCTGGAGTTTCGTCTCGAAACCGCCGTTCCATCTAATCAACTTGAACAAGCTTTTGCCCCGATAAAAAAATTGACCTAGTTTCAACTTGCTAGAACCGAGTTGTTTTCTTCCGCCGTTTGTTTTCCGTTTCTTTGTTCGGTTCGTTCTTTCTTTGCAACCGGAGTTCTTAAGTTGAACTTCCTGGTTCGTTCTCTTGTTCGAGTTTTACCTGTGCATTAGATGAGTACTTATTGTATGCTTGTTGTTTGTCTGCGATAGATTACCCGGATTGCGCCGCTTGTTACTTCGAAACCTTAGGACTCGCGGATCATCAGCAAGGCAAGTAACACTTTGATCATACCTTTTCTACAACCCATGTTTTATTGCATTAGATCAATCCTCACACATTGCATGATTAGGATCTAATTAAATTGTGGATGGAAGTAGATGAGTAGTACCTATTACCTGTATTATATGAAACTTTGGAGTTACTTCTACGTTTGCTTATTATTATGCCATGCTTATTCTAGTAGACGTTGGATTGGGTGAAGTGATATCCATTGCAGATGTGAGTTGATAATTTTAATGGTTTATCTAAGTGGCAACTTAAACACAATCTGGGATTGAGGCACCTGATGTCTATCAGACTTGCCTGTTTTTTTGGACCCCACCCAGGCTCAAGGGATCATAAGATCTTTCATGCTAGAAACTTCCGTGTGCAGCCACAAGCCATTATGGGCTCTGCATAGTTGACTAAGTTGTGCGAACTCTTACGGTGGACTAGCAGATGTAGGGTTGTAGTGGTCTACCCACATGTAAGGTGCTAGTAGCGCTTCTGAAAGACTGTGTCTCGTCATCGTCTCTCAAACATGTAGTTCGAGAAACCAAACGGGAGGCGATCGAGTCTTGTGGGAAACTGCCGCCAAACCTCTGCAGAGTGTACAAACTAATCATGATTAGCCGTGTCCCCGGTTATGGACAACTTGAGTATCTAGTACTTGAATATCATGTGAATCTCAACATGTTACTTCTAATTAATGTTGTTGGGTTTTAATTATTTTAATTGGGATTGAGAATGCTGTCAACCATTCTCAATGTTTCACAACCACCATGATAGTTAAATAAATTTATTCCTTTGCAAGTAGGGAAAAATTGGCTTTACGCAAAACTGTAACCATAGAGCTTTCCACCAGCCATATGTGCATATAGTATAGCTGTCTCATTCCATTACTCTCTATGTGTTACTTTGCCAGCATATTCCATGTGCTGACCCGTTTTTGGGCTGCAACGTTAATGTTGCAGACTTTTCAGACGACGATTGAGGTGTTTAGGTCGTGGCCCTATACTCAGTGATGCCGCTGGAGTTGATGGACCCATTTATCTTCCAAGTCTTCCGCTGTTATCGATATTAGATGGCCTTCAGCCATATTTATTGTAATAAGTTCTTTTTCAGCCATCGATGTAATAAGTGTGTGATTGCAACTCTGCTATAAAACCTCGATGTACTGTGTGGTGTCAGCATTACTGATCCAGGGATGACACCGTAGCACACTAGACGTGATCCATTCGGGTCAGGTCGCTACATACTTCCTAAGAATGACCGGACGAGACCTGCTAAACCAGTAAGTATTCAAACACCCACATGCTACAATGTAAAATAGCATCCTAGCTCACAACCCCTTTTATAGCAAAAATAACAAATGCATGTTGGCGTGTGATTTGCAGGAAAGCCATGAATGCAAGGAAAGATGATTTGGATGATGTATTAAAACTTGTTTCATTGTTCAAAGACATGAAGGCAATAAATGATGAGTTTTTCTATGACATCCAAGTGGACAAGGACAAGTCAATTAAAAACATTTTCTGGTCCAATGCAAGCTGCCGAGGAGCCTATCAAGACTTCGGCGATTGCGTAACATTTGACACGACTTACAAGACAAACAGATTTCATATGCCCCTGGGAGTGTTTGTTGGAACAAACAATCACTTGCAGTCAACGATATTTGCCGTTGCCCTGATAAGAGAAGAAGATGCAAAGTCATTCAAGTGGCTGTTCGATACATTTCTATGGTGCATGAACAACAAGCACCCAACTTGCATTCTAACAGGTGAGTTCAAAAAAAACTCCTCAAGTTTCATCATCTTTTTCAATCTATGGGTCTCTGTTGATTGGGTACATTTGTTTTTTCTGAAAATATGTAAAAAATGCAGTTCAACCACTGTTAGCACAGAAGTCCAACTAGCAATACAAGAAAGCAAAATTATCTGTCACATGTTTAGAAAAAAATTAGTTATGAATGTGAAGTTCAAGTACATGAATCATAGAAGTTCAAGGACGAAGCTGTTAGATAAAAATATGTAGCATGTTCAGAAAAACATAGTTATTTATGTGAAGTTCAATCACTGCTACCACAACAAGTTCAACAACACTGCTGTAAGAAAATTTTTGAGTGTGACACTACTAGTTTGTCATACTACTAACTGTGAAGTTCAAGCACTGGTACCACAGAAGTTCAGCAACACTGTTGTAAGAAAAAAAATACATGTGACATTCTTAGATAGCCATACTACTAGATGTGAAGTTCAATTACTTGTGCAACATAAGTTCACCATCAGTACAAAAAAGAATCAAGTTTCATCTTTTTAATTCAATCAGACCAGTGCCCATCGATGGCGAAAGCTATACCACAATCATTTCCAAACACCGTCCACAAGCTATGCCGTTGGCACATATTGAAGAAGTACAGGGAATACCTCGCGTTGCTATACAAAAAGTATAAAACATTCAAAGAGGAGTTCACAGCTATATTGAACTGGCCGCTGATGCCAATGGAGTTTGAAGATGCCTGGGCTGAACTCGTGCACAAGTACCACCTGGAGAACGACCAGATGATGATGCAGCTCTGGAGTGATAGGAAGATGTGGATTTCAACATATTACAAGAACATTTTCTGTGCTAGAATGACTTCCACACAACGAAGCGAGAGCATGAACCACGTGCTAAAGAAAGGGTTTGTCAAGGGGACCCAGAACCTACACAAGTTTGCTAGGCGGGTCAATGCTTGCATACAAACTCGGATGCAGAAGGAGAACGAGCAAACAATGACCAGCATGGTATGATGACAAGTACAAAACACCACCATCATGTTCTGTTTACCTTCAACATGTGCACTTTGAATTTTAAAAAATTAAACCCATATGATTCTGCTTCGACTAATATCTTACTTTTTGACATGTGCAGACCAATCCTGTGACAAAGACAACTTACGGCTACGAGGAAGACATGTCTATCAAGTACACGAGAGCCGTGTACACCTAGATGAGGAATAGGATGAGAAAGGCCACGCTATTTCGTGCAAAGCGTACATCAGAGTCCACTAAGTACCTTGTGTACTACCACAACAAGCCTGGCCATGATGATGAAGAAAGATTTTCCTGGTCAAAGCATGAATTCCAGGTTGTAGCTCACCTAGACAATGAAATATACGAGTGTGAATGCAAGCTCTGGACACACACAGGTGAGCGGGAAAACAAACTCATTAAATAGCTAGACTAGTAGTATCATATCAAAATTTATGAAACTCATTGCTGGCTCACAAACTATGTATTCTGCATTCATCGCAAAATGCAGACCTGTTCTGCCTTCACATCATGAACATACTGGACTACCTGAAGCCTGACAAATTTCCAAACAAGTATATCCTCAAACGGTACACAAAGACTGCAAAATCACAGCCAACCTTTGATACAAGGGACTACAACACAACCGCATCGGATGGCAGCTCAAGGCTATCGAAGCAAGACATCTTGCTGCAGCTGAATTTGATGGTTAACAAGAAAGCGATGAGATGTGACCAGCAGTATGACAGAGCCTACTATGTTCTCAAGAGGCTCGTGGAAGAGCTTGATGCAATACATTCAGCAAATCGAGCGGATGCTGACGAAAGGATGGCTGAAGAGGACGCTGAAATTGAAGATGACCTTCACTATTATGCAGCTGAAATGCTCAACGCCGCCGCTGAAGCCAACCAATGCAAGCAGGGTGATGGCCAATCAATGGAGCAGCGACAGCAAGAGACGATGAAACTGCCACTGTATTCTGAAACAAAGGGTAGGAAGAAAATTACTGCAGCAAAGAAAAGTGACAAGAGAGCGCAAATAAAGGAACCACCTGCAGGAAGAGTCGTGGTGCTCGATGAGAATGGAGTGCCACTTGGACACAGGAAATGTAGTGTGTGTAACCAGGTTGCGGGACACAACAAGCTGACCTATCCAACACTCTTGGAAAGAAACAATGCCGAGGAGGTCAAGCAACCACAATCTCAAAAACAGCAACACAAAGTTATGGAACAAAAGAAGGGACCACACCCACAGAAAGCAAGCACCAGACTTTGTAGCATATGCAAGGAGTATGAACCTCATAATGCAAGAACATGCCTTAAGCGAGCAGATGCTGAAAAGACAAGCAAAAAGCCAGAGAAGAAACAGAAAGCAAAACCCAGAGCCAGCAACAAGAAAGAGGTGGAAGAGGAAGACGAAGATGAAGACACCGTCGAAGAAGAGGAAGACGAAGATGAAGACACCATCGAAGAAGAGGAAGACGAAGAAGAAGAGAATGATGAAGAGAAAGAGGAAGAGGATGATGAAGAGGAAGAGGAACAGGACGATGTAGAGGAAGAGGTACATGTCAAGCAAAAACCTATACAACCAAAGCCTAGGAGGAGCGCAAGGCTGATGAACAGTTAGAATAGGTCAATTAACACAATGCAAACTTATGTCATGTCAATGTCCAGAAATATTATGTCATCCCCTTTTATTGTTGAACTTTCAAAGAAGTCCCGGTAACATACACTATGAACTTCACGTAGTATTACTGCAGAAGTCCTGGTATGTTATGAGATGAAGTGCTGTGATGATGATGTACTGCATGAAAGAGCAAGCAGTAATAAAATGAAAAACATACACTATGAAGTTCAAGTAATATTACTGCAGAAGTACTGGTATGTTATGGGATGAAGTGATGTGCTGGTGATGTATTGCATGGAAGTGCAAGCAAGAACAAACATGAAAAACATATACTGTGAAGTTCAAGTAAGCTTACTGCAGAAGTCCTGGTATATTATGGCAGGAGGTGCTCGTGTTGTATTCCATAAAAGTGCAACCAACAAATAATCATATAGTATTGAAGTTCAGGTCAGCTTATAGGAGAAGTTCTGGTATATAAAAATCGATGTAGGAAAAAAATATGCTTAAAAATTAAAGTTTCACTGCATAAACTAAGGTTAGCAAGCCTAAGACAACGCGTTCAAATGTGAAGTTCTGCTTGGATACATGCAGAAGTTCATGTACAATGCCGACAAAAAAGATAAAGAAACGTCAACAATATTTCTGCACAGATTTACATATGAAATACGTCCGCACTTGAAAAAAACACAAAAAAATATAGATTCTACGCAAAAGCATACATATTGGTTGGGTTGAACATTACCAATACATTACACAAACACAAAATATCCTCTCCATCTGAAACCAGCAGCCCAGCCACATCTCAAAGCAGAAGTTCAAGTCTACGATCATATGTTGGGAGCCCAAAAATAAACAACACAAAAAAATCAAGCAGTTAAACCAAAACCGAGGCAGAAGTTCAAGTACATCTGTTGAGGCAAAAACATTCAACACATGGATACTAAAAAACGACGCAGTACATTGAAATTCACAAAGCCAAATCATTCTTCACACCAAATGCATTTGTCCACAATATCATAAGTAATAGTGCTGCACCTATAGATACACAAATCACTAAAAACATTCTTACAACCAAATCTTTACGGAATTGTTCCAATCAATATCAAACCTAAAAATCTGTACGAAATCAAAACTACAGATGAAACTAATGCTTCGAATTCACGGGTCAAAGGACTGGATCTCTTTAGGGAGCTCTGAACGCACGACTTCATTCTTCTCGCTAAAAATCAGAGTGTGCATGAACTCAGCCTTCCAGTCATCTGCAACAGCCTGCAAACAAAAGAAAGGTGAAAACGATGGTTTAGTAACGGATATCTAAAACCACAGCAGGAGCGTCTCAGCAAAAACACACAAGAATAATCAAAGGATGATAAGACAAGAACAAAAGACAGAACATACTTCCACATCACCAAAATCTTCAACAATCTCATTGCCATCATACGAAGAGCTGAACTTCACGGAAAAGAAACCACAATCATTACTCTTCTGCTTCGGAACATCGATGAAAGTCGGCCTCTTTGCAATAGTCACCCAGTTAGGCTGCTTGCTCGCCTTGTATGCAGCCTTGCCGTACACCTCCTCGAGCAACCCAACAAATCTCTTCATCTGCCGGAAATAACAAAATTAGATGAAGTCAAAAATATGTTAACCAAAATAGTTAAGTTCAGGTACATAAAAAGGCAACACTTGCATAAGATCCACCTAAACAAAATAGCAGAAGTTCAACTTATAAAAGACAGTCAGTTCAAGCAGTATTACCAAAACAGAGACAACAACATATTTTGTCAACACAAGGCATAATAAACTTCATGTCAAACAAGAGAATGTGAAAGGAGGTTCAGGCTAAGAAACACTCACGATATTTTGGCAGTCCCCGTGGAAACTCGATCGCGACGTTTCCATATTATCATAAGAAAGTGAATCAAGGATGTCAATGCTCCCACGATATCTATTCACCACGTACATACTATAGTGCGTCGTTGTGCCAATTGGCTTGAATAGAATCAAGAAAACCTGCCAAGAATGAAAGGACCGGTGAACACAAACTATAAAGCATATGTACTGAAGAACTAGCATGAACAAAAACTTCTTGACAAACTCAGCAAAAGGATGCACATGAAATTAAAAAAAGCAAAGAGTTATGAAAAACTAACCAGCTTTGCGTTAAGAATGTCTTCTTCCTTGCGAACAAACATTGGGAGGAGACCAGCAGATTTTTTTGCATCAAACTTTGGAACTGTTGCAGCATAGAAATCATACTCCAGGCAGTACTGTGCATTCACCAAAACACAATTAAAACACCTCCCAGAAGCCACTACAACAAAACTAAGGCAAAAAAAGGAGATAGGGGTGCAAAGAACTAAAACCTGTATGAAGTAGGGACTAAGTACAAACCTGTTAGCACTAGTGAATATCTCAGAGGTCTCCGGCTTATCCTTCCACAAATTTATGAGATAATCCATTATGTCTCCTTCCATCTGCTGCCCTTCACCGAAAAGCGTATAAAGTGTTGGGTTTCGTAGTAATTTCAAAAAAAATCCTACGCACACGCAAGATCATGTGATGCATAGCAATGAGAGGGGAGAGTGTAGTCTACGTACCCACGCAGACCGACTGCGGAAGCGTTGACGCAACGTAGAGGAAGTAGTCGTACGTCTTCACGATCCAACCGGTCAAGTACCGAAACTACGGTACCTCCGAGTTCGAGCACACGTTCAGCTCGATGACGATCCCCGGACTCCGATCCAGCAAAGTGTCGGGGAAGAGTTCCGTCAGCACGACGGCGTGGTGACGATCTTGATGTACTACAGCAGCAGGGCTTCGCCTAAACTCCGCTACAGTATTATCGAGGATTATGGTGGCTGGGGGCACCGCACACGACTAAGGAATAGATCACGTGGATCAACTTGTGTGTTCTAGGGTGCCTCTGCCTCAGTATATAAAGGACTAGAGGGGGGAGGCTGGCCGGCCAAGGTGTGGCACGCCAGGAGAGTCCTACTCCCTCTGGGAGTAGGATTCCCCCCCAATCCTAGTTGGAATAGGATTCGCGGAGGGGGAAAAGAGAGAGAGGGGGCCGGCCACCTCTCCTAGTCCTAATAGGACTAGGGGAAGGGGGAGGCGCGCAGCCCATGTAGGGATGCCTCTTCTCTTTTCCACTAAGGCCCATCATGGCCCATTTAGCTCCCGGGGGGTTCCGGTAACCTTCCCGGTACTCCGGTAAAATCCCGATTTCACCCGGAACACTTCCGATATCCAAACATAGGCTTCCAATATATCAATCTTTATGTCTCGACCATTTCGAGACTCCTCGTCATGTCCGTGATCATATCCGGGACTCCGAACAACCTTCGGTACATCAAAATGCATAAACTCATAATATAACTGTCATCGTAACCTTAAGCATGCGGACCCTACGGGTTCGAGAACAATGTAGACATGACCGAGACACGTCTCCGGTCAATAACCAATAGCGGGACCTGGATGCCCATATTGGCTCCTACATATTCTACGAAGATCTTTATCGGTCAGACCGCATAACAACATACGTTGTTCCCTTTGTCATCGGTATGTTACTTGCCCGAGATTCGATCGTCGGTATTCCAATACCTAGTTCAACCTCGTTACCGGCAAGTCTCTTTACTCGTTCCGTAATACATCATCTCGCAACTAACTCATTAGTTGCAATGCTTGCAAGGCTTATGTGATGTGCATTACCGAGAGGGCCCAGAGATACCTCTCCGACAATCGGAGTGACAAATCCTAATATCGAAATACGCCAACCCAACATCTACCTTTGGAGACACCTGTAATGCTCCTTTATAATCACCCAGTTACGTTGTGACGTTTGGTAGCACCCAAAGTGTTCCTCCGGCAAACGGGAGTTGCATAATCTCATAGTCATAGGAACATGTATAAGTCATGAAGAAAGCAATATCAACATACTAAACGATCGGGTGCTAAGCTAATGGAATGGGTCATGTCAATTAGATCATTCAACTAATGATGTGACCTCGTTAATCAAATAACAACTCTTTGTATATGGTTAGGAAACATAACCATCTTTGATTAACGAGCTAGTCAAGTAGAGGCATACTAGTGACACTCTGTTTGTCTATGTATTCACACATGTATTATGTTTCCGGTTAATACAATTCTAGCATGAATAATAAACATTTATCATGATATAAGGAAATAAATAATAACTTTATTATTGCCTCTAGGGCATATTTCCTTCATAAAGGACACGTCCTGTGAGGTCAATCACATTCGCAGGGATGGTAAACATGCAGTAGCTTGTCCTGCAGAATACAAAAGGATGGTAAAAAAATATTAGAAGTTCAGATACAACAACAAACAGAAGTTCAGACACTATAACTCAAAAGGCAAGAGGAGACATAAAACAGAAGTTCAGATACTACAACAACCGCAGTTCAGACAATACAACAACAGAAGTTCAGACACTACAACTCCAAGGCAAGGGAGCGACAGATGAGGGTAACTCACTCAGAATACTTCTCCAGACCGTCTTTACTCAGCACATACTGTTTCAACTTCCGGGCCTCGGATAGATGAGGGTAACTGTATTTTTTCAGGGGAGCGACAGGAGAACGCCACTTCAAAGGCAATCTAGATGCTCTATTGGAGGAAGTTATGTTCCCAGACTCAACTGCCGGTTTCCTCCTGGTGATGACAGCATTCTTCCCACCTCTACTAGCAACAGTACCAGCAGCACATTTAGCATTCTTCGGGTAAGCAATCTTCTCAAAATCATCATCGAACGAAATCACTTCTGCTTTGGCTGCTTCGACTTCATCAGCCTTCCTGTAGCACCGGGTTTTTGGAGTACCACGAATACCACTAGCCTGCTTCCCCAACTTGGAAGGAATGAGGGTCCGAGGTCTATCATCTTCTATCAGAGCTGTACTCATCGGTTCCTCCCTAGGCTGGTATTCCTGTGACCCGAGGAATGAGTAGTGGTAATCGGTCAACTCCAACGGATCCACTATCAAAGAAAAAAGGAAGAGAAAACATCACCATTAAGAATACAACTGAAGTTCAGGAACATCACAATGTGCAGTACAACTAATAAAGATGACATGGTTACTACTCAAGCTGACCTAAAAAATTAGTTGCAGTAAAAAACTAAATGAAGTTCAGGCACAACCAAAGGCACAGTTCAAGATAAACCGATGCACTGGAAATCATTCAACTACAGCTAACAAAACCATAGAAAGGCATCATCTCTAAAGTTCAATTATAAAAGAAAATGCTCATGTCCATTTAAGCAAAAAAACACATAAGCAAAATTAAAAAAGATAGAAATGAAGTTCATGTACAAAGAAAATGTTCCTCTCCTTCCGAAACCAGCAGCCCAGCCAGACCTCAAGCAGAAGTCCAAGTTCAGAGAAAAATATGAAGATCAGGTAGAATAAAAGATGCAGTGCAGGTAAGAAGTACAAGTTCCAAAATACTTACATGTGTAGTAGCCAAACAGAGCTTGGAAGTCTGTCTCAAACAGGTTAGAAGAAGCGATTGAGTACATCCACATCTTCCTGATATCCCCGATATTCTCATGGGAATAATTTGCAAGAACCCCGTCATGATACGAATTAACATTCGTAAGCATGAAGAATCCGCAATCGATACTGCCATCAAACGAAGTAAAAAGAAATAGTGTTAGGACAGAAAAAGAAAGCCGACGAATTAAATACGTCACAGCTTAAGTACAACTACAGTTAAACAGATGTGATAAAGAGAAAAAGTCGAACTCATACTTGTTTTGCTGCTGGGGGACATCAATCCAATCCAGAGGGAAATTGTCGATGCTAATAGGACTGAGGGTGTCTCCCTATCGTTGCTGGCATCCTTCCAAAGCCTCTTGATGTTGTCGGTCATCTGTCGAAACAGTCGTACCGCAAATTCATCTTCTGGTCCATAGTAGGAATCGAGAAGCTGGAACCTTGAATTCTTCAGGTCAAGGAACACCGACACCCAATGACCGACACCACCCATGGAAGCAGGAAGCTCAGGCGGGTCAAAAGTAGGGAAAACAACCTGAAGCATCATAAACACATGAATCATTAAAAAATGAGAATTAATATCAGAACGGTACAAAAGAAAAATAAAACAAATATTAACACAGTGGATCGCACTACAAAACTAATACAGAGACAAAGAACAAGATATTGCATACCAAATCATGTGCATCCATGCTATCTGGACCACTCGCCATGAAGTAATTCCTCACACGGGAATCAAATTGACCTCTGAAAATCTTGTCCTAAAATAATGCAGACAACACCAACATATGAAAAAAATACAAAAATGAGACAAACAAGTTTTAACTAAAATGGTAAGGAACAAAACAGAAAAGAAATCACTGTATGGTTGACTTACACAAACCCAATACGGCAGGATGAGTTTATCCGATCCCTGGTACTTCGCACGTAGACAATAGAGTGCACACTCAGCCACATTAGATGTAAGCATTCCGCGAGGACCAAAAGATGTTGCGACTTCTTGAACAGAAGCTTCACACTCCTTGTTTTGGAACATAATCATTGATCTAAAAACAAGCGAATAGAAAGTAAAACAAGTTAAGCAGCAGGAACTCAGGAAGTTCATAACACATGTTAGCATAGAAGTTCAGCTATATCACAACAGGCAGTATAGTACAAAAGAGGCTAGAAGTTCAGCGCCAGAGAAGCAAAAAAACAAGAAGTTCAGGTACATAGAGTTGAGAAGTTCAGGTATGAAACCACAGGCAGTTCAAAGGGGGTACATGGATGATGTAAATGTTGAGCAACTGCACTCACCTCTTGGAACGGTCGTTCCTAAGCCTAGTTACACTGTAATAAAAGTCATCAACCTTCTTTTGCACGACAGCAAGGTCACTATCTGCTCACCAAAAAGAAAATATCAATTAACAGCAACACTCAAAGCACATAGATTCACAACAGTTTCAATTAAGACCAACATTCAAGCACAAACATTCAAAACATAAGCACATCTCAGCTGCTACATCAGAAAAGATAAAACACAACATCATAGACATCACAACCCATGCATTACAAACATCCACTCACATAGAAAACATGTTCACTTAACATTCTTTACAACCCACACGACAAACAACAAAACCAGAAGTTCAACTTAGACCACACCGGCAGTTCACAGGGGATATCATGGACTAAACCAAAACAACAAAGAGGGAAGGGAATGGGGAAAGAAGAGAGAAGCATGCTCCTCTCTTCATGGATCCTTGCCTAGACCAGTGGCAGCACTGGAATGATCAACCTCCTCTCCATAGCTATCACTTTCGCTATCTTCATCGTCATCTCCAGCAGACGTTGCAGCGTCGTCAGGAAGGACACCAGCAGCAGCTGGAGCAGCTGGAGAATCTGAAACAAGAAAAACTTTTGGTTGTGCCTGTACAGCATTAACATCAATTGATGGCTCTGCTGCAGGAGACTTCTCTGGGCTTGCAGCAACACTACCACCAGTTTCAACAGCAGACTCAACAACATCTTTCTCCAAAATGATGTCTCCAGTTGTCTTGCCCTGCTCAGCATTTGAAACCTCGGCGACAATGGATGACCGAGGTTCAGTCAGGACCACCCCGTCGGAGCAGCCGGTGCTTGAGACGGACATGTCTGCAACCTTCTCTGGAGGAACACTAACATCATCATTCTGCTGCTGCAAAAAGAAACAGAAAGTCATTACATAAGGGCTGACTGAACCTCATGCACAGGAGCAGCAAGTCCGTCTCAGGGGCAACAAGACAAAATGGGCAAGAAAAATGGTACCTCATTTTCACAACCATGAACCTCATCAACTATTACGCCACTAGCCGGAGCAGGTTCATGCACAGGGGCAGCCTCATGCACAGGAGCAGCTTCATGCGCAGGTAAAACATCCTCCTCAACCCTAGCATCATCATGAACAGCCTAAAAAATAAAAAAATCATTTAAAAAACAAATACCTAATCAGCAGAAGTTCAGATTGCACAATCAGAGAAGGTTCAGCTATCACAACTGACACATAATGAAAGTCCAAAATACAGTAAACATAGCAGGTCAGATACCAAACTACTCTAAGATACAAAAGGGAACAAAAAAGGTCCAGTCATCAAAGTCATGGAAGTTCAGGTGCTGTAGCAGTTGAAGTTCAGGTTCAATAAACAGATACGGTCACCTAGGAACACTACTGCTAAAAAAGAAACAGTTTACGACACATCAAATCAACAACGCTCGCCTATGAACACAAACAGTAATAACTGAAAAGCTAACATTTAACATTGAACATTAGTGCAAACCTCTTTGGTATGCTCTACGTGGCCTCCTTCACGACCCGAACGAACAGAATCCTTCCTCTGAATCTGTCTCACAAAAACACTTGCCTCATCTTCAAAAGGCTTGCAACGAGCATCCTGCATTTCCTTGAACAGCCCAACGCTAGTCCGGAGGTGGGACGTGCTCTGACGAAGCTCTTTAAGAAATTTAGCTTCAATACATAAGACCTCCTTCGAAGACTCAGCATCAAACCCATGCCCGGGAGGAAGAATCCCATAAACGCGACTAAGACGCTCAGCAGTCGAAGGAACACGAGCCAACTCCCCACAAACAGTTTCAAGAAGACTGTCAATCCTAACCAGAGAAACATTGGCAGCTTCAAACAAATCCTCGCAAGAAACGCCATCTGCAGCACTAACACGGGCAGAAGAACCTCCTGGATCTACAGGGGGTACCAGTATTAACATCCCGGGAGAATTCAAATCTTGGGGAACTCCCACTCCCTAGGCCGGCAGAACGAGGCATAGTTAGAACATGACGTTCGATAACCCTAAAGAACACAACCTCAGCCTGTGTCTTCCACTGCATACAAAAACAAAAGTCAACGCGTCAGAAAACAAATGAAGGAACATGGAAAAAAAATATACAAGACAATACCAGAAGTTCAAGGTAAACTACACAAGAAAGAATAATGCATAGAAACACTCACAGGCAGTCTCCCAAACACCCAGTTGGCTGGGTCATCATCACCTTTCGTGACCAAGTCAGCCGCAGCAAGCTCAAGAAGCTTGGCCCGATCCATGAAATTGATGCGAGGGGTCCTCAAGTCAATATTAGGCATCTTGCCAATGATAAGGCAGTCCAAATACATAAGAAGCGGCGCGATGGCACAGCCTGTGACAGCTTTTCCTCTGCTAGTACCTTGCTGATACCTAACAACAGCACTCCGAATATCTTCAACAACCAACTGGCAGTAGTCCATGTCTACCATATCCTCAAACACAAGGTTCTCGGCCATTGCTGCCTCCCTGGACACTCGTGTAGACGTTCCAGGGATAACCACCTTCATGAAAACAATAAGGTAAAACACCTGCAGAGCAAGATCATACTTCGTCTCATCCTTCACAAGTTCAGCAAGGATATTCCGCAAATCCTTTGTCTTGATGTCGTCACTCCTAGCATACCCAAGTTTTCCCTTCAACCTCATAACAGCATCATCGAAACCATCATTCGAGGGCCTAGGGGGGGTACGATTACCTTGAGGGAACCCAAAGAGATGGTGAATAGCATCACTTGTAATACGTATAACCTTATTCACCTCACCCATGTCCAAAATCATGGTTGAAGGGTCAATCCTCGTGTAGATGTTTCCCATCAAAGGACGAGAAATGTTGGAATCAACCTTCAAGTCAAACACACAACCAAAACCAGCCTTGATAACCCTCGCCTTGTGCCTATCTTGTAGCATTTTCGCACACGTCTTGACCTCTCCTAGTGAGCAGCGAACCGTCTTGTTAAAACGTTTCGCCTCACCTCCTCCTTGGCCACCTTCTTCGGGTGCTTTGCCTCCTCTCTTCCTCCTCTCAGGCTGCTGCACAAGCTGATACTGAAAAAAATACATTGACAAGGAAAAAAGGCAGAACAATGAGACACACAACCTTCACCAAAATTGCACTTATGCCTACATATACGCACTACATCTCAGAAGTCCAACCATGTCTACATATGCAGTACAACCATGTATGAACACTAGTCAACATGCTTTCAAAAAAAATGTTGGAAATTTACAAAAGCAGAAGTTCAACCATGTATACCAAGGCAGTAATCAAACATGTATCTCAGAACTCCAACTATGTCTACATAGGCAGTACAACCATGTATGAACACTAGTCAACATGCTTTCAACAATGTTGGAAATTTAAAAAGCAGAAGTTCAACCATATACACTAAGGCAGTAATCAAACATGTATACAAAACAAGTTGAGCTAATTTCTTCATGTATATACCCAGAAGTCCAACTATGTACACAAAGGCAATAAATACCATAAAAGCAAAGCACGCCGGCTAATTTATTCGTCTATATTGAGATGGAGCAGAAGGTCAGCTATGTACGCCAAGGAAGTGCTAAAAACAATAAAACTACAGCAACAGCGACAAATGCTCTAAAAAACAGTAAACATGAGACATTCATACCTGATTAGCGACAGCATCATCATCGACGTCATCCTCGCCATCAACATTGAAATCAGCATCATCCTTGTCCTCTGGATTGACACGAGAACGCTTCTTCACACCCTTGTTGACCTTTGCAGGTGGAACCTTGCGCGTCACGCCGCATTTCTTCCCCTTACCAGATGCACCAGCACCAAGCGGAGAAGGTGTAGGCGCGGCAGTGGCAAGCACATGAGGACTACGGCGTGGCGTACCACCAAGGCCTAACCCTTCATCTTCAACAACTTCTGCAGGCCTTGAAACACGTGGGCTCCTCCGAGGAGTAACTGCACCAACTACTAGCTTTCTCGCAGTAGTCTTCTTGATTTTCTTCTTAACAGGGACAACCGTGCCATCACTACCACACGACACGTCTTCCTCAACAGTGAGCTCAGCCGCATGAACAGATCCAGGAACATCAGAACCTTTCTCAAGGTAGGCCGCCCTCTTCTTGCCAAAATTTTCTTGCTTCTTCCTCATACGTTGGTCCTCCAGGAGAAGCTGAAATGGCACATCCTCGGGTTGCGTGATAGGTTCAGTGCCATCAACAGACTGCGACTGCGTCTCTGACATCTGAAGAGAGCACAAAGGATCCGGAACAGAATCACAACCTTTGACTGAGGGAGCCCCCTCCTCAGCTGTAGCAGGGTTTTTGATAAACCCAACTCAGATAAAACATCATTGACGGTGTTCATAGCTTCCTCCTCTGTGGACACATCTGCAAAGAACACAAAAAACGAAGCAAAAAATAAAAAAAAAGTCATGAACAAAAACAAAAACAAAATGACATGAACAAGCTAAAAAAACATGGCTGAAAGCTTTAAAAGGAAAAGAAAAGGGGTTTCACATACTAGGTGAAGCAAGAGCTGCAGAAGCAAGATCCTCGAGGCTTGAAACATTCTCAAGGCTCGAAGCAACCTCAGCAATCAAAGTCAAAGGGATAATGGGTGATTTAGCCGCATCAGATATTGGAGCATCAGTATTAACCTCTGAAGCTCCATCTTGATCGCAGGCATTTTTTTTAGAACTATTCAACTCATCACCAACTACAAAAAATGCAAGTAAAAAGCCAGCTGAGTTCTAATGCACAATCCTACACCAAAGGGACTTCTACTTTGACAACAATGTCCAATAACAAGAAGTTCAACAATACCTAACAAAGCAGTAAACACAACAAACAAACTAAAATCTACACACTAACTATAAAAACAATCTACACTCAGAGGGGCTACTACATATAACATGAATGTCCAGAAGTTCAACGATATATAACAAAGTAGTAAACACAAAATGTGCATAACAGAAGTTCAACCAAATTTCATTATGAACAAACAATAATTAAAACCAGAAGTTCAACTATGTGACGCAAGCAAAATAGCACATAAAAAATATGTAGCATGACCACAAATAGTATTTCACAGCCAAACTAAATATCAATACCATGAACATGATAACAAATAAAAAAACAAAAGATATACACTATAAATATGAATCATTTGGGAAGTCCTACAACACTTGGTGGCATAGTTTCACCTGCAAATCATCAACTAAAAAGTAAAGCAACACTACTAACTCAAGCTAAGGGTAAAAAACATACACATAACCTTTCTTAGAAGTTCACACTAATAAGAATGGCAGTCCAACAAGAAAACTAAATGAAGATATGGGCAGACATATATAAGAAATACTGCTTTAAAATACAAGATGCAACTACATTAAGATACCTGGAGAAGGTTTGGAAGCCATGACAACACAACGCCCTTGACGAATGAAACTCCAAACCCTAGAACAACCTACTAAAAACAGGGGATAGAATGCATATAGTTAGCAGGTAGAAAATCATACAACAAATACAAAAAACAACTAAATGAAACCCTAGGATGAAACAACTAGATAATATCAACAAGTATGAAAACATGAACAGTAGCACATATAGGCAAGCACAAACAAAAAAAGAATCCAGAAACTAACTAGCATGCGACAAACACAATCTAGACTTCGAAATCAACAATACTAAGACAATTAGATACATCAGATTCAACATTAACCATCACACCACACCCTCTCTCACATGCATTTAAATGCTGAAATCACCAAAGGGGAAATGAAATCCAATCAACTCTGAATGGAGAAATAGCACACACAAGCATCTCATAGACAAATCTGACCACAGGGGAATGGAATCCACCCACCACACGCACAAGAACCCTACCTAATCTCCCATCAAACCATCAGAAGAAGGGGGTAGGAGGCGGACGCGAGAGCACACAGGAGGCGGACTCGACGGATCTGGCGAAACTAAAAGCAAGCATTAGGGGGGTGGCGGGCAGCATTTGTACCTCTCGAAACAACCCCCACACACACGAATCCCGCGGCGGTTCTTCCACTCCCCACGACGCCACGCGCACCTTGCAACCGCGCAGGTAGTTGCCGCCCTCGCTTCAGAGCAGAATAGAGCGGGTTGGGCGAGGGAGAGCGGGGCGTGGGGGAGAAATAGGAGCGGGGGTGTGCGCCCGTTACTCCAGCACGAGGGCAGGGGACAGGGGCGGAGAAATCGGGGGAAGTTGGAGGCGAGGAAGGCAGCAGAGCGACGGAGAGAGGGAAGAGAGCGAGCGACATGGGGAGAGGGGTTTTCTGACAGGTGGTGACGAGGGAGATGCTCACTTAATGCCTATCTGTCGTGGGAATTGCAGCGCCACTGAATTTACAGTTTTACCCCCCTCACCCCCAACAGCTAAAAAAGTAAATACATCTATAGATAAATGAATGCACCATTTGAATGCATCTATTATAATTAGATAACTTCACACGATAGCACTGCTGATATCCTTAAAACCAAAAATAGATGGCAAATGCACTACCAAAGGAAGAAAAATACATACATAAATATGCACCTAAACAGCAACAGAAAGAAGTTCAAAAAATAAAGAACAGAAGTTCAAGTACTCTAATAAAAGAAGTAATGGCATAAGAATAAATAAACCCTAAGAAACAAAATGAAGAAGTTCAAGTACAAAAACAGATGAAGTTCATATCTAACACTAAACCATAATAACCCTAAACCCTAAAAACCCTAAGATAGATAGTGGGGTCATGGATGTGACGGACTCGCCTCCGCATGCGACGACGCGGCACGCCGCGTCGTCGCCTGCTCCGGCTCGTTCCTATCTCGTCCTCGCAGGGGGAGGGGAGGGGGGGCCCGACCCCCCTCCCCCCTGCTCGGCCTCGCGCTACCGCATTGGTCAATACGCGCAATGCCGATTTCAATATCTACAAAATATATAAATCCAAAAAATAACAACCTCAAATTTAACATGTTAAAAATGATTATCACACTGAAGTTCAGGATAGTTATTCAGTGAAGAACAACAAATATTATAAGTACAAATAACATACTAGAAAAAATAAAAAAAATACGCATATCCATCGCCCAATTACATGGCTGTTCATGGGACTAACTCAAAAAAATCCAAACAAATGCAAAGAATGAAAAAGTAACATAAAAAAGAAGGATATACAGAGGAATTGCTTTATTACTTTGCAAAGAAGGAAAAAGCAGAAGTTCACGTATAAAGAACATAGAAGTCCAGCTTCTACAAACGACCCTTACATGATCTGTACAAAGTGCATGCATACTTGGGCTAATCCCATGATTGCTCATGAGACAAAAGTATAAAAAGGAACATCTGAAGAATTAAAAATACGAAAGGAAACCAAACAAAGAAAAATATAGAGCACCATGCGCCTTCGCATTGCAAATGTGGAATGTAATCTGGAAAACCAGAAGTTCAACCATTAATAAAAAAAGAGAAGTCCAGATCTTACCAAAGATAAGTGGATGATCAAAAAACTATACCAAAACATAGACTAAGGGAAAAATAGGGTGCATGTTCCTGTGGTCTAGCTCCACCTTACACACTAGCTACAACAAAAAATGCAGAAGAAAATCTAGTAAGGGTTTCTGATACAAAGGACTTGCTGCATTATCTTGCAGCCAAAAGAAAAAAGAAGAAGTTCAGGTATGACGACGCAGAAGTCCAGCACAGAAACCCGGACAGACCCAACAGGATCAACCTGATCCTCCCCCGATCCCGATCCCGATCCCGAGCCGCCCCAGCCCCGACAGGATCCAACGAAGGAAAAGAAGAAGTTCAGGTATGAAAACGCAGAAGTCCAGCTTGTACAGCGACCATTAGAAGATCTAGAAATAATGAACAAACGAATTCGTCTGAAGCATAAAATCATCTCCACAAGATTGCAACACGTCCGCACCCCCTTGGAAATGATCTGGAAACTACCTTTCGACAACTAAAAGGACCAGAGGGTAAATTTCAAAACCGCTAAAATAACATTTGCAGAAACCCGCAGGGAGTGGCAACATCAAATCGCCAGAAATCAAACCGTAAGGACCCTCCCAATTAAAATTTACGGATTAGTAAGCCTCGAATTTCACTAAAGTACTCAAATCAGGCAGCAAACTTTAAAGAAAAATGAGAAATCAATAGAAGCGCGGGTTGCATCTCGGGCGGATGAAGAACACGGGCGATTTCAAATTTGTTTGAAATAACAAAGAATTTGTGCTCCAAACTCATACTAAAACCTAATCCCCATCGTTCCAGAACTTCGACAACATCCAAAACATGCATTAAACTTGTAACAGAAACAAGTTCATCACGACCCCGAGAGCAAATCCGCCAACGTGCTAGAATCTGAATCAAAACAATCATTTAGACTCCAAAAACGTGTCCACATTACACTTACATCACAAACAACACGAATGATCAGAAAAACTCGCAGGGAAAGCCACGGTTGCGAAGATAGCCAGAAGGTCAGGTTAGTACACAGGGAAGTTCGGGCGCGTTACTCAGGCAGTTCAGGTTGTGATCAGAATATTATTCTGATTCCGTGATCAGAATAGTGTTTATGTATATATATATAGGAAAATGGTTGTGTACTTCTGGGAGTACGTACTCTCGCTCATCATATACCACATAGATGAATCTTTTATAGCTTATTATTATTTTTAATATACTTCATTAATAATTACTAGATACCCTAAAATGGATTTCATGAAAAAAAATCATGTGTGCCTCATATTTTCGAAGGTTTACGTATATACTGATTTGTTTGTACGTGAAAAAGGTATATTGCAAAAAGTAGGTCGTAAATGATATTTTTTTCAACAAAACTTGTATTGAGGTATCTTAGAATATTTAACGAAGTATATTGAGAATGATAAGGGGTATAATCAATGCGTATACGAGGTATATTGAAGATGGGAGTACATACTCCCAAGAGTACAGAAAATGAGTCCTATATATATATATGTTGTTTACTTATCACAATGACTGATGAGGGTGTGACCTGAGGGCTTGAGACGTGTACGGGGAGGGGGTAGTGGCCACATGGAGGTGGGGGATGGCGAAGACATGGTGACCGCATCAACTGACATGCCGCATACCTCTCTCTCTCTATTTGTGCATCCCCTCCTTTGGGTCTGAATTAAACAGGGTGCATCGATGTCACGCTCTCTATACTCTTCATCCTTCCCTCTTTGTTAATATCACCAAGGACACAGATGGCAATCAGAGTGGAGGGATAACTTGGTGGTTGACACTGAACAACTCATGCCGTGTGGTGAAATTTGTTAGTGGAGGAAAAATGAAGAGATACAGATTGAGAGCAAGTCAACATTTCACACCAATATTTCCCTCACATATATATTAAGAATACAGTATAATTACTAATGTATTCGTAATAAGGTTGCTAGTAGGGATGCACGTGGACCATGTCGGCGTTTGCATGTCCACGACCTTCCACGAAAAAACTAACGCCGTCATTATAGTAACTAAAGATTAGCGTAAATATTTGCTTCATGGATAGGTGTGGGCATGCTGCTTTAAGAATCATGTTAGTGAAATTTTTACTTCGTGCACGGTCGTGGACATGCGGACACCGTCCGCTTGCACACCTAGTTGCTGTACATTAACATTTAAAATATTACATCACCGACAATGTTGTTGGTGGAATTCAAAAGTAGGCATGTTGTCTTTTAAAAAAAAATCAATGTGAGTGCATGTATAGCAACTTCTAGTGGATGCCAAAGTACAATATCTACAGCAACAACAGTACCAAATCCCCAATCCCACCGGGAGCTCCTCTTTCTTCCTCATGTTATTTCACCACCCAGCGCCACCCTTTCTCTTCTCCAACCAGCGCCCGTGGTAAGGACGAAGCTACCTCCCGGTGCTCCCTACACCTCCACTCCATCTACTCGTGCTTTGTGTGTCACATGCTCCTCCATAGAACCTCAACCGTGGCACCCAGACCTAGCACAAAAGCATGGCCGTCTGTCAGATTTGGAACGGATGCGCGGTAGCTCCTCTCTCCCTGATCTTCCCTGTGAGATCTAGGGACCCCCTATGACTTCCTCTCCCATGCGACACCGCCTCACTGACGACCTTGCCGACAATGTGAGTGACAGTACCACTTCTCTTCTGTTCTCCTGCTGGTTAGCAAACTGAACCAAGCCAGTTTTTTAGTCATCTGAAACTGAACCAAAACATTTAACTCTAGTTGGTTTCGGTCACCCAACAGGAAATAGACAGACCTACAGGTGGTCTGCTCATCACGCTTTGGAACAGACCTATAGCTTTTTGAAAATATGTGCTTCATTATATGGTGGAATAGAATTTTATGAATTCAGATGGCAAGGATTTATAGCTGGGTGTAGCACAAAGAACGGGGGTTGTTAACTTAAATTATGACATCTAAACAAATGATGCAGTAGAACATATATGATTACCTATGTAGGTTTCAGTTTAAAGAGCCTGATGCTCCAGTTACTCATTTTGATTGAAGATCAAGCTCAGTGTTCTCTTTCTAGTATTGACACTTGAAACTAAAAGTCTAAAATACACATTTTTGTCAATGAGTTTCCACACCAAAACTGAATACAATTTAACTTGTCAATTAGCCTTATGGAATCTTGATCTTAAGCTAAAAACTGAGAATCTACAAATGTGACAGTCAGATTCTCCCATGCTTGTTAAATTTCAACGTGTAAGTTAAGTATCAAATACTTGAACTTTTTTAGAGAAGACATATCAGGTACTAACCATCAGTTTTATCCTTACTTAGATATCAAACGAACTTGAGCATGTGCTCGAAAGATAGCTCTTCAAAAAAAAACTTCTGCTTACAATGAATATGGCTGCAACCTGAATATGTGCATAGGTAGCACCATCATCAATAATGTACATAAGTAAAAAGGAAGGATGCAAACCTCTTAGAATTATTTACATTAGTGAAGCCAAATCTTATCTTCTGCTGGGACATTTAGAAGGAAAAGATAATTCTTGAGGTTGATAGGATCAAATTTGCATGTCACGGTGTCTTTCTAGCTTCAGGGAGAGAACTAATAAGTAAAAGGAAAGAAGGCGCATGATAATTTAAAGTAGAGCAAATTAAGCATGCCATCCCCACCAAGCCACTTCTTTGCTCAGCAGTTCGTTGTCACATCCTAGATGGATCTACCTTGTTTCTGGAGGAAAACAATGTCCACTTGGATTAATATATTTCTGTTGTCACGCACAAGCCTATAGTACTGAACCAACTCTCTCTCTCGAACCAATCTATAATGTAACACCCTACATTTGATTGGCTAACACATCAGATGGTTCTTTAAAACTCTCTTCTAGAATTATTATGGTGGCTCTAATAGTGCCTCTCATACAGAAAAACGGTGCAATCTGCGGATACACCAAGAAAATAAAAAAGTAAAAACAAAGAGTTCTTTCACTGAAATCATCAGCCGCCACTTAATTAGTTCAGACTTCAGCCACTTTATTGGTGTCGTACTGTAGTGTGTCCTATTTAGTTTTATAGTTTTATCCTTACCTAGGTTATTAAATAATCTCCATGGAGGTATGTTGATCCTTTTGGTTGTGAGGGCACATCCATCATGATGAAGATGAACCATATCAATGAACCAAAGAAAACCTAGCTGCGTGTGTCTAGTGACTAAGCAACTAAAGGAGGGACGTAGGAAGTGCCAATCTTAATTGCGGCGGATTAAGGTCTTGGGAGCAGAGGAGGAGGAATCTCCATGGCCGCTTCGTCCCCGAGCAGCAGCAAGGTGTCCACTGGTCGTTCCTCCCTGCACATCTACAGGAGAAGAGAAGAGCAGAGGTTAGAGAAAAGGGGAGATAGAGAGGACGAAGCCAAGGGAGGGGATCCACTCGCCGGACGAGAGGAGGACGGCATGGCCATGGGTGAGGACAAGATGCCCGAAACCCTAGCCATGGGGGGAGGGTCGCGGGTGGGCTTAGGTGGCCTTGAGTGCTGGATATAGCTGGATGGGAGGGTGCCGCGGTGCGAGGGGAGCTCGGGCTGTGCTTCGCGATGGCGGGATTCGCCGGACGTCGCCTGAATCATCCGCCGTAGGTGGCGCCACGAGGAGCCGCGTGAAGAGTGAGAGATGGGACAGGAGAGGGATCGGTGGGTACGGGATGCCGCGGATTCGGCAGCCTCCGGAGCTGCGAGGTGGGAGAAGAGGAGGGGGAGGGCCAGCGGCGAGGTGGGTCTCAGAAGGAAGGGGATGCGGTGGGTGGCGACGAGGGCGCCGCCCCTCGTGCTCCGCCGTCGCTGGAAAGGGTAAGTCTGGATAAGATGAAACAGAGGATTGTGGGCTGAATTTCTTTTAGTATACGCAGGTAAAATAGTACCACCTCGGATATAGGTGAAAAAAAACTGAAAGCGTAAAATCACGGAAAGAAAGCGCATTATGACGGTGAACCCGGAGACTCAATCCGTGCTTTATTATTAGGGATATATATATATAGTCACCGTGGGTGAGGAATAGTTATTCTTCACCCCCCCTCTATTTTACCATCAATGCACCGTAATTTTACGTTCCGTAAGTTTTGTCTTATTTCCGACGCAACAAGGGACCGTAAGAAAATATATAATCGCCGTAAAAAATATTTTATGTTATGTAAAATTACAAACGTAAAAACATAGTCTAAAATACACATAAACTGCAAAATTTCTTGTCTTATGACCTATATTTTCATTTTCTTATGTCAAATTTTACGTAGTGAATCAATAGGAATGTAACTATTTGAATTCGAAATGTAATTTAATTATGAAATGATCGTAAGATTACCTCGGGTGAAGAATAACTTATTCTGCATCCTGGGTGATGAATAGTAACACTATATGTATATATATATATACACTAGCAAAAGGGCCCGTGCGTTGCAACGGGTTAACCAAGTTATATGTTGTTTACTTATCACAATGACTGATGAGGGTGTGACCTGAGGGCTTGAGACGTGTACGGGGAGGGGGTAGTGGCCACATGGAGGTGGGGCATGGCGAAGACATGGTGACCGCAACAACTGACATGCCGCATACCTCTCTCTCTCTCTCTCTGTTTGTGCATCCCCTGCTTTGGGTCTGAATTAAACAGGGTGCATCGATGTCACGCTCTCTCTACTCTTCATCCTTCCCTCTTTCTTAAACTCACCAAGGACACAGATGGCATTCAGAGTGGAGGGATAACTTGGTGGTTGACACTGAACAACTCATGCCGTGTGGTGAAATTTGTTAGTGGAGGAAAAATGAAGAGATACAGATTGAGAGCAAGTCAACATTTCACACCAATATTTCCCTCACATATATATTAAGAATACAGTATAATTACTAATGTATTCGTAATAAGGTTGCTAGTAGGGATGCACGTGGACCATGTCGGCGTGTGCATGTCCACGACCTTCCACGAAAAAAACTAACACCGTCATTATAGTAACTAAAGATTAGTGTAAATATTTGCTTCATGGACAGGTGTGGCGATGAGGGCGCCGCCCCTCGTGCTCCGCTGTCGCTGGAAAGGGTAAGTCTGGATAAGATGAAACAGAGGATTGTGGGCTGAATTTCTTATAGTATACGCAGGTAAAATAGTACCACCTCGGATATAGGTGAAAAAAAACTGAAAGCGTAAAATCACGGAAAGAAAGCGCATTGTGACAGTGAACCCGGAGACTCAATCCGTGCTTTATTATTTGGGATATATATATATGGTGATACTATTCATCACCCAGGGTGTAGAATAAGTTATTCTTCACCCGAGGTAATCTTATGATCATTTTATAATTAAATTACGCTTGGATTTTAAATAGTTACATTCATATTGATTCACTACGTAAAATTTTGCGTAAGAAACAAAATATAGGTCATAAGAGAAGAAAATTTGCAGTTTATGTGTATTTTACACTATGTTTTTATGTTTGTAATTTTACATAACATAAAATATTTTTTACGGCTATTACATATTTTCTTACGATCTCTCTTTCCGTCGGAAATAAGATAAAATTTACGGAACATAAAATGACGGTGCATTGATGTCAATATAGAGAGGGGGTGAAGAATAACTATTCCCCACACAGGGTGACGAATAGCGCGACCCTATATATATAGGTTTCTGATCAGCTGCGTCGACGATGTTTCACATTGAGCTTTTTCCCTTTCTTGTTCGTTTCCGAGTAATTGAGCCCCTCCTTGTGACTTTTCCGGAGCCATGGAGTATGATCTTTCTTAAATAATGTAGTATTGATTCTTCTTTTCACGTATGCTTCATCGTCATTGTTATCTTCTCTCATCGGGTTGCCATATTGGTCGTAGTCTTCCTCGTTGGCGACTCCATCCATTCCGAAGATGTTCCTTTTGGATCTCCTCACGACAACGCGGCTGGGATTGTCCTGGTCGGTTATGATGAAGCATTGTGTCACGTGCTTAGCGTGTACCCATGGCTCATTTTTGGCGATGACGTTAACGTTCACGGGAGTGCTCTTCGCGTCGGGTATAGACATGGTGGTGAAATACTTGTTTTTTCTTACGACGTCCTTGGCCCATCTGACACGGAACATCGTCGCATCGTGCATTCCAGCATAGTCAAGCTCCCAGATCTCTTCGACCCTTCCATAGAATCTTTCAGTTGTGCCGTTGGCGTCGATCACGCATTGAATTGTCACCTTGGAGTTCTGGTAATCACTGTCCATGTCTTTGGCCTCCGTGTAGAACGTGTACCCATTGATATCTTAGGACTAATAGGCCGCGATCTTGGGCGCGGGGCCATGTGCTAAGGCGTGTATGAGCAATCCGTCCGAACTACCCTCTTCCGGGGGATTTTCAAGAACTTGCTCTTTAAACCAACGCAAGAAATTGGCGTTGTACTCTACAGTAACTTCGTCGTCCGTCTTGAGCATCCCCTTATCACGGTACTTCTTTGCGATGGTTTCTTTGTGCTGTGCCACATAATCACCTACCACATCTAGGTTTTGTAGCACTACTAAGTTAGCCTTGTCAAAGTTGTTCCGTCGATCCGAGTAGTCCACGTGCAATTCCCTCCGGCCGTTGTTGTGACCATCTCCTTCGAGCTTCCCATCGTGCTTCTTGACGGGCAAACCAACAACAGGTCTCCGACGCTTATATAATTCTCGCAAAAGGAGACATACTCATGCGTCAGATACCCCTGGACGATGCTCCCTTCGGGATGGGACATGTTATGAACGAATCCTTTGATGACCCCATTCATCCTCTTGAACGGCATCATGCTGTGAAGGAATGTCGGCCTGAGGTCGATGATGTCGTCCACGATGTGGACACACAGATGCACCATGACGTCAAAGAACGCGGGCGGGAAGTACATCTCAAGCTCACATAGTATGACAACGATCTCTTCTTGTAGCCTTCGGAGATGCTTCACACTTATGGACTTTCGAGATATAACGTCGAAGAAGTTGCAGAGACCAGTAAGCATGTTATCCCTCTAATCGCAACCGGGAGTATATGCGTCATCATCACGTGACAGTCATGAGACTTCATCCCACTGAACCTTTTCTTCTTGAGGTCTACAAATCTGCTTATCTTCCCAAAGTAATGAAACTGACTTTGATTCCCATAAGGCACTTGATGAATTGATCGATCTCCTTCGCACACTCCTCCTTGTTGACTTTTCTGCCCCTTTCCCCCTCCTCCGTCTCCATCTCCATCTCCTCCATCAACTTTTTATGGTGGAGATCTTTCCTGATCTTCAAATCTTCCAAGTCTTTCATTGCCGTCGGCCCATCCTTGGTCTTCTCTGACATGTTCATCAGTGTGCGAAGCAAGCTCTCGAGGACATTCTTTGTGATATGCATTTGATCAAGGCAATGAGGCGTGTCGTGATTGGGCCAGTACTCCAAGTCCCGGAAAACAGACCTCGTTTTCCATACCTTCAGCAGAGGCTCCGGTGCCTTTTTGATCTTTCCCGACGCGGGGCATTGTTCCCAGTTTCTCAACAGCTCATCGATTTCGGCGCCACTCCTATTACGTGGAGGTCCTCGAAGCTCAGCCAACCCATTGAATAGATCTCCACGCTTTCTCCACGGGTCATCCTTCTCGAGCCATCTACGATGCCCCATGTACACTATTTTCCCGGACCCGCCATCTTTTGTTGACGTAAGTTGTTGAGACGTTGTATCATCCATGCACCTCGTGCATCCGCAGTATCCGTGGCACACCTGGCCTGAGGTGTACCCGTAACCGAGATAGTCGTGCACTATCGTAATCATCGCGGCTCTCATATGGAAATATTCTCCTTTGCTGGCGTCCCATGTCCATGCCGGTGTTTTCCATAACGTGTCTAGCTCCTCTTGCAGAAGCCCCATATATAGGCTAATACTATTTCCCGGTTGTTTCGGCCCTTGATCAACATGCTCATGTGTATCTACTTTGTCTTCATGCACTTCCATGGGGGAAGGTTGTACATCCATAAAAACACGGGCCATGTGCTGTGGTTTGTGTTCTGGTTTCCAAACGGATTCATGCCATCGATATTCGCACCAAGCACGATGTTCCTTGGATCTTCTGAAGCAAATCCATATACGGCGTTGAATGCTCTCAACTGGCTACCATTTACAAGGTGTCTCAGCCTCGGATCATTTCCATCGTCAGGCTTCTTCCTCTCTGCGTGCCAGCGCATGAGCTTTGCTTCCTTAGGATCTATGAAATACCACTGCAGACGAGGAGTGATCGGAAAGTATATGCATTTTCCTAGTAGTGATGTCTTGCATGTGCTTATCTATGGTGACAATGGGATATTCACGTGATCCACTTGATGTATGTTTTGGTGATTAACTTGTGGGTTCTGTAACCTTGTGAACTTATGCATAGGGGTTGGCACACGTTTTCGTCTTGACTCTCCGGTAGAAACTTTGGGGCACTCTTGGAAGTTCTTTGTGTTGGTTTGAATAGATGAATCTGAGATTGTGTGATGCATATCGTATAATCAAACCCGCAGATACTTGTGGTGACATTGGATTATCTAGGTGACATTAGGGTTTTGGTTGATGTGTGTCTTAAGGTGTTATTTTAGTACGAACTCTAGGGCTGTTTGTGGCACTTATAGGAATAACCCAATAGATCGATCAGAAAGAATAACTTTGAGGTGGTTTCGTACCCCACAATAATCTCTTTGATTGTTCTCCGCTATTAGTGACTTTGGAGTGACTCTTTGTTGCATGTTGAGGGATTGTTATATGATCTAATTATGTTATCCTTGTTGAGAGAACTTGCACTAGTGAAAGTATGAACCCTAGGCCTTGTTTCGAAACATTGCAATATCGTTTTAGCTCACTTTTGTTATTAGTTACCTTGCTGTTTTTATATTTTCAGATTACAAAAATCTATATCTACCATCCATATTCCACTTGTATCACCATCTCATCGCCGAACTAGTGCACCTATACAATTTACCATTGTATTGGGTGTGTTGGGGACACAAGAGACTCTTTGTTATTTGGCTGCAGGGTTGTTTGAGAGAGACCATGTAACACCCCGGATGTAATTTACCTTATCTGTACTCCAACTCTTGCCGTTTCCGGCACTAAGTTATTTTATTTCCTCGTTGTCGGGTTTTTGTCTCCGTGTGTTGTTGTCTTTGTCATGCATCTCATATCATGTCATCATGTGCACTGAATTTGCATACGTGTTCGTCTCATGCATTCGAGCATTTTCCCCGTTGTCCATTTTGCATTCCGGCGCTCCTATGCCCTCCGGTGGTCCTTTCTACCTCTTTTCGTGTGTGGGGGTTAAACATTTTTGGATTGGACCGAGACTTGTCATGCAGCCTTGGTTTACTACCAGTAGACCGCCTGTCAAGTTTCGTGCCATTTGGACTTCGTTTGATACTCCAACGGTTAACTGAGGGACCGAAAAGGCTTCGTGTGTGTTGCAGACCAACACCCCTCCAATCTGGCCCAAAACCCACCTAAACCTCTCCATCGTCTAGAGCGTTCGATCACGATCGCGTGGCCAAAAACCGCACTCCATTTGGAGCTTCCTAGCTCCCTCTACCTCTATAAATAGATCTCCTCACAAAAATTCGCGGTTCACTTCCCCCTAACCCTAGTCCATCAGCTCCTCCGCCGCCGGACAATGTCCGCCGCCTAGCGGACGCGTCGCCGCCACCAACTACCGCCTGCCACGTGGAGCATCGCCGCTCCCCTCGCAGCCGGCCCACTCGGGCCCAGGGAGAGCCCCCGAGGCCCGGCTCCTCCGCGCGCCACCGGGCCGCGCCCCGCTTCAGCCTCCGCCGCCCAGACCGATCGCCGCCTCCGCCACTAGGGGCTGCCTCCGCCGCCCTGCTTCCTGCACGCCGGCCGGAGTTCGTCGCCGGCCAGCCCCGTGGCTCCCCGCGCTCCAGTCTCCGCCGCCAGGGGGCCGGAGCCACCGTATGCCGCCAGATCCGGCCCGGATCCGGCCAGATCCGACTCCCCCTCTCCTCCCCGCCGATCTTGCGACCTCGCCGGAGCAAGTCAACCCTCGCCAGAGTTGCCTCGGTTCGCGGGCCGGACGAACCCTAGATCTGGAGAGGTTGTTTTTCCCCAAGTCCCAGATATTTTTTTGCATTTTTCATCAGCTCATAACTCTGCATCCGTAGCTCCGATTCGTGCGTGTAGCATATCAAAATGTTCGCCTCGATGAGTACATCATTTCATCTCATTGCATAATTTTCATTTGAGCTCATCTTGATGCCCGAAATGCTGTTGGAAGAGGGCTATGTGATGAATTTGTCAGATCTGTTTCAGCAAATGGCCTTTTGTCATTTTTGCCATGATTAATGCGTGCATGCTATGATCCTGAGCTCTACATGTGTTTTGTTATATGCCATGCCATCTTTATAGAGGTGCTTGCCATGTATTTTTTGATATTCGTGGTGACTAGCACAAGCTTGCAAAGTAGCGTAATCGGTAATGCTGATTTCAGGGACTTAGAATTTCACTAAGTCCTTGTCCTGTTTTTGTTGTTATGCCATATGTTCATGTTGTTTCCTAGTGATCCGTGCCTCTTTTGAGGATGATCAGTAAGGATGTTTTGTTAACATTGTGGTGCTCTTTCCATCCATGTCTTTGTTTGCATTTATGGAGCACCCTAGCTTGAGTCAATCGAGCTCTACTTTTGCTATAAAATGTTCCTGGCAGATCGTTGTCATGATTAGCGATTTTGCCGAGGTTGTTGCTATTGATCCGTGCACTCTATGATGTTGTTCTTGCCATGTCTAGCTTCTATGCCATGTCTTCTTGATGGGTGTATGCTTAGTTTGTCATGCCATGCTCTGTAGTGAGTGCATCGTGCCTACTTGCTAATCTGTTTTGCATGCTCCAGTTTTTCACTAAGTCTGAATCTGTTTGTGTTTTTGCTAAGTTCACATGCTTGAAATTGTATTTTCTGATCCCTTTTGGCTCAAGGTCACTAAGGGACTTTTGTTAAGTGCTCTGATTAGCTTCATGCCATGCCTTTCTTTGCCATTTTAAGTTCCTGTAGCATATTGTTTTCATGCTCTAAAGTGTGCTTCCTGATGATAAATTCCAGACTTGTGTTAATTTCACTAAGTCTGAAACCTGTTATCATTTGCACTTTTGCCATGCTTGTTTGAACCTGTTAATGGATGAATTAGCCATAGCGCAGTGTTCATCTTTTGTCAAGCATCATGAGTGGATCCCGGCCATGTATTTTGTTATCATGTTTGAGTGCTTAGCATATATATCTTGATGCATTTAGTTGGTCACTTGCTGATTATCGCAGACCGGTGCCATATTTGTTTTGCTTGCCATTTCCAAACCATGCATCCGATTCCGGTGATCTTTATATCGATTTCAACCGAAATCACCTCAACTTTCCAGTGGCGCTCTTGGATTCCCAAGTTGAGGCCAGGTTCATTCATTTCTTTGCAAATCTTGCATATGCATCCCATACCGCATCCCGCATATCATACCATGTTTGCATCATGTTGCTTGAGCATTGCACGTGGTTGATTGTGTTCCGTTTGCTTGTTGTTATTGTTTGGGTAGAGCTGGGAGAAAAGTTTGTGAACGAGGAGCCCGTTGAGTTCGCTTACGAGGATCAAGTCAACTCTGAGAACTTTGCAGGCAAGATGACCATACCCTCGAAATCACTTCTATCTTTGCTTGCTAGGTGCTCGCTCTTTTGCTATGCCTATGCTACGATACCCACCACTTGCTTATCATGCCTCCCAAATTGCCATGTCAAACCTCTAACCCACCATGTCCTAGCAAACCGTTGTTTCGCTATGTGACCGCTTTGCTCAGCCCCTCTTATAGCGTTGCTACTTGCAGGTGAAGATTGGAGATCGTTCCTTGTTGGAACATTGTTTATTGTTGGGATATCACTATATTATCTTGTTTATCTTAATGCACCTATATACTTGGTAAAGGGTGGAAGGCTCAGCCTTATACCTGGTGTTTTGTTCCACTCTTGCCGCCCTAGTTTCCGTCATATCGGTGCTATGTTCCCGGATTTTGCGTTCCTTACACGGTTGGGTTATAATGGGAACCCCTTGGCAGTTCGCCTTGAATAAAACTCTTCCAGCAATGCCCAACTTTGGTTTTACCATTCGCCACCTAGCCTTTTTCCCTTGGGTTTCGCGAACTCAAGGGTCATCTTTATTTTTAACCCCCCGGGCCAGTGCTTCTCTAAGTGTTGGTCCAACTGAGCGATGTCCGGGGCTACCAGGGGCAACTCTAGGCTGGCCTACCCGACGTCTGGCTCATCTGAGTGTGCCCTGAGAACGAGATATGTGCAGCTCCTATCGGGATTTGTTCGCACATTCGGGCGGTGTTGCTGGATTTGTTTTACCATTGTCGAGGATGTCTTGTAACCGGGATACCGAGTCTGATCGGATTGTCTTGGGAGAAGGAATATCCTTCGTTGACCGTGAGAGCTTGTGATGGGCTAAGTTGGGACTCCCCTGCAGGGTTTTAAACTTTCGAAAGCCGTGCCCGCGGTTATGGGCATATGGGAATTTGTTAATGTCCGGTTGTAGATAACCTGAAACTTAATAAAAATGAACCAACCGCGTGTGTAACCGTGATAGTCTCTTCTCGGTGGAGTCCGGGAAGTGAACACAGTGTTGGAGTAATGCTTGACGTAGGTTGTTCTAGGATCACTTCTTGATCATAGTTGTTCGACCGTGCTTCTGCCTTCTCTTCTCGTTCTCTTTTGCGAATAGGTTAGCCACCACATGTGCTAGTCGCTTGCTGTAGTTCCACATCATACCTTACCTTACCTATAAGCTTAAATAGTCTTGATCGCGAGGGTGTGAGATTGCTGAGTCCCCGTGACTCACATTTACTTCAAAAACCAGATGCAGGGACCGATGATACTGTTCCAGATGATATGATCAAGCTCAAGTGGGAGTTCGATGAAGACTCTCGCCGTTACTATGCGTCTTTCCCAGATGATCAGTAGTGGTGCCCAGTTGTGGTGATTGGGGACTTTGTCGCATTTGGGGGTTGATCTTTATTTTGGTACTGTAGTCGGACCCTGAGTGTATTGGATGATTGTAATGTTATTCATGTATTTGTGTGACGTGGCGAGTGTAAGCCAACTATGTATCATTTCCCCTTTATTTATATTACATGGGTTGTTTGCGAAGATTACCTCACTTGCGACATTGCTTTCAATGCGGTTATGCCTCTAAGTCGTGCTTCAACACGTAGGAGATATAGCCGCATCGAGGGCGTTACAGACCATTTTCATCCTACGCCTCCCACGGATTGATAAACCTTAGGTCATCCACTTGAGGGAAATTTGCTACTGTCCTACACAACTCTACGCTTGGAGGCCCAACACGAGTCTACAAGAAGAAGGTTGCGTAGTAGACATCAAGTTTGCGGAGGGATGCCGACTTCAGTGGGAATATTTTTGTTGAAGGCTTGAATTAGTCTACATAAACACATTGCTTAGTGATTGCATATTTTTCTGTTGTAGATTAATGACACCCCCTGCTGAATCCAACTTTGCATTGAAATCAATTCTGGAAAAGGATAAACTGAATGGAACAAACTTTACCACCTGGTATAGAAATTTGAGAATTGTTCTCAAGCATGATAAAAAGGAGCATGTTCTAGAGGATCCACTTCTATAGGAACATGCCGATAATGCTAATGCCACAACTAGGAATGCCTACCAGAAACTCGTTGATGAATCAAACAAGATCAGCTGCCTCATGCTGGCTTGTATGGAGCCCGATTTGCAGCAGCATTTCAAAGATGTTGGGGCTTTCGATATGATCGAGAATCTCAAGAGCATGTTTTAGGTGTAGGCTAGGAGCGAAAGGTTCAATGTCTCGCGATCCTTGATGGATTATAAGCTGAAGGAAGGTGATCCACTAAGCCCGCTTATGATCAAGATTATCAGATACATGCAAGCTTTGGATCGGTTAGGCTTCCTGCTCATGGATGAGCTGGCTACTATTGTAGTTCTAGGTTCTCTTCCGCCTAGCTATGGGACGTTGATGTCTACTACGCAACCTTCTTCTTGTAGACTCGTGTTGGGCCTCCAAGCGCAGAGTTTTGTACGACAGTAGCAAATTTCCCTCAAGTGGATAACCTAAGGTTTATGAATCCGTGGGAGGCGTAGGATGAAGATGGTCTCTCTCAAACAACCCTGCAACCAAATAACAAAGAGCCTCTTGTGTCCCCAACACACCCAACACAACGGTAAATTGTATAGGTGCACTAGCTCGGCGAAGAGATGGTGATACAAGTGTAATATGGATGGTAGATATAGGTTTTTGTAATCTGAAAATAAGAAAATAGCAAGTTAATTAGTAGTAAAAGTGAGCAAAAATGGTATTGCAATGCTTGGAAACAAGGCCTAGGGTTCATACTTTCACTAGTGCAAATTCTCTCAACAATGGTAACATAATTAGATCATATATGACAATCCCTCAATGTGCGAGAAAAGTCACTCCAAAGTTCGTATCGCGGAGAACATAAGATGAAATTTCTTGTAGGGTACGAAACCACCTCAAAGTTATTCTTTCCAATCAATCCATTGAGCTATTCATATAAGTGTCACAAACAGCCCTAGAGTTCGTAGTAAAATAACACCATATGATACACATCAATCAACCCTAATGTCACCTAGATACTCCAATGTCACCACAAGTATCCGTGGGTCAATTATACGATATGCATCAAAAAACTTCAGATTCATAATATTCAATCCAACTCAAAGAACCTTAAAGGGTGCCCCAACATTCCTACCAGAGAAACAAGGACGGAAACATGCATCAACCCCTATGCATAGATTACCCCAACGTCACCTTGGGAATCGACTAGTTGAGTGCGAAAACATACATCAAGTGAATCAATATAATACCACATTGTCACCACGGGTATCCCATGCAAGACATACATCAAGTGTTCTCAAATCCATAATAGTATTCAATCTGGTAATAGTGAAACCTCAAAGGTAAAACTCAATTCATCACAAGAAGGTAGAGGGGGAGAAACACCATATGATCCAACTATAATAACAAAGATCGCGGTACATCAAGACCGTGCCATATCAAGAACACGAGAGAGAGAGAGAGATCAAACACATAGCTACTGGCACAGACCCTCAGCCCCGAGGGTGAACTACTCGATCCTCGTCATGGAGAGCGTCGGGATGATGAAGATGGCCACCGGTGATGGTTTCCCCCTCCGACAGGGTGCCGGAATGGGCTCCTGATTGTTTTTTCATGGCTACAGAGGCTTGCAGCGGTGGAACTCCCAATCTAGGTTTCTTTCTGGGGGTTTTGTGATTTATAGGATTTTTGGCGTCGGTTTCACGTCGGGGGGGGGTCCAGGGGGCAGCGACAAGGTAGGGGGCACGCCCTAGGGGGGTGGGCGCGCCCTCCACCCTTGTGGATGCCTCGTGGCTCCTCTGGGCCAACTCTTTTGCTTCAGGGGCTTCTTCTGGTCCATAAAAAATCACTATAAAGTTTCAGCTCATTTGGACTCCGTTTGGCATTGCTTTTCTGTAAAACTCAAAAACAAGGAAAAAACAGAAACTGGCACTGGGCTCTAGGTTAATAGCTAAGTCCCAAAAATAATATAAAATAGCATATAAATTCATATAAAACATCCAAGATGGATAATATAATAGCATGGAGCAATAAAAAAAATTATAGATACATTGGAGACGTATCAAGCATCCCCAAGCTTAATTCCTGCTCGTCCTCGAGTAGGTAAATGATAAAAACATAATTTTTGATGTGGAATGCTATCGAACACATTTATCCATATAATTTTGTTTATTGTGGCATGAATATACAGATCCATAAGATTCAAAACAAAAGTTTAATATTGACATTAAAACAATAATACTTCAAGCATACTAATAAAGCAATCATGTCTTCTCAAAATAACATAGCCAAAGAAAGTTATCCCTAAAAAATCATATAGTCTAGCTATGCTCCATCTTCATCACACAGAGTATTAAATCATGCACAACCCCGATGACAAGCCAAGCAATTGTTTCATACTTTTGATGTTCTCAAACTTTTTCAACTTTCGTGCAATACATGAGCGTGAGCCATGGATATACCACTATAGATGGAATAAAATATGGTGGTTGTGGAGAAGACAAAAAGACGGAGATAGTCTCACATCAACTAGGCATATCAGCGGGATATGGAGATTCCCATCAATAGATATCAATGTGAGTGAGTAGGGATTCCCATGCAACGGATGCACTAGAGCTATAAGTGTATGAAAGCTCAAAAAGAAACTAAGTGGGTGTGCATCCAACTTGCTTGCTCATGAAGACCTAGGGAAATTTGAGGAAGCCCTTCATTGGAATATACAAGCCAAGTTCTATAATGAAAAATTCCCACTAGTATATGAAAGTGACAAAATAGGAGACTCTTTATCATGAAGATCATGGTGCTACTTTGAAGTACACATGAGGTAAAAGGAAAGTAACATTGCCCCTTCTCTCTTTTCTCTCATTTTTCATTTTTTGGCTCTCTCTTTTTTGGCCTCTTTTTTGTTGTTGGCTTCTTTGGCCTCTTTTATGTTTCCTCACATGGGGCAATGCTCTAATAATTAAGATCATCACACTTTCATTTACTTACAACTCAATAATTAGAACAAAATATGACTCTATATGAATGCCTTCAGCGGTGTACCGTGATGTGCAATGACTCAAGAGTGACATGTATAAAACTTATGAATGGTGGCTTTGCCACAAATACTATGTCAACTACATGATCATGCAAAGCAATATGCCAATGATGAAGCATGTCATAATAAACGGAACGACGGAAGTTGCATGGCAATATATCTCGGATTGGCTATGGAAATGCCATAATAGGTAGGTATAGTGGCTGTTTTGAGGAAGGTATATGGTGGGTGTATGATACTGGTGAAAGTTGCGCGGTAATAGAGAGGCTAGCAGTGGTGGAAGGGTGAGAGTGCGTATACTCCATGGACTCAACATTAGTCATAAAGGACTCACATACTTATTGCAAAAATCTATTAGTCATCGAAACAAAGTACTACGCGCATGCTCCTAGGGGGATAGATTGGCAGGAAAGGACCATCGCTCATCCCCGACCGCCACTTATAAGGAAGACAATCAATAAACAAATTATGCTCCAACTTCGTTACATAACGGTTCACCATGCGTGCATGCTATAGGAATCACAAACTTTAACACAAGTATTTCTACAATCCACAATTACTCATTAGCATGACTCTAATACCACCATCTTTATATCTCAAAACAATCACGAGGAATCAAACTTCTCATAGTATTCAATGCACTTAATATGTTATTATATCCCTCTTGGATGCCCCTCATATTAGGACTAAATTCATAACCAAAGCAAATTACCATGCTTTTTAGAGACTCTCAAAATAATATAAGTGAAGCATGAGAGTTCAACAATTTCTTCAAAATAAAACCACCGACGTGCTCTAAAAATATATAAGTGAAGCACTAGAGCAAATGACAAACTCCTCCAAAATATATAAGTGAAGATCAATGAGTAGTTGAATAATTATGTGACCATGTGAAGACTCTTTAACATTTAAAAAATTTAGATCTTGGGATATTATTCAAACAACAAGTAAATCCTAATAAAATAAAATGGTGCTCCAAGCAAAACACATATCATGTGGTGAATAAAAATATAGCTCCAATTAAGGTTACCGATGGACAAAGACGAAAGAGGGGATGCCATCCAGGGCATATCTAAGCTTGGTTGTCCTTGAATATTACCTTGGGGTGCCTTGGGAATCTCCAAGCTTAGGCTCTTGCCACTCCTTATTCCGTAGTCCATCGAAAATTCACCCAAAACTTGAAAACTTCACAACACAAAACTCAACAGAAAACTCGCAAGCACCGTTAGTATATTAAAGCAAATCACCACTCAGGTACTGTTGTGAACTCATTCTAAATTTATATTGGTGTTACATCTACTGTATTCCAACTTCTCCATGGTTCATACCCTCCGATACTACCCATAGATTCATCAAAATAAGCAAACAACACAATGAAAACAGAATCTGTCAAAAACAGAACAGTCTGTAGTAATCTGGAAACTTTGTATACTTATGTAACTCCAAACCTTCCGAAAAATTAGGAAAGCCTCGGCAATTTGTATATCAATCTTGTGCAAAAAGAATCAGGATTTTATCACGCTTCTGTAAAAAATGAGAATTATTTTACTCGCAAAAGTATCTATTTTTCAGCAAGAAATCAACTATCGTCCATACTATCCTAAAGGCTTTACTTGTCACTTTATTGAAACAAAAGCCATAAAACATGATTAATACAGTAGCTAATCATGTGAACACGCAAAATGATAGGTATTGTTGGGGAACGCGGTATTTCAAATTTTTTACCTACGATCACACAAGATCTATCTAGGAGATGCATAGCAACGAGAGGGGAGAGTGTGTCTACGTACCCTCGTAGACCGAAAGCGGAAGCGTTTAGTAACGCGGTTGATGTAGTCGAACGTCTTCGCGATCCAACCTATCCAAGTACCGAACGCACGGCACCTCCGTGATTAGCACACGTTCAACTCGATGATGTACCTCGAACTCTTGATCCAGTTGAGGCTGAGGGAGAGTTCCGTCAGCACGACGACATGGTGACGGTGATGATGAAGTTACCGACGCAGGGCTTCGCCTAAGCACTACAATGATATGACCGAGGTGTGTAACTATGGAGGGGGCACCGCACACGGCTAAAAGATCAACTTGTGTGTCTTTGGGTGCCCCCTCCCGACGTATATAAAGGGGGGAGGAGGAGGAGGCCAGCCAAGGCATGGCGCGCCAAGGGGGGGTCCTATTTGGACTCCCGGTCCAAGTAGGATTCGCCCCCCTTCCTATTGCTACAAGGAGAAGGGGGGAAAGAGGAGAGGGAGAGAAGGAAAGGGGGGCCGCCCCCAACCCTAACCCAATTCGCATTGGGCTTGGGGGGGGCCTCCACCTGGCCGCCGCCTCCTCTCTTCCACTAGGGCCCATGAAGGCCCATTAACCCCCCGGCGGGTTCCGGTAACCCCCCGATACTCTGGAAAATGCCCGAACATATCCGAAACCATTCCGGTGTCCAAATATAAACTTCCAATATATCAATCTTTATGTCTCGACCATTTCGAGACTCCTTGTCATGTCCATGATCTCATCCGGGACTCCAAATAAACTTCGGTTCATCAAAACACTAAACTCATAATTCAAATCGTCGTCGGACGTTAAGCGTGTGGACCCTACAGGTTCGAGAACTATGTAGACATGACCGAGACACGTCTCTGATTAATAACCAATAGCGGAACCTGGATGCTCATATTGGCTCCTACATATTCTACGAAGATCTTTATTGATCAAACCGCATAACAACATATGTTGTTCCCTTTGTCATCGTTATGTTACTTGACCAAGATTCGATCGTCGGTATCATTGTACCTAGTTCAATCTCGTCACCGACAAGTCTCTTTACTCTTTCCGTAATGCATCATCCTGTGGCTAACTCATTAGACATATTGCTTGCAAGGCTCATAGTGATGTGCATTACCGAGAGGGCCCAGAGACACCTCTCCGATACACGGAGTGACAAATCCTAATCTCGATCTATGCCAACTCAACAAACACCATCGGAGACACCTATAGAGCATCTTTATAATCACCCAGTTACGCTATGACGTTTGATAGCACACATGGTGTTCTTCCGGTATTCAGGAGTTGCATAATCTCATAGTCTGAGGAACATGTATAAGTCATGAAGAAAGCAATAGCAGAAAAACTAAACGATCATTATGCTAAGCTAACGGATGGGTCTTGTCCATCACATCATTCTCTAATGATGTGATCCCGTTCATAAAATGACAACACATGTCTATGGCTAGGAAACTTAACCATCTTTGATTAACGAGCTAGTCAAGTAGAGGCATACTAGGGACACTCTGTTTGTCTATGTATTCACACATGTACTAAGTTTCCGGTTAATACAATTCTAGCATGAATAATAAACATTTTATGATATAAGGAAATATAAATAACAACTTTATTATTGCCTCTAGGGCATACTTCCTCCAGTCTCCCACTTGCACTAGAGTCAATAATCTAGAATACATAGTAATGATTCTAACACCCATGGAGTCTTGGTTCAGATTATGTTTTGCTCATGAGAGAGTCTTAGTCAACGGGTCTGCAACATTCAGATCCGCATGTATCTTGCAAATCTCTATGTCTCGCTCATTGACTTGATGGCGGATGGAATTGAAGCGTCTCTTGATGTGCTTGGTTCTCTTGTGAAATCTGGATTCCTTTGCCAAGGCAATTGCACCAGTATTGTCACAAAAGGTTTTCATTGGACCCGATGCACTAGGTATTACACCTAGATCGGATATGAACTCCTTCATTTGATGCTTCTGAAGCAGCTATGTACTCCGCTTCACACGTAGATCCCGCCACGACGCTCTGCTTGGAACTGCACCAACTGACAGCTCCACCATTCAATAAAAATACATATCCGGTTTGTGACTTAGAGTCATCCAGATCAGTGTCAAAGCTTGCATCAACGTAACCGTTTACACCGAGCTCTTTGTCACCTCCATAAACGAGAAACATATCCTTAGTACTTTTCAGGTATTTCAGGATGTTCTTGACCGCTGTCCAGTGATCCACTCCTGGATTACTTTGGTACCTCCCTACTAAACTAATAGCAAGGCACACATCAGGTCTGGTACACAACATTCCATACATGATAGAACCTATGGCTGAGGCATAGGGATGACTTTCATTTTCTCTCTATCTTCTGTAGTGGTCGGGCATTGAGTCTGACTCAACTTCACACCTTGTAACACAAGCAAGAACCCTTTCTTTGACCGATCCATTTTGAACTTCTTCAAAGCTTTATCAAGGTATGTGCTTTGTGAAAGTCCAATTAAGCGTCTCGATCTATCTCTATAGATCTTGATGCCCAATATATAAGCAGCTTCACGGAGGTCTTTCATTGAAAAATTCTTATTCAAGTATCCTTTTATGCTATTCAGAAATTCAGTATCATTTTCGATCAACAATATGTCATCCACATATAATATCAGAAATGCTACGACCTCCCACTCACTTTCTTGTAAATACATGCTTCTCCAAAAGTCTGTATAAAACCATATGCTTTGATCACACTATCAAAGTGTATATTCCAACTCCGAGAGGCTTGCACCAGTCCATAAATGGATCGCTGGAGCTTGCACACTTTGTTAGCACCTTTAGGATTGACAAAACCTTCTAGATGCATCATATACAACTCTACTTTGAGATATCCATTAAGGAATGCAGTTTTGACATCCATTTGCCGAATTTCATAATCATAAAATGCGGCAATTGCTAACATGATTCAGACAGACTTAAGCATCGCTACGGGTGAGAAGGTCTCATCGTAGTCAACTCCTTGAACTTGTTGAAAACCTTTCGCAACAAGTCGAGCTTTGTAGACAGTAATATTACCGTCAGCGTCAGTCTTGTTCTTGAAGATCCATTTATTCTCTATGGCTTGCCGATCATCAGGCAAGTCAACCAAAGTCCACTTCTCATACATGGATCCCATCTCAGATTTCATGGCCTCTAGCCATTTTGTAGAATCTGGGCTCATCATCGCTTCCTCATAGTTCGTAGGTTCGTCATGGTCAAGTAACATGACCTCCAGAACAGGATTACCGTACCTCTCTGGTGTAGATCTTGCTCTGGTTGACCTGCGAGGTTTGGTACTAACTTGATCAGAAGTTTCATGATCATTATCGTTAGCTTCCTCACTAATTGGTTTAGGAATCACTGGAACTGATTTCTGTGATGAACTACTTTCCAATAAGGGAGAAGGTACAGTTACCTCATTAGGTTCTACTTTCCTCACACTCACTTCTTTAGAGAGAAACTCCTTCTCTAGAAAGGATCCATTCTTAGCAACGAATATCTTTTCTTCAGATCTGTGATACAAGTTGTACCCAATAGTCTCCTTTGGGTATCCTACGAAGACACATTTTTCCAATTTGGGTTCGAGCTTATCAGGTTGAAGCTTTTTCACATAAGCATCGCAGCCCCAAACTTTAAGAAACGACAACTTGGGTTTCTTGCCAAACCACAACTCATATGGTGTCGTCTCAACGGATTTCGATGGTGCCCTATTTAATGTAAATGCAGCCGTCTCTAAAGCATAACCCCAAAATGATAGCGGTAAATCAGTAAGAGACATCATAGATCGCACCATATCTAATAAAGTGCAGTTATGATGTTCGGACACACCATTACGTTGTGGTGTTCGAGGTGGCGTGAGTTGCGAAACTATTCCGCATTGTTTCAAATGAGGACCAAACTCATAACTCAAATATTCACCTCCACGATCAGATCGTAGAGACTTAATTTTCTTGTTATGGTGATTTTCTACTTCACTCTGAAATTCTTTGAACTTTTCAAATGTATCAGACTTATGTTTCATCAAGTAGATATACCCATATCTGCTCAAATCATTTGTGAAGGTCAGTAAATAACGATACCCGCCACGAGCATCAACACTCATCAGACCGCATACACCAGTATGTATTATTTCCAATATGTCTGTTGCTCGCTCCATTGTTCCGGAGAACGGAGTCTTAGTCATCTTGCCCATGAGGCATGGTTCGCAAGCATCAAGTGATTCGTAATCAAGTGATTCGAAAAGCCCATCAACATGGAGTTTCTTCATGCGCTTTACACCAATATGACCTAAACGGCAGTACCACAAATAAGTTGCACTATCATTATTAAACTTATATCTTTTGGCCTCAATACTATGAATATGTGTGTCACTACTATCGAGATTCAATAAAAATAGACCACTCATCAAGGGTGCACGATCATAAAATAGTATTACTCATATAAATAGAACAACCATTATTCTCTGATTTAAATGAATAACTGTCTTGCATCAAACAAGATCTAGATATAATGTTCATGCTTAACGGTGGCAGCAAATAACAATTATTCAGGTCTAATACTAATCCCGAAGGTAGATGTAGAGGTAGCATGCCGAAGACAATCACATCGACTTTGGAACCATTTCCCACGCGCATCGTCACCTCGTCCTTAGCCAATCTTCGTTTAATCCGTAGCCCCTGTTTTGAGTTGCAAATATGGTCAACACAACCAATATCAAATACCCAGGCGCTACTACGAGCATTAGAAAGGTATACATCAATAACATGTATATCAAATTTACCTTTCACTTTGCCATCCTTCTTATCTGCCAAATACTTGGGGCAGTTCTGCTTTTAGTGACCAGTTGCTACCACTTGAGCTTGCGTTGATTTTCCCTTGAAGAGGAAAGGGTTATGCAGCACAGTAGCGTAAGTATTTCCCTCAGTTTTTGAGAACCAAGGTATCAATCTAGTAGGAGGCAACACACAAGTCATCTAGTACCTGCACAAACAAACAAGAACCTCGCAACCAACGCGATAAAGGGGTTGTCAATCCCTTCACAGTCACTTACAAAAGTGAGATCTGATAGAGATAATAAGATAAATATTTTTGGTATTTTTATGATATAGATTGGAAAATAAACGGTAATAGAAATAGAAAATTGATATGAAAATAATATGATGGAAGATAGACCTGGGGGCCATAGCTTTCACTATTGGCTTCTCTCAAGATAGTAAATTCTACGGTGGATGAACAAATTACTGTCGAGCAATTGATAGAAAAGCGAATAATTATGAGAATATCTAGGCATGATCATGTATATAGGCATCACGTCCGCGACAAGTAGACCCAAATGATTCTGCATCTACTACTATTACTCCACACATCGACCGCTATCCAACATGCATCTAGAGTATTAACTTCATAAGAACAGAGTAACGCATTAGGCAAGATGACATGATGTAGAGGGATAAACTCAAGCAATATGATATAAACCCCATCTTTTTATCCTCGATGGCAACAATACAATACGTGCCTTGCTACCCCTGCTATCACTGGGAAATGACACCACAAGATTGAACCCAAAGCTAAGCACTTCTCCCATTGCAAGAACGATCAACCTAGCAGGCCAAACCAAACTGATAATTCGAAGAGACTTGCAAAGATATTTAAATCATGCATAAAAGATTTCAGAGAAGAATCAAATATTGTTCATAGATAATCTTGATCATAAACCCACAATTCATCGGATCTCGACAAATACACCGCAAAAAGAATTACATCGAATAGATCTCCAAGAGAATCGAGGAGAACTTTGTATTGAGATCCAAAGAGAGAGAAGAAGCCATCTAGCTAATAACTATGGACCCGAAGGTTTGTGGTAAACTACTCACACATCATCGGAGAGGCTATGGTGTTGATTTAGAAGCCCTCCGTGATCGATTCCCCCTCCGGCAGAGCGCCGGAAAATGCCCCAAGATGGGATCTCATGGGTACAGAAGGTTGCGGCGGTGGAAATAGGGTTTCGTGGTGCTCCTGGATGTTTTCGAGGTATATGGGTATATATAGGAGGAAGAAGTACGTCGATGGAGCTGCAAGGGGCCCATGAGGGTGGGGGTGTGCCTCCCTGCCTCGTGGCCTCCTCGCTTCTTTCTTGACGCCCACTCCAAGTCTCCTGGATCACGTTTGTTCCAAAAATAACTCTCCCGAAGGTTTTATTCCGTTTGGCTTCCATTTGATATTCCTTTTTTGTGAAACACTGAAATAGGCAAAAAACTGCAATTTGCATTGGGCCTCTGATTAGTAGGTTAGTCCCAAAAGTAATATAAAAGGTAAATTAAAGCCCCTTAAACATCCAAAACAGATAATATAATAGCATGGAACAATAAAAAATTATAGATACGTTGGAGACGTATCACCAGTCCCTTTGCAGTAGAAGTACTCAGTCTCAGGCTTAGGTACATACTTGGGCTTCTTCACTTGAGCACCAACTTGTTTGCCATTCTTCTTGAAGTTCCCCTTCTTCCCTTTGCCCTTCTTCTTGAAACTAGTGGTCTTGTTGACCATCAACACTTGATGCTCCTTCTTGATTTGTACCTCCGCAACCTTTAGCATTGCGAAGAGCTCTGGAATTGTCTTATCCATCCCTTGGATATTATAGTTCATCACGAAGCTTTTGTAGCTTGGTGGCAGTGATTGAAGAACTCTGTCAATGACACTATCATTAGGAAGATTAACTCCCAGTTGAGTCAAGTGGTTGTTGTACCCAGACATTCTGAGTATATGTTCACTGACAGAATTATTCTCCTCCATCTTGCAGCTATAGAAATTACTGGAGACTTCATATCTCTCAATCCGGGCATTTGCTTGAAATATTAACTTCAACTCCTGGAACATCTCATATGCTCCATGACGTTTAAAACGTTGTTGAAGTCTTGATTCTAAGCCGTCAATCATGGCACACTGAACTATCGAGTAGTCATCAACTTTGCTCTGCCAGACGTTCATAACATCTGGTGTTGCTCCTGCAGCGGGCTTTGCACCTAGCAGTGCTTCCAGGATGTAATTCTTCTGTGTAGCAATGAGGATAATCCTCAAGTTACGGACCCAGTCCGTGTAGTTGCTACCATCATATCTCAACTTAGCTTTCTCTAGGAACGCATTAATATTTAAAGGAACAGTAGCACGGGCCATTTATCTACTACAACATAGACATGCAAAATACTATCAGGTACTAAGTTCATGATAAATTAAAGTTCAATTAATCATATTACTTAAGAACTCCCACTTAGATAGACATCTCTCTAGTCATCTAAATGATCATGTGATCCATATCAACTAAACCATGTCCGATCATCACGTGTGATGGAGAAGTTTTCAATGGTGAACATCACTATGTTGATCATATCTACTATATGATTCACGCTCGACCTTTCGGTCTTAGTGTTCCGAGGCCATATCTGCATATGCTAGGCTCGTCATGTTTAACCCGAGTATTCTGCATGTGCAAAACTAGCTTGCACCCGTTGTATGTGAACATAGAGTTTATCACACCCGATAATCACGTGGTGTCTCGGCGCGACGAACAATAGCAACGGTGCATACTCAGGGAGAACACTTATATCTTTAAATTTAGTGAGAGATCATCTTATAATGCTACTGCCGTACTAAGCAAAATAAGATGCATAAAGGATAAACATCACATGCAATCAAAATAAGTGATATGATATGGCCATCATCATCTTGTGCCTTTGATCTCCATCTCCAAAACACCATCGTGATCACCATCGTCACCGGCTTGACAGCTTGATCTCCATCATAGTATCGTTCTTATCTCACCAACTATTGCTTCTACGACTATCGCTACCGCTTAGTGATAAAGTAAAACAATTACATGGCAATTGCATTTCATACAGTATAGCGACAACCATATGGCTCCTGCCAGTTGCCGATAACTGTTACAAAACATGATCATCTCATACAACAATTTATATCATCACGTCTTGATCATCTCACATGCAAAAATAAGTTAAACGTCCTCTACTTTGTTGTTGCAAGTTTGACGTGGCTACTACGGGATTCTAGCAAGAACTGTTCTTACCTACGCATCAAAACCACAACGATTTTTCGTCAAGTGTGCTATTTTAACCTTCAATAAGGACTGGGTGTAGTCAAACTTGATTCAACTAAAGCTGGAGAAACAGACACCCACTAGCCAGCTGTGTGCGAAGCACGTCGGTAGAACCAGTCTCATGACCGTGGTCATGTAATGTTGGTCTAGGCTGCTTCATCCAACAATACCGCCGAATCAAAGTAAGACATTGCTGGTAAGCAGTATGACTATTATCGCCCACAACTCTTTGTGTTGTACTCATGCATATAACATCTACGCATAGACCTGGCTCGGATGACACTGTTGGGGAATGCAGTATTTCAAAAAATTTACCTACGATCACGCAAGATCTATCTAGGAGATGCATAGCAACGAGAGGGGAGAGTGTGTCTATGTACCCTCGTAGACCGAAAGCAGAAGCGTTTAGTAACTCGACTGATGTAGTCGAACGTCTTCGCGATCCAACCGATCCAAGTACCGAACGCATGTCACCTCCGCGATCAGCACACGTTCAGCTTGATGACATCCCTCGAACTCTTGATCTAGTTGAGGCCAAGGGATAGTTCCATCAGCATGACGGCGTGTTGACGGTGATGATGAAGTTACCGATGCAGGGCTTCACCTAAGGACTACAACGATATGACCGAGGTGTGTAACTGTGGAGGGGGCACCGCACACGGCTAAAAGATCGACTTGTGTGTCTTTGGGGTGCACCCTCCCCACGTATATAAAGGGGGGAGGAGGCCGGCCAAGGTGTGGCGCGCCAAGGGGGGGAGTCCTACTTGGACTCCCGGTCCAAGTAGGATTCGCCCCCCCTTTCCTATTCCTACAAGGAGAAGGGGGGAAAGAGGAGAGGGAGAGAAGGAAAGCCCCCCAACCCTAACCCAATTCAGATTGGGCTTGGGGGGCGCATGCCTCCACTTGGCCGCCGCCTCCTCTCTTCCACTAGTGCCCATTAAGGCCCTTTAACCCTCTGGGGGGTTCCGGTAACCACCCGGTACTCTAGAAAATGCCCGAACCTATCCGAAACCATTCCGGTGTCCAAACATAACCTTCCAATATATCAATATTTATGTCTCGACCATTTTGAGACCCCTCGTCATGTCCGTGATCTCATACGGGACTCCGAACAAACTTTGGTTCATCAAAACACGAAACTCATAATTCAAATCATCATCGAATGTTAAGCGTGCGGACCCTACGGGTTTGAGAACTATGTAGACATGAGCGAGACACATCTCCGGTTAATAACCAATAGCGGAACTTGGATGCTCATATTGGCTCCTACATATTCTACGATGATCTTTATCGGTCAAACCGCAGAACAACATACGTTGTTCCCTTTGTCATCGGTATGTTACGTGCCCGAGATTCGATCGTCGATATCATCATACCTAGTTCAATCTCGTCACCGGAAAGTCTCTTTACTCGTTCTGTAATGCATCATCCTGTGGCTAACTCATTAGACACATTGCTTGCAAGGCTCATAGTGATGTGCATTACCGAGAGGGCCCAGAGATACCTCTCCGATACATGGAGTAACAAATCCTAATCTTGATCTAGGCCAACTCAACAAACACCATCGGACACACCTGTAGAGCATCCTTATAATCACCCAGTTACGTTGTGATGTTTGATAGCACACAAGGTGTTCCTCCGGTATTCGGGAGTTGCATAATCTCGTAGTCTGAGGAACATGTATAAGTCATGAAGAAAGCAATAGCAGAAAAACTAAACGATCATTATGCTAAGCTAACGGATGGGTCTTGTCCATCACATCATTTTCTAATGATGTGTTCCCGTTCATCAAATGACAACACACATCTATGGCTAGGAAACTTAACCATCTTTGATTAATGAGCTAGTCAAGTAGAGGCATACTTGGGACACTCTGTTTGTCTATGTATTCACACATGTACTAAGTTTCAAGTTAATACAATTCTAGCATGAATAATAAACATTTATCAAGATATAAGGAAATATAAATAATAACTTTATTATTGCCTCTAGGGAATATTTCCTTCAGGTATAAATATTGGGTTGTCTCCCAACAAGCGCTTTTCTTTAATGCCTTTCTAGCTAGGCATGATGATTTCAATGATGCTCACATAAAAGATAAGAATTGAAACATAATGGGAGCATCATGAAGCATATGATACTCACATTTAAGTCTAGCCCACTTTCTCTGCATAGGGATTTTTTATCAAACAATTTATGGGAACAAGAATCAACTAGCATAGGAAGGAAAAGAAAGCATAACTTCAAGATTTTTCAACACATAGAGAGGAAACTTGATATTATTGCAATATGTAGAAGCATATGTTCCTCTCTCATAGTAATTTTCAGTAGCATCATGAATGAATTCAACAATATAAATGTCACATAAAGCATTCTTTTCATGATCTACAAGCATAGAAATTTGATCACTCTCCACATAAGCAAATTTATTCTCATGAATAGTAGTGGGAGCAAGCTCAACAAAATAACTATCGTGTGAGGCATAATCCAGTTGAAAATTAAAATCAAGATGACGAGTTTCATGGTTATCATTATTCTTTATAGCATACATGTCATCACAATAATCATCATAGATAGCAACTTTGTTCTCATAATCAATTGGAACCTCTTCCAAAATAGTGGAATCATCACTAAATAAAGGCATGACCTCTCCAAATCCACTTTCATCAATATATTAAGATTCAACACCCTCCAAAATAGTGGGATCATTACTTCCTAAAGTTCACACTCTTCCAAACCCACTTTCATAAATATAATCATCATAAATAGGAGGCATGCTATCATCAAAATAAATTTGCTCATCGAAACTTGGGGGACTAAAAATATCATCATCATCAAACATAGCATCCCCAAGCTTGTGGCTTTGCATATCATTAGCATCATGGATTTTCAAAGAATTCATACTAACAACATTGCAATCATGCTCATCATTAAAAAATGTAGTGCCAAACACTTTATAGACTTCTTCTTCTAACACTTGAGCACAATTTTCCTTACCATCATTTTCGCGAAAGACATTAAAAAGATGAAGCACATGAGGCAACCTCAATTCCATTCTTTTTTATAGTTTATTTTATAGACTAAACTAGTGATAAAACAAGAACTGAAAGATTAAATTGCAAGATCTAAAGGTATACCTTCAAGCACTCACCTCCCCGGCAATAGCGCTAGAAAACAACATGATGTCTACTACGCAACCTTCTTCTTGTAGACTCGTGTTGGGCCTCCAAGCGTAGAGTTTTGTATGACAGTAGCAAATTTCCCTCAAGTGGATGACCTAAGGTTTATCAATCCGTGGGAGGCGTAGGATGAAGATGGTCTCTCCCAAACAACCCTACAACCAAATAACAAAGAGTCTCTTGTGTCCCCAACACACCCAATACAACGGTAAATTGTATATGTGCACAAGTTCAGTGAAGAGATGGTGATACAAGTGTAATATGGATGGTAGATAACCTATTATGTTGTCTTCCTTGTCCAACATCAACTTTTTAGCATGTCATATTTTAACGAGTTCTCACAATTACAAAAGATGTCCAAGATAGTATATTTATATGTGAAGCCCCTCTTTCTTTATTAATTCCTATTAATTGCAACAATGACCAAAACTATGTTTGTCAACTCTCAACAACTTTTATTCATCATACTCTTTATATGTGAAGTCATTACTCTCCATAAGATCAATATATGATCTTTTTATTCTTTCTTTTATTTAACTTCCTCAAGATCATGGCAACAAAAGCAAAGCCCTCAACTCAAAAATACTCTTTATTATATATAACTCACGGACTCGATTACATAGATAGAGATTAAAACAAAACTCAAAGCTAGATCATGCTAAAAACTTTATTCTACTAGATCAAGATATAACCAAAAGGACCGAACTAAGAATAACGATAAAGGTAAAGATGTGATGGTGATACGATACAGGGGCACCTCCCCTAAGCTTGGCAGTTGCCAAGGGGAATGCCCATACCCATGTATTTATGTCTCTTTCTTCGGAGGTGGTGATGATGGAGTTGTTGATGTAGTAGGATTCTCATCCATCTTCCAAGGTATAGCCTCACCATCATAGAAAGATCAATGAGTCTCCGGGATCCTCAATCTGCAGCCAAACTCATCCTCTTAAATTTGTATTCATACTCACACTTTTGGTTCTGCGGGTCATAGATTTGGGCTTGGAGATGCTCGATTTTCTCATGAAGCTTGAAGATGGCCTCCCCAATGTTCTTGGCATCTATCTTGTGATTACTGGTGAACTCCGCGATCATCATGTGATTGGTGTTGAGTGCATGTTCCACCATCCCTTGGCACTTGAAAATTTGATGCTCCATTGCTTTGAGTCTTGTCTCCACGCTTCCGGTCTTCTTCGGCCCCTCCATATCGCAGATTTGCAACACCCCCTCATGCATCTCAATGGCTTGAGGGTGTTGCAGCACCTCCACAAGCACTACAGGAATCAGGCACTTTGCCATCTGCCATGGCTGACGACAAAGGCGTGCCTGGCGGACGGCAAAGGCCTTTGCCTTCCGCCAGCAGACGGCAACATGTATGGCTGAATAGGCTACGGCGAAGGGCTCATTGTCGTCTGCTGGCGGACGGCAAAGATGAAACGGTCTTTGCCGTCCGCCAGCAGACGACAAAGAGCCTGGACGGCACACGTGGCAGATTAGGTCCGTTAGGGGTTAATGGTTGATACGTCTCCAATGTATCTATAATTTTTGATCGTTCCATGCTATTATATTATGTGTTTTGGATGTTTATGGGCTTTATTATACACTTTTATATTATTTTTGGGACTAACCTATTAACCCAGAGCCCAGTGCCAGTTTCTGTTTTTTCCTTGTTTTAGAGTATCGCAGAAAAGGAAAATCAAACGGAGTCCAATTGACCTGAAACTTCACGGAACTTATTTTTGGAAGGAAAGCAACCCGGGAGACTTGGAGTCCATGTCAAGGAAGCTTCGAGGAAGCCATGAGGTAGGGGGGGAGCGACCACCCCCTTGGGCACGCCCTCCACCCTCATGGGCCCCTCGTGGCCCCCCTGACATACTTCTTCCGCATATATATCTCCATATACCCTAAAACGATCGGGGAGCACAATAGGCCGGGTGTTCCGCTGCCAGAAGCCTCCGTAGCCACCGAAAGCCAATCTAGACCCATTCCGGCACCCTGCCGGAGGGGGAAATTCCTCTCTGGTGGCCATCTTCATCATCCCGGTGCTCTCCATGATGAGGAGGGAGTAGTTCTCCCTCAGGGCTAAGGGTATGTACCAGTTGCTATGTGTTTGATCTCTCTCTCTCATGTTCTTGAGGTGATACGATCTTGATGTATCGTGAGCTTTGCTATTATAGTTGGATCTTATGATGTTTTCTCCCCCCTCTACTCTCTTGTAATGGATTGAGTTTTCCCTTTGAAGTTATTTTATCGGATTGAGTCTTTAAAGATTTGAGAACACTTGATGTATGTCTTGCCGTGCGTATCTATGGTGACAATGGGATACCACGTGATTCACTTGATGTATGTTTTGGTGATCAATTTGCGGGTTCTGCCCATGAAGCTATGCATAGGGGTTGGCACACGTTTTCCTCATGATTCTCCGATAGAAACTTTGGGGCACTCTTTGAGGTTCTATGTGTTGGTTGAATAGATGAATCTGAGATTGTGTGATGCATATCGTATAATCATACCCACAGATACTTGAGGTGACATTGGAGTATCTAGGTGACATTAGGGTTTTGGTTGATTTATGTCTTAAGGTATTATTCTAGTATGAACTCTAGGGCTGTTTGTGACACTTATAGGAGTAACCCAACGGATTGATTGGAAAGAATAACTTTGAGGTGGTTTTGTACCCTACCATAATCTCTTCGTTTGTCCTCCACTATTAGTGACTTTGGAGTGACTCTTTGTTGCATGTTGAGGGATAGTTATGTGATCCACTTATGTTATTATTGTTGAGAGAACTTTCACTAGTGAAAGTATGAACCCTAGGACTTGTTTCAAAGCATTGCAATACCGTTTACGCTCACTTATATCATTAGTTACCTTGCTGCTTTTATATTTTCAGATTACAAAAACCTATATCTACCATCCATATACCACTTGTATCACCATCTCTCCGCCGAACTAGTGCACCTATACAATTTACCATTGTATTGGGTGTGTTGGGGACACAAGAGACTCTTCGTTATTTGGTTGTAGGGTTGCTTGAGAGAGACCATCTTCATCCTACGCCTCCTACGGATTGATAACCCTTAGGTCATCCACTTGAGGGAAATTTGCTACTGTCCTACAAACCTCTGCACTTGGAGGCCCAACAACGTCTACAAGAAGAAGGTTGTGTAGTAGACATCAAGCTCTTTTCTAGCGCCGTTGCCGAGGAGGTGAGTGCTTGAAGGTATATCTTTAGATCTTGCAATCAAATCTTTTTGTTTCTTGTTTTAGCACTAGTTTAGTTTATAAAAGAAAACTAAAAAATGGAATTAAGGATGCCTCATATGCTTCATCTTTTTAATATCTATCATGAAAATAAGGATTCCGATAATTGTGCTCAAGTGCTAGAGGAAGAATGCATTAGAATGTTTGGCACTAAATCTTGAATGATGAGCATGATTGCAATGTTGTTAGTATGAATTCCTTGAATATCTATGATGCTAATGATATGCAAAGCCACAAGCTTGGGGAAGCTATGTTTGATGAAGATGATATTTTTTGTCCCCCAAGTTTTGATGAGCAAATTTATTATGATGAGAGCATGCCTCCTATTTATGATGATTATATTGATGAAAGTGGATTTGGAGAGGTCATGACTTTATTTAGTGATGAATCCACTATTTCGGAAGAGGTTCCAATTGATTACGAGATCAAAGTTCCTATCTATGATGATTATTGTGATGACTTGTATGCTATAAAGAATAATGATATCCATGAAACTTTTCATCATGATTTTAATTTTCAATTGGATTATGCCTCACATGATAGTTATCTTGTTGAGTTTGCTCCCACTACTATTCATGAGATGAAATTTGCTTATATGGAGAGTAATAAAAATTCTATGTTTGTGCATCATGAAAATAGTGATTTATGTGATGGTTATATTGTTGAATTCATTCATGATGCTATTGAAAATTATTATGAGGGAGGAACTTATGCATGTAGGAATTGCAATAATATCAAGTTTCCTCTCTATGTTCTTAAAGTTTTGAAATTATGCTTGTTTTACCTTCCTATGCCAGTTGATTCTTGTTCCCACAAGTTGTTTGCTCAGAAAATCCCTATGCATAGGAAGTGGGTTAGACTTAAATTTGCTAGTGATATTCTTCATGATGCTCTCTTTATGTTACAATTCTTATCTTTTATGTGAGCGTCATTGAAATCATCACGCCTAGCTAGGGGCGTTAAACGATAGCGCTTGTTGGGAGGCAACCCAACTTTATTTTTGTTCCTTGCTTTTTACTCCTGTTTGTAATAAATAATTTATCTAGCCTCTTTTATGATTGAGTTTTTATGTTTTAATTAGTGTTTGTGCCAAGTAGAACCGTTGGGAAGACTAGGAGAAATTCTTGTTGATCATGCTGTAAAAAACAGAAACTTTAGCGCTCACGAGAATTGCTGCCATTTTTATTTGGAGAGTGATATTTAGTTAATTCTTTTTGAAGATGATTAATAGATAAATTCCTCAGGTCCAGAAATTTATTCTAGAATTGTTGGGGTTCCATAAGTATACGTTTGATCCAGATTACTACAGACTGTTCTGTTCTTGACAGATTCTGTTTTCGATGTGTTGTTTGCTTATTTTGATGAATCTATGAGTAGTATCGGAGGGTATGAACCATAGATAAGTTGGAATACAGTAGATATTACACTAATATGAATTTATAATGAGTTAACAACAGTACCTAAGTGGTGATTTATTTTCTTGTACTAACGAAGCTTACGAGTTTTCTGTTAAGTTTTGTGTTGTGAAGTTTTCAAGTTTTGGGTAAAGATTCGATGGACTATGGAATAAGGAGTGGGAAGAGCCTAAGCTTGGGGATGCCCAAGGAACTCCCAAGGTAATATTCAAGGACAACCAAAAGCCTAAGCTTGGGGATGCCCAAGGCACCCCAAGGTAATATTCAAGGACAACCAAAAGCTTAAGCTTGGGGATGCCCCGGGAGGCATCCCCTCTTTTGTCTTCGTTCATCGGTAACTTTACTTGGAGCTATATTTTTATTCGCCACATGATATGTGTTTTGCTTGGAGCGTCATTTTATTTAATTTTGTTTTGCTTGCTGTTTTAATAAAATACCAAGATCTGAAATTCTTAAATGTTAGAGAGTCTTCACATATTTGCATAATTATTCGACTACTCATTGATCTTCACTTATATCTTTCGGAGTAGTTTGTCATTTGCTCTAGTGCTTCACTTATATCTTTTTAGAGCATGGTGGTGGTTTTATTTTATAGAAATAGATGAACTCTCATGCTTCACTCATATTATTTTGAGAGTCTTTAGAATAGCATGGTAATTTGCTTAAATAATCCTAATATGCTAGGCATCCAAGAATAGTAAAAACTTTCTTATGAGTGTGTTGAATACTAAGAGAAGTTTGATGCTTGATGATTGTTTTGAGATATGGAGGTAATAATATCAAAGTCATGCTAGTTGAGTAGTTGTGAATTTGAGGAATACTTGTGTTGAAGTTTGCAAGCCCCGTAGCATGCACGTATGGTAACGTTGTGTAACAAATTTGAAACATGAGGTGTTATTTGATTGTCTTCCTTATGACTGGCGGTCGGGGACGAGCGATGGTCTTTTCCTACCAATCTATCCCCCTAGGAGCATGCATGTAGTGCTTGGTTTTTGATGACTTGTAGATTTTTGCAATAAGTATGTGAGTTCTTTATGACTAATGTTGAGTCCATGGATTATACACACTCTTACCCTTCCATCATTGCTAGCCTCTTCGGTACCGTGCATTGCCCTTTATCACATTGAGAGTTGGTGCAAACTTCGCTGGTGCATCCAAACGCCATGATATGATACGCTCTTTCACACATAAACCTCCTTATATCTTCCTCAAAACAGCCACCATACCTACCTATTATGGCATTTCCATAGCCATTCCGAGATATATTGCCATGCAACTTTCCACCATTCCATTTATTATGACATGCATCATCATTGTCATATTGCTTTGCCTGATCATGTAGTTGACATCGTATTTGTGGCAAAGCGACCATTCATAATCCTTTCATGCATGTCACTCTTGATTCATTGCCCATCCCGGTACACCGCCGGAGGCATTCATATAGAGTCATACTTTGTTCTACTATCGAGTTGTAATCTTTGAGTTATAAATAAATAGAAGTGTGATGATCATCATTCATACAACATTGTCCCAAAAAAAGAAAGGCCAAAAAAGGGGGCCAAATAAAAAAGAAAGGCCAAAAAAGGGGACAAATAAAAAAATTAAAATTAAAATAAAAGGGACAATGCTACTATCCTTTGCCACACTTGTGCTTCAAAGTAGCACCATAATCTTCATGATAGAGAGTCTTTTGTTTTGTCACTTTCATATACTAGTGGGAACTTTTCATTATAGAACCTGGCTTGTATATTCCAACAATGGGCCTCCTCAAGTGCCCTAGGTCTTGGTGAGCAAGCAAGTTGGATGCACACCCACTTAGTTTCTTTTGTTGAGCTTTCATACATTTATAGCTCTAGTGCATCCGTTGCATGGCAATCCCTACTCCTTGCATTAACATGAATCGATGGGCATCTCTATAGCCCATTGGTTAGCCTTGTTGATGTGAGACTTTCTTATTTTTGTCTTCTCCACATAACCCCCATCATCATATTCTATTCCACCCATAGTGCTATATCCATGGCTCGCGCTCATGTATTGCGTGAAGGTTTATAAAGTTTGAGATTACTAAAGTATGAAACAATTGCTTGGCTTGTCATCGGGTTTGTGCATGATGAGAGCATTCTTGTGTGACGAAAATGGAGCATGACTAAACTATATGATTTTGTAGGGATGAACTTTCTTTGGCCACGTTATTTTGAGAGGACATAATTGCGTAGTTAGTATGCTTGAAGTATTATTATTTGTATGTCAATATGAACTTTTATCTTGAATCTTTCAGATCTGAATATTCATACCACAATTAAGAAGAATTACATTGAAATTATGCCAAGTAGCATTCCACATCAAAAATTCTGTTTTTATCATTTACCTACTCGAGGACGAGCAGGAATTAAGCTTGGGGATGCTGATACATCTCCAACGTATCTATAATTTTTGATTGTTCCATGCTATTATATTATGTGTTTTGGATGTTTATGGGCTTTATTATACACTTTTATATTATTTTTGGGACTAACCTATCAACCCAGAGCCCAGAGCCCAATGCTAGTTTCTGTTTTTTCCTTCTTTTAGAGTATCACAGAAAAGGAAAATCAAACGGAGTCCAATTGACCTGAAACTTCACGGAACTTATTTTTGGAAGGAAAGCAACCCGGGAGACTTGGAGTCCACGTCAAGGAAGCTTCGAGGAAGCCACGAGGTAGGGGGGTGTGCCCACCCCCCTGGGCGCGCCCTCCACCCTCGTGGGCCCCTCATCGCCCCCCTGACGTACTTCTTCCGCTTATATATCTCCATATACCCTAAAACGATCGGGGAGCACAATAGATCGGGAGTTCCGCCGCCAGAAGCCTCCGTAGCCACCGAAAGCCAATCTAGACCCGTTCCGGCACCCTGCCGGAGGGGGGAATCCCTCTCCGGTGGCCATCTTCATCATCCCGGTGCTCTCCATGACGAGGAGGGAGTAGTTCTCCCTCGGGGCTGAGGGTATGTACCAGTAGCTATGTGTTTGATCTCTCTCTCTCTCTCCCTCTCGTGTTCTTGAGGTGATACGATCTTGATGTATTGTGAGCTTTGCTATTATAGTTGGATCTTATGATGTTTTCTCCCCCCTCTACTCTCTTGTAATGGATTGAGTTTTCCCTTTGAAGTTATCTTATCGGATTGAGTCTTTAAAGATTTGAGAACACTTGATGTATGTCTTGCCGTGCGTATCTATGGTGACAATGGGATACCACGTGATTCACTTGATGTATGTTTTGGTGATCAACTTGCGGGTTCTGCCCATGAACCTATGCATAGGGGTTGGCACACGTTTTCCTCATGATTCTCCGATAGAAACTTTGGGGCACTCTTTGAGGTTCTATGTGTTGGTTGAATAGATGAATCTAAGATTGTGTGATGCAAATCGTTAATCATACCCACGGATACTTGAGGTGACATTGGAGTATCTAGGTGACATTAGGGTTTTGGTTGATTTGTGTCATAAGGTATTATTCTAGTACGAACTCTAGGGCTGTTTGTGACACTTATCGGAGTAACCCAACGGATTGATTGGAAAGAATAACTTTGAGGTGGTTTCGTACCCTACCATAATCTCTTCGTTTGTCCACCGCTATTAGTGACTTTGGAGTGGCTCTTTGTTGCATGTTGAGGGATAGTTATGTGATCCAATTATGTTATTATTGTTGAGAGAACTTGCACTAGTGAAAGTATGAACCCTAGGCCTTGTTTCAAAGCATTGCAATACCGTTTACGCTCACTTATATCATTAGTTACCTTGCTGCTTTTATATTTTCAGATTACAAAAACCTATATCTACCATCCATATACCACTTGTATCACCATCTCTTCGCCGAACTAGTGCACCTATACAATTTACCATTGTATTGGGTGTGTTGGGGGCACAAGAGACTCTTCGTTATTTGGTTGCAGGGTTGCTTGAGAGAGACCATCTTCATCCTGCGCCTCCTACGGATTGATAAACCTTAGGGCATCCACTAGAGGGGAATTTGCTACTGTCCTACAAACCTCTGCACTTGGAGGACCAACAACGTCTACAAGAAGAAGGTTGTGTAGCTAACTTAGGTCATTTTGGAGAAGAAGAAGAAGAATACTAGAAGAATAACGTTTTCACCCCTTTCCTTCTCATTCTTCTTCTTTTATTCTTTCTTTTTCTTCTCTTTCTTCTTCTGTTCTTTCTTTTTATCCTATTCCTTATGTTTCTTCTTCTTATTCATTATTTGTGTCATTTTAGAGCTTACATAGGTAATTATGCCATTTTTTAGCTAACTAAGCTTATTATGTCAATTTGGAGGATAATAAGGTAAGTATAGGTCATTTTTGTGCCAACATAAATAATTATGCCATTTTTGAGCTAACGTAGGTAAAATGGATCATTTTGGAGCTAACCTAGCTAAAATGGATCATATCGGAGCTAACCTAGGTAAACTTGGTCATTTTGGAGCTAACCTAGGTAAAATAGATCATATTGGAGATAACCTAGGTAAAATGGGTCATTTTGGAGCTAACTTAACTAATTGTGCCATTTTTGAGTTAACTAAGCATATTATGCCATTTTTGAGAGAAGTAAGCTAAGTATAGGTGTTTACTGAGCAAACCTAGGTAACTAAGCATATTAGAGATAACTTAGCATATTAGAGCTAACTTAGGTCATTTCGGAGGAAACAAAGCTAAGTATATATCATTTTGGGGATCTAACATACCTAACATAGTTCACTCCTCCTTTTTCTCCTTCTCCTTCATCATCCTGATGCGCTTAGAGCGGCGAGGCAGTGGGATGTACTCTTCTACCACAATTGGCATGGTCATGTCGCCCGGCTGTGGGATCGCCGGCGCCACCACCATTGCGAGGTCATTGTCAGGCACCACCACCATCACGATGCCATCTTCAGGCAGCACCATCGCTAGGTCATCCTCAGCCACTACCATCTCTTGCCCATCGTCAGCCACCACCATCGCTTGGCCATCGTTAGCCACCACCATCGTGAGGTCATCGTCAGACAGAATAGGCTGCACCTCCTCATCCCCACTCTGCTCCTCTTCTTCCCCACTCCATTTCGGATCATCCTCACTGCTTCTTTCGTTGTAGCCAGACTCGCTGCTGCCTTTGCTGTAGCCAGAGTCGCTATCGCTGCTTCGATTTCCTAACCAAATGCAACAAAAAATTTTTAACAATCAGTGTGAGACAAAGACAAATGGAGAGGAAGAAGAGGTAGAGCATACTGGCATCGTCGTCGTCCTGGTAGTGCATGCGGCACATAGTTGTGTTGAATGCCTCAAATTGAGCATGGCGTCGCCCTTGTACCTAAAGACAAGGAAGTAACCGTGCCTCAGGTCGTAGGCACGGATGAACTGCTCCCAGCCATGACACAAGTACATGTGGTCGTTCCTAATCACCACCTCCACGTCCCAAAGCCCGCGAAGCCCGCTGTCACCCTGTCGCAGCTTCACATTCTTTGGCCGATGGCCGTCCAACATCTCCATAATAGTGTCAGGCAGCCTCTACAATGTGGGTCAAGGAGTGATGTAGCAAACATCCGAGTTATGATAAAGAGATGGGTGAAGGGGATATCTCTCCTTTTATGTACCTGCCTCTTGGAGGAATTCTCAAGTATGATCTTGAAGAACTCAAAACCTTCCAAGTCGTACTCCGGTGTGGCAGAGCGTAGCCTGCGGTGGTGGCCTCCCCCCATATCTGATAAGAAGTGGAAGATAGTCAACTACAATTAATTAATTTGGTAGGTTAGTTGGCAATAGTTGGAACAGAGCCAAGTTTTAGACATGAAAGAAAACTGAGAAAACAAGCAATGCACTTGTTCTCAACAACATCAACAGCACTTAATTAATTTCGTAGGTTAGTTGGCAATGGCGATTGGCACACTTCAAAACTAGGGATTTTTTAGACATGAAAGAAAACTGAAAATGTTGAAAAACAGAGCATAGTAATCTAAAAAACAGAGCATATTTTAGGTGGCTCTAGGTTGACATACTAGAGTTGAGCACAAGATTTATTGCCATTGCACTAAATTATAAGCAATTTTAATTGAAGTGATTGATAGAAAAAACATGATGCCAATAGCAAGCTGACATTGAGTTTCTCTTGGGTAAGATTGAATTTTGCATGGTTATGGTAAGATTGATAATGGTTGGTGTCTACATTCGGTAGGAGCAAATGATAGAGAGGGGCTTCACATGGTATTCCAAATTTATGACAATCTATTTGAACTTGGGCAAGTACGAAATTTCCCCCCTCAAAACTTGAACTTGTATTGAATTAAGACAAGTGTTATATAACACCTCCATTGCCAAACTTATAGGATATCTAATGCCACGGGTGGCCAATTAAATTGTAACTATATAGTTTGTATTTTAATTCTACTTAAAGTATGACTAACTGCATGTGCAGTGGAAGGAGGAAGCGAGAGCTGCGTGCCAAGGCCTTTGGTTGTCGTATAATCCTAAGAAGCCATGGGTATGGAAGCGAGGCCACCCACGCAATGCCAGAAAACAAGATATTGTAGAGAAAATGCCCTGGAAGGCCCAACCTATATTGGATGCTCAGGTAAAAACAGTGTCGTCCAGCAATCTGGTACCTAAATTAAAGTACCAAAAACAAACCCTAGACCTAATGTCTTTATATGAATGTTGGCAATTTTTAGATGGATAATGAGATCTGTGAAGCCCTATCAAGGATGATAGAGGAGGAGAAGAATGCTGAGGAAAAAGCTAGGGAGTGCAAACGGGAACTGGATAGTGTTGTAGCTGAATACTGTATGCTAAATCGTCAGCTTCAGAAGTCGAATGAGGCACTTAAAAATGAGAAAGAAGCATGTATGCTAAATTGTGTTGCTCAGATAATCAGATGTATCACTATGTCAAGATTATGATTTAGTAACTAATAGATATGCCACACAGATAAAAACAACATCTACTACAACAAACTTTAGGTAAGCTCTAACACACACTTCTGCGATAAATTCCCTTTCAGGTAATCTATCCATCCTGGAAACACAAGCTAAATGATTTGATTGCTGAGATTATGAGGTCCTGCCAGCCGAGGGAGTCCTGGATTATGGGGTCCTTGGGTGTCCGGGTTGTGAAGCATGGGCCGGAGTGATGGGCCTTGAAGATACAAGATAGAAGGCCTTCCCTCGTGTCTGGATGGGACCCTCCTTTGCGTGGATGGCAAGCTTGACGTCCGGATGTGGAGTTTCCTTTCTTTGTAAACCGACTCTGTACAACCCTAGGCCCCTCCAGTGCCTATATAAACTGGAGGGTTTAGTCCGTAGAGGCTATCACAAATCACATAGGCTAGACATCTAGGGTTTAGCCATTACGATCTCAAGGTAGATCGACTCTTGTAACCCCTATAATCATCGAATACAATCAAGTAGTACATAGGGTTTTACCTACATTAAGAGGGCCTGAACCTGGGTAAATCATCTCACCCTTGTCTCATGTTTCGTTCGATCCTCAGACGCACAGTTCGGGACCCCCTACCCGAGATCGGCCAGTTTTGCACCGACACTGGTGATTTCATTGAGAGTTCCACTATATCGTCGACGGTGGGATCGGTAGCTCACCTCATCATTAACGACAACATCACCTCAGGAGAAAATCTAGCTCCAGGACAGCTCCTTCAGCTCGGCGGTTTCACCATGGGCGCCCATACGGCCTTTAAGCCAAGGGCGGCCCTTAAAATCGCTAAACATCGTCTTCATGTCGGCCTTGAACACCCCGAAAAGATGGATCCAACCGATATTCTTCTTTAAACGAACTACTTGATCGCATCGCCGCCCTGGGAGTAGCAACAAACTACGATCGGATTGGGCTTAAACCTGAGCAGAGGGAACTCAGGTCCCCGCTGATCACCCATACGGTAGCGGGCGTGGAAGAAGAGGCCGATGATACTTCTCCCCCAAGTTGAGAACAAACTATGTTCGGATTTCTGAGTCGCACAAGCCGGATACCCATCTTTGGGAAAAGACCTCGTGCCCTCCGAACATAGAACTGGGTGTTGAGCCCGAAGACCCCCAGGACGCTTTGGACCCTGGACCAGTGACTTCACAGATTATTCAAATTCCGGATGCAACAATGGGCCAGGATTCATATTTCAGCCCGCCCACCCACCACATACAATATTCCCCAAACAACTCAGGTCCTCTAGATGTATGCGACCTAATGTACGTGCGGCAGGAACTTGAGGAAACGGCCCACCACTTTTGGGCCAGGTTCCACCTTGTTAAAGACAAGATCAAGGACTGCCGCGATGACGGCGCGATTTCAATATTTTGACACAATTGCACGGATGAGGGAATCCTTAATGCCCTCAACCGCTGCTGCATACCGCACTTTTCAGATCTGACACACATCGTCCAGAAGTTTAGTGCAATGGAAAGCACCTGGAGGGCACAAACAACTCGGTGGGATCCTCCGGCCTTCAAGCAACCCACCAACGGACAAAAAGGATGCACCCCTATGGGGTACCCGATCATCATCCCATGGACAAAAAGCGAAGCCATTTACGGGACACAGAACTGTCCTTGACGACATGCTCAATAAACCTTGCCAGATACACACAACACCGAATACCGAACCAACACATAGCCGTCGGGCATGTTGGGTACTCCGGCAGGTGGCCAAGAGCGGTGAGGCCATCCTCACCAGCATTCCTCAAGAGAGGCACTCTTCGGAAAATGCCGATCTCAACGTTTTTATGGTCTTCGAGTCCTTTTCTTCCTACAACTAGCGCAAGAGGGCGCTGCGCGACCTTGCCGAAGTTAACCAGGTAGCAGCAGTAAATCCTTGGAATGACATGGCGATAACCTTCACTGCCGACGAGAAGCCAAGGGCCCGATCAATCCGAGCACCAGCCGCTTTGGTCTTAAACCCAATAGTAGATGGCTTTCGGCTCACAAAAGTGCTCATGGACGGTGGCAGTGGATTAAACCTCATCTACGAAGACACACTCCAAAAAATGCAGGTGGATAAAAGTCACATTGAGCAAAGCGGCACCACTTTCCGAGGCATCATCCCCAGTCGAGAAGCAATAAGCTCGGGGAGGATCAAAATCAACGTTGTATTCGGCACACCGGAAAACTATAGGTACGAAGAGTTGCTCTTCCACGTGGCACCTTTCCACAGCGGATATCATGCTCTGTTAGGGTGAGAACCATTCATCCGCTTTCAAGCTATACCCCATTATGGGTACATGAAGCTCAAAATTCCAGGGCCCAACGGAGTTGTCACTATTACCAGTGATCCAAATATAGCACTCCGTATCAAAAATAAAACTGCATCACTAGCCCTGGAGGCACTATCCGAGGCCCTGGCGTCCGAGGAACTGACTACTTTGCGCTCTACAGTGGACAAGGACGATGTAATCCTTGACAAGAGGCCCAAATCCACTTCCTTTAAACCATCAGACAAAATAGTCAAACTTCAAGTGCACCCAACGGATCGTAACAAAACTGCAGCCATTGGAGCATAGCTAGATCCAATGATTGACGCCGCCTTAAGAGCGTTTTTTGCGCGAAATTTGGGACATCTTTGCCTGGCATCCTTTGGATATGCTAGGAATCCCACGCAGACTAGCTGAACACAACCTCAATACAATTAAGGGCTTTAAACCAGTCAAGCAAACACTATGGCGCTTTTTCGAACCCAAGCGACAAGCCATGGGGGAAGAGCTAGCCAAACTACTTGAAGCCGGATTCATTAGAGAGATCAAACACCCGGACTGGCTAGCAAACCTGGTCATGGTGCCAAAGAAGGATAAGTCCTGGCGCCTCTGTGTCAATTTCAAAGACCTAAACAAGGCTTGCCCTAAGGACCCCTTCCCATTGCCCCGCATTGACCAAATCATTGATGCAACTGCAGGACATGACTCACTATGCTTCCTCGACACATACTACGGATACCATCAAATAAAGATGACGGAATCCAACCAGGCCGCAATGACATCCATCACTCTGTATGGGCCTTTTTGCTTTAACACTACGCCTTTCGGGCTCAAAAACGCTGGTGCCACCTACCAGTGCATGATCCAAACATGCCTGAAAAAACAAATTGGCAAGATGGTGGAGGCATATGAAGATGATGTAGTCATCAAAACCAAACATGTCGAAACATTGGTGGACGACTTGCGCCTCACATTCGATAACCTCCGAACGTATGACATACGGCTCAATCCAGAAAAATGTGTTTTCGGCGTCTCAGCCGGAAAACTGCTCGGGTTTACTATCTCCAATAGAGGAATCGAAGCAAATCCGGCCAAAATCCGAGCCTTGTCACAATTGGCGACACCAACAGACCTAAAGCAGGTCCAAAAACTAGTTGGGTGCGTGGCAGCCCTAAGCCGCTTTATCTCCAGACTAGGAGAAAAGGCGCTACCATTTTATTGCCTGCTCCGACATACCGATCACTTCGAGTGGACGGACGCCACGACCGTCGGGTTGGAAGAAATAAAAACTTTGTTAGCAAACAACCCAATCTGGCCGCACCAAACGTCGGCGAACCCATGCTTCTATACATATCAGCAACTCACCAAGTAGTGAGCGTTGTGCTCGTTGTCGAACGAGAGGAAGAGCGATAGAAATTCCCACTCCAAAAACTAGTATATTATGTATCAGAGGTCCTTACACCATGCAAATCCCGATACCCGCATTATCAAAAGATAGCATATGCGGTCTCCATGGCATCTCGAAAGCTGTGACACTACTTTCAAGAGTGCTTGAACACAATGGCCATCACGCCGCATCCCGGGCCATAGTAAGTAAAGCTTTCCGTATAGGCTTCTTCTGGCCCACAGCCCGAGCGGACGCACATGCCGTTGTACAGTGCTATGTTGGATGCCAGCTTTTAGCCAATCAAAGTCATTTGCTGCCCACTACCCTCAGAACAATCCCCATTACCTGGCCTTTCGCGGTCTGGGGGCTAGACATGGTCGCACCCCTTAAAGGGGAAGCCATAAGAAAAAGTATCTGCTGGTTATTGTGGATAAATTCACCAAGTGGATAGAGGCCAAACCGGTAAAAACGGTCGAAGCCGGACCGATGATCGATTTCATATCCGGTGTTGTACACCGTTATGGCATCCCGCACAACATCATTACTGACAACGGTTCTAACTTTATAGCCGACGAGGTGAAAACTTGGTGTGCTAATCTGGGCATTAAGCTTGACTACGCCTCCATTTATCACCCTCAAACAAACGGTTAGGTCGAACAGGCTAATGGCCTGATAATGAGCAGCATCAAACCCATACTAGTGCGCTCCTTGCGGGAATCAGATAAGCACTGGGTTGAGGAACTCGATTCCGTACTCTGGGGGCTGCGGACCATGCCCAATCGCACGACCGGACACACACCCTTCTTTATGGTGTATGGTGCAGAGGCTGTCTTGCCTTCCGACATTATTCATGACTCACCTCGAGTGCGCATCTATGAAGAGAGAGAAGCCGGGCTCGATCGGCAGGACGATCTAGACGGCCTGGAGGAGGAGCGCGATGTTGCGAAGGCCCGTTCCGCATTCTATCAACAACAGGCTCGGAGATACCAAAGCAGAGAAGTGCGGGCAAAGACTTATAATGTCGGTGAGCTCGTTCTACGCCTACCAGAGAAGAAAAAGGACAAGCTCAAACCCAAATGGGAGGGTCGCTTCATTATAGATGAAGTTCTCACTAGAGGAGCCTATCGCCTTCGCAATGCATCGGATAATCGCTTAGAGCCGAACCCATGGAACACTGCTTGGCTCTGAAGATTTTATGCCTAAATCTGGACATATACCTTTGTTCGTTCCATTTTCTCCTTTTCAATTTTTCCTTTTCTCGTTTTTATACGATTTCTAACATGTGTTCGGGTAAGCCGCACACTTGCGGGGTACACATCCTTAAATGTACACACCCCACCACAACTGGGGGCTTCTCTTAATAAAAGATTATTACTATTTGGAGCATAGAGCTCACCATATATATGTGTCGTCTGCTCACATACGTCCTTTCTTCGCCATTATATGCACCTTTATGACTTATGTTTTTGCCAAGCTGGGTTGCCTCGCTCCTATGCTTATGCCCTACGTTCCCACTTGTTCGGCTAGGGCATAAAGGGAGCACCTCTGTGATTGTTACAACCGGGTTATCCGGACATGTACCCCAGACGAGTGAAGCCGAAAGCTAGCATTCTTAAGAGAATAATTGGTCGGCGAACAAACAACGAACTACCTCCATTGCAATATAAAACTCCCAAAATATAAAGCTTCCTATGAGTTTTTAGCATCACTGCTTAGGCATGCATAAATAATGCATGATGACCTAGGGAGAGGAACCCTTAATGGAACTATTCTCTCTGGAAGATGTTTCTTACGTTAAAAAGTAATACAATGTAACTCCCCGAACACAGTTTGTCTATTCAAGAACCATGACCGGATTGCCTGGTTTCTGAACATACTTGGTGTTTACCACATGTATAGTATTCAGAAACACTCCAATCCTTGGGTTTCGGAGGTTGAAGCGGAAGGTCTGCCATGACAATATTTTCAAGTTCAGCCAGAGATAAGTTTGATTATAAAGCGCATTGTTACATGGAATCAAACGCCCACGCTTTATCTATACCATCTATAAGGCTGTCTAGTTTACAGTCCTGTTGGGAAAATTTGGCTCTATCTTTACTTGGTCGTACACCAAGATAACTAGAATTTCTTGTCCGTCTGGTCCCCGAGGTCCGACCCGGCCCATATGATTCGGATCAAGTCCGGTATATCGTGTTTTCACCATGGCCCAGGATTCTCGTGCACCTTCTCGACATGCTGATGCCTCCCATAGTTCCAAGCGGTGTCGAGCTCCCTTGAATAAATGCACGAGCTCCTCCATAATTTCTGGAGGAGAATCGGATGGCCACAAGGCCTTAGCCATGTTCCTCATGACTCTCCAAGATCGCTCGTGCACTTGGGATAGCTCTTGCAGCAAGTCGCCTTGAAATCCGGACACTTCTCCCTCGGGCTGCCCGGTTAGCAAACCTATAGGAACAATTTCATAAAACTTTCCATCAAGGGACTGTATGAAAGTTAGGATAAAGGACATACTAACTATGCTGCCTTTCAGTTTTCTATTCTCCTTCAAGGCATCTGATAGTTGAGCTTGTATGTCCTTTAGTTATTCGGCTTGCTTGATGTTTGCATCCTGTAGTTTGTTCTTCTCATCAATGGTCCATGTTAATACACATTGACCAGCGGCTTCTTGCCCTTAGGCATGTTGTTTGTCTGCCTGAGCAGCCCTTAGCCTCTCCTCCAACTGCTTTGTCGATCCTGCCGCTGAAAACAAAACAATGCATATTTAAAACTCATTGTTGGCACAGAATCATATTTTCCGAACACTATTGTGCTTACCATCAGTTGCCTTTTTGGAATTCTTCAAATCTTCTAGTTTAGCGGTGACAACAGTTAGCTTGGTCCGATATTCTTCAAGCTCCATGACAAATGTGTTATTCTTCTCCGTGAGTTCCTGATGATATAACGACCCTTAAATCAGTTGGGCCAACTACTTCAAGTCTCGGGGGCTACTGGCATACGACCATGTAAAACTGTGTCAAACTTTAGCTGTATTTTCGTTAAGAAAAGCTATATAACTCCGGCAAGGCCGTCTCGAGCGGCTCGGATATAAGCATCTGTCGAACTCAGTGCAGTGAATTCTTGTTCGGACAAGGCCGGAACATGCATAGCTTCCTTCAAGCGACGGTGATTCATCACTCTTTCCACTTCAGAATTCGTGACCAACACATCATCCAAATCCTCTTGAGGAGGCGGAACAGATGCGACATTTGCTTGCGTCCTAATCGGCGAGTTCGGCACTGGATTAGTGGGCATTTGGCTAACAGGGCGTTTTCCCACCGTTTGCTGCGTACTCCTCCTGAAAATAAAAAGGGGGAGACTCTTAACAATCTAGACTCATGCCTAGGCATGCATTAAGTGAACATACCTCTTGGAAGATTGTGAAGTCTCCATGGTACTCCCGGTCCCTTTCCGTTTTGATTGATGACCTTGTGTGGGGGCCGCCCTCGAAGAGACACGATCCTTGGAGCACCGATCCTGTTAAAGATCCACATCAGTACAATGGATAAAGGTACAGATGGGAACCTCTTCTTAAGAAGCCTCTGGATACTCACAATGCAGAATGGGTAAAGGCGAGGGTAGTCGGCGATGATGGCCACTTCCGAACCGTCAAGGCTCGCCTGATAGAATACCCTACCGTCAAATTCTATATATATATATATATATATCCGGATCCTCGCAAAAGCCAGGATCTTTGTCGTGATTATGATCCTCCGGCTAAGGAGCAGGACAGTGGACATCCTCGATCCTCCTCCTCCATGACTAGTTAGTGGTAACCAAAAGTACATTCGATTAGTGTCTGTAATGCAGTAAAATAAGCACAGACGAATTGAAATCTTACCCATTCGATAGGGGTGTACATGGAATAGGCCTCCCGACAGTTTAACCGGAGGAAGTCTTCTTTTTCGCCCTTATACAGATCGGCCAAAATTGAAGCCAGTTCGGCTGGGGTATCCGGACCCTGCCGTCTGTAAGGGGATGCATCATCTTCTCCATTGTAACACCATAAAGGAGTTACTCTGGATTGAAGAGGTTGCACACATCTCTTTATTGCGATCGCCATGACTTCTACTATTGAGAGTTTGGAATGGGCCAGCAGCCTGACCTTGCTGACCAACCTTTGTATCTCCGCACTATCCTCTTCTTTGGGACTCCGGCGACGCCAGTTGAGGCGCTTCTTTAGAGGAGCACTGGAAAATTCAGGGAGACCACGCCTAACTGGATCCGGCAATGGAACATCATCCGTATAGAACCACTCCGAAGGCCACTGTGGGTATGCTTCTTCGGGAGTCCCTACGGGGTATCCGGATCCAGCAATGCGCCATACCTCGGCGCCTCCCAGTTCAAATATAGAACCTCCTTGGTGGCAGGGAACGAGGCGAAAAATTTGCTCCATAATCCAAAATGGGCCTCTATGCCAAGGAATAACTCACAGTGGGCAACAAAGTCTGAGATGTGTAGAATCGAACCTGGGGTGAGGTTGTGCAGTTGGATGCCATTAAATTCTAATAATCCCCGGAGGAAGGGATGGATTCGAAATCTCAGGCCCCATAACAGAAACGGGACGAAGCACACTCTCTCCTCTTTATTGGGGTTGGGGAAATTCTCGACTATCGCGTCATTGCCGATTAAATATAATCTCGCTCCAACGGGAACTAGATCTGCGAGAGGGAGGTAGCCTTGTGTTTGGAGCCGGCTTAGCTGAAGATGAGGCACCGAGAAACTCTGCCAATCGCCCTCTTGAGGTCTGTGGGGACGCGAGGAGGATCCTGGGGCGCTGGTCATGATGAGGGCTTTTTTTGTGGCTAGACTTGGCCGTTTTTTCCTTTTGCGTGGTGCGAGATGACCTTGGGAGATCCATACCCCTTTATATAGGCACTGCCTGAGTGTTGTGAAGGGTTTATTTAAAAAATACATGGACTGTTTGCATTCATCTTGCGTGCGAAAATTGAAGCGCCATCAGGGGGAATTGTAAAAGACGTTGAGGTTGTCGCCGGATTATCGACAATCCAAATTATAATGAAGAACCCGCCTTGCAAAGCCGAAGACATGAGCCGAAGACTACGTTTTCACTTAAGGCAAGTTTGGGGGTTACTGAGGGAGTCCTAGATTATGGGGTCCTTGGGTGTCCGAGCTGTGAAGCATGGGCCGGAGTGATGGGCCGAGAAGATACAAGATAGAAGGCCTTCCCTCTTGTCCGGATGGGACGCTCCTTTGTGTGGATGGCAAGCTTGACATCCGTATGTGTAGTTTCCTTTCTTTGTAAACCGACTCTGTACAACCCTAGGCCCCTCCGGTGTCTATCTAAACCAGAGGGTTTAGTCCGTAGAGGCTATCGCAAATCACATAGGCTAGACATCTAGGGTTTAGCCATTACGATCTCGAGGTAGATAGACTCTTGTAACCCCTATAGTCATCAAATACAATCAAGCAGGATGTAGGGTTTTACCTCCATTAAGAGGGCCCGAACTTGGGTAAAGATCGTGTCACCCTTGTCTCCTGTTTCCTTCGATCCTCAGATGCATAGTTCGGGATCCCCTACTCGGGATCGGCCGGTTTTGACACCGACACCAGCGGCAAATGACCTGTATTAATTCATCTTTAACAATATCAAGTACACATTACTAATTGGCTGTAGTTTGAGATTTAAGAAGGAAACTGCAAAGGGACCCAACTGCTGTTTTCTTCAGTTATTGTTCATAACTGAGTATCTGTATGTGCAGCTAAGGCTACATGAAACAGAAAGTAAACCTAAACTAAATGTCAATTTTTCATCATCTTCTTCTTCTTCTTCCTGTCGGCTAAACCTAAACAAACAGAAACTAAACCTAAAACTAAGCCTAAACAAAGAGAGAAGAGCGAGGGAAGTGGGAGCGGTGGCGCACCTGGGTGTTGGGGACGGCCGGGGTCGGGGTCGGAGGAAGAGGGGGTTGGGCGTCCTTCTCGGGGGCTGGGCCGGAGGGTCGACGGTGATGGCGTCGGGGTTTGGTGCAGCATCAGAGGGGCCGGAGCTCGGGGCGGCGGTGGTCGATGACGGGACGGCAACAACACGATGAGGTGGCCGCATTCAGCGACGACGTTGGCGGGGCGAGGCAAAGGCATCGGGCTGCGACGCGCGGGGGCGAAGGTGGGGAGAGGAGGCGACGGGTGAGGCGAGGAGGAGGCAGTGATGGGGTGGGGCGTCGCTGTGGCGGCAGGGGCGGGGGGTCGGGGGTGGCGGCGGCGCCGCGGGTGAGGTGAGTCCTGGGAGAGAGAGAGGGGGGGGACGCCGGCACTTAGTGGGGTGGGGCCGGGGGGGAATGGCCGTTAAAACGGCTTGTTTCTTTGCCGTTCGCTACCAGGCGGCAAAGAAACTGGCCGTTAGGTCGTCCTTACAGTCCGCCATCCACCATCGTTACCGTCCGCTAGCAGACGGCAAAGATTCTACGCCGTCAGCTAGCAGACGGCAAAGATCAGGCTGACAACAAACAACTTCTTTGACATCTGCTCTTTCTTTGCCGTCAGCTATATGTAAGCTCATGTCAAAGAACTTCTTTGGCATCAGCTAGTAGACGGCAAAGAGCTGGCTGACGGCAAAGATCCTGATTCCAGTAGTGAAGGTAGGGGTTGATGACCTTCTTGAAAAACTTGTCCTTGGGGGCGCTTGGAGACGTCATGGCGATCTAGATCTGTCAAAACAATAGCTCGAAACAAAAATAGGAGATATTGTCGTGGTACGATGGTCAAAACCTTTGGGAGATTATATAATGAATTTTTACCCACCACAAGAAGTATCATGCAAGAAAACGGAGTCCGAAGGGCACACGAGGTGGCCACATGGTAGGGGGGTGGGGTGCGCCCTCCACCCTTGTGGATGCCTCGTGCACTCTTCGGACTACTTTTAATTTTCCTAATTTTTTAAACATTCCGAAACTGATAAAAATTGCCATTGGAAACGTTTTGGAGTCGGTTTACTTACCGCACCACATACCTATTCCTTTTCAGAGTCTGAAACATTCTGGAAAGTGTCCCTTGTGTACTCCTTCGGTGTTACGGTGTCAATAATATTGGTCTCGACATTTATGGGAGTAACTGAGATATAATGTTTGATTCTTTGAATGTTTACCACCTTTGGATTTGTGCCATCGGTGTTGTTGATTTTGATGGCACCGGAACGATAGACCTCCTCGACGATGTAAGGGCCTACCCATTTAGAGAGAAGTTTTCCTGCAAAAAAAATCTTAAATGAGAGTTGTATAGCAAAACATGATCACCTACATTAAACTCACGCTTTTGTATCCTCTTGTCATGCCATCTTTTAACGTTTTCTTTAAACAACTTGGCATTCTCAAAGGCTTGGGTTCTCCATTCATCAAGCGAGCTTATGTCAAACAACCTCTTCTCACCGGCAAGTTTGAAATCATAATTGAGCTCTTTAGTAGCCCAATATGCCTTGTGTTCTAGTCTAAGAGGTAAGTGACAAGCCTTTCCATAAACCATTTTATACGGAGACATACCCATAGGGTTTTTATCAGCAGTTCTATAAGCCCATAAAGCATCATCAAGTTTCTTAGACCAATTCTTTCTAGACCTATTAACAGTCTTTTGCAAAATCAATTTAATCTCTCTATTACTCAATTCTACTTGACCACTAGACTGAGGATGATATGGAGATGCAATTCTATGATTAACATCATACTTAGCAAGCATTTTATGGTAAGCACCACGAATAAAATGTGAACCACCATCAGTCATTAAATATCTAGGGACTCCAAACCTCGGAAAAATAACTTCTTTAAGCATCTTAATAGAAGTGTTATGATCAGCACTACTAGTTGGAATAGCCTCTACCCACTTAGTAACGTAATCAACAACAACTAAAATATGTGTATACCCATTAGAGGAAGGAAAAGGTCCCATATAATCAAAGCCCCAAACATCAAATGGTTCAATAACAAGTGAATAGTTCATAGGCATTTCCTGACGTGTACTAATATTGCCAATTCTCTGGCATCCATCACAAGACAATACAAACTTACGAGCATCCTTGAAGAGAGTAGGCCAATAAAAACCAAATTGCAATACCTTGTGTGCAGTTCTATCTCCAGCATGGTGTCCTCCGTAAGACTCGGAGTGGCACTTGCGTAGGATCTGGCCCTGTTCATGATCAGGTACAAAATTTCTAATAACACCACCTACTCCTTTATAAAGATGTGGGTCATCCCAAAAGTAATGTCTTAAATCATAGAAAGACTTTTTTCTTTTGCTGGTATGTGAAACTAGGTGGTATTAATTTAGCAACAATGTAATTTGCATAATCATCATACCATGGAGTATTACGAGAAGCATTTATTGAAGGAAATATGCCCTAGAGGCAATAATAAAGTTGTTATTTATATTTCCATAGATCGTGATAAATGGTTATTATTCATGTTAGAATTGTATTAACCAGAAACCTAGTACATGTGTGAATACATAGACAAACAGAGTGTCCCTAGTATGCCTCTACTTGACTAGCTCGTTAATCAAAGATGGCCAAGTTTCCTAACCATAGACATGTGTTGTCATTTGATAAACGGGGTCACATCATTAGAGAATGATGTGATGGACAAGACCCATCCGTTAGCTTAGCATAATGATCGTATGGTTTTATTGCTATTGCTTTCTTCATGACCTATACATATTCCTATGACTATGAGATTATGCAACTACCGAATACCGGAGGAACACTTTGTGTGCTATCAAACGTCACAACATAACTGGGTGATTATAAAGATGCTCTACAGGTGTGTCCGATGGTGTTTGTTGAGTTGGCATAGATCAAGATTAGGATTTGTCACTCCGTGTATCGGAGAGGTATCTCTGGGCCCTCTCGGTAATGCTCATCACTATAAGCCTTTCAAGCTATGTGAATAATGAGTTAGTTGCGGGATGATGCATTACGGAATGACTAAACAGACTTGCAGGTAACGAGATTGAACTACGTATGGTGATACCAACGATCGAATCTCGGACAAGTAACATACCGATGACAAAGGGTATGACGTATGTTGTTATGCGGTTTGACCAATAAAGATCTTCATAGAATATGTAGGAGCCAATATGAGCATCTGGGTTACACTATTGGTTACTAACCGGACATGTGTCTCGGTCATGTCTACATAGTTCTCGAACCCGTAGGGTCCGCACGCTTAACGTTCAATGACGATTTGTATTATGAGTTACGTGATTTGATGACCAAAGTTTATTCGGAATCCCGGATGAGATCACAGACATGATGAGGAGTCTCGAAATGGTCGAGAGGAAGATTCATATCTAGGATGATGATATTTGGACACCGGAACTGTTCCGGGTGATACCGGGTCACCGGAAGGGGTTCCAGGCAACCCCCGACAAAGATATGGGCTTAATGGGCCAAGTAAAGGAACACACCAGCCCACAAGGGGCTGGTGCGCCCCCTATAGGGCATGCCATGTGTGGAGAAAGGGAAAGGAGAGGACTAAAAGGAAAGTATGAAGTAGGACTCCTACTTCCTTCCCCTCCCCCTCCTTCCTTTCCCCCTTGTCCAAATATGGTAAGGGAGGGGGCGGGGGCGAATTGGACTAGGGGCCGAAGTAGGATTCCTGCTACTTGGGCATGCCCTAGGCTACCTTCCTCCCTCTCCCTCATTTATATACATGGGGAGGGCACCCCTTGAACACACATCAATTGTTCCTAGCCATGTGCGGTGCCCCCTCCACAATTACACACCTCAGTCATATCGTCGTAGTGCTTAGGTGAAGCCCTGTTGTTGGGGATATTACTACTGAAGGTAAACCGGCCTTATGTAGCCGGTTTGACTCCTTGAAGATTAGAAGCCCATAAAGATGCAAGGATGATGGCACTTCATGGAGGCCCAAGGCCCAAAGGCGGGTTAAAGCCTGTAAATGTAAACCGGCTTAGTCATGTAACTTGTATTATAAGATAGGAAGGATATAGACCGAACTGGATACGTTTATGATCCGGCTCTGGGACTCTGTAAATCGGCGGGCGTCACATATGTATATAAAGGGACGACCTGGCAGTGGTTTAGGGACAGACAACAACTCGAGAGACAGACAAAGCGGATTTGCTCCCTGGCCTTCGAAACCCTAGCAATACCAAGCACAACTAGACGTAGGCTTTTACCTTCCTCGAAGGGGCCGAACTAGTATAAAATTCCCCGTGTCCCTTTGTCCGGTTTAACCCCTTAAAGCTAACCCGTAGCGATGGCTCCATGACTAAGTCGTTTCACAAGGACATCTGCCGTGACAAACCCACGACAGTTGGCGCCCACCATGGGGCTATCGCACGATGGTTTAGAGTTCTTGAAGGGCAGCTTCAATGGACTTAAGGGATACGCTGTGGGCCGGATGACGAAGAGTCATCGTGGCAAGCTCTACATCGACAACGCAGGATGGGGTCCCGAGGCCGATTCAATCGAATACGGGTACCGGGTCCCCTTTGGTGGGATTCACGTCTTCATCGGCAAGACCGGCGAACCGGCCCCTGAGCCGGACATCTACACCGACATCATCAAAACGGCTCGGTGTGCAAGTTCTTCGCCGGTTCAGCCCGAGGCAAGGCATGTTTTCGTGGGTGTCATCCATGGATCGAGGTACAAGGACGGACCGGTGTCCGATGGAGAGACCATGGTCTGTTCTGATGACGAGTCTTATGGAGAAACCGAATCACTTTACCAGTTGCAGGACGGCCGGATTGAGGGAGGATCCGAGGGCAACAGTATTTCGGATTCCCCTGATCTACCAAACCGGGCTGCCATCTTCATGGCTGGCACACAATCGGCGCCTCATTCATCTACCGCCGCAGCAATGCTCTCCGGTTCAACAACGGCCACACCAGCAGGGGCAGGAACCTCGGCGCCACCTCCGGCCCAAGTCCTGACTGATTTGTTCGATGCTTTGGCAACGTTGATGGCCGCGGAGGTGGATGCAACAGCCAGGGATCAGCACAACGCGGAGGTTGCAAAGGTAAAAGATCAGATAGCCTAGGCTAAAGCGGACCTGGCAACAGAGAATGCTAGGATGGCCACAGAGCGGGCTGAATTGGAAGCACAGGCCTACCGGATTAGACTGGACCAGAATGCTTCAGAGGAAGTCATGAGAAGAAGGTATCGATCATGTCTCCCGTCGGTTTATGAGCCGCAGAATCTCTTCAACACACCAGGAGCAGGAGCTGGGAGCCAACCCACACTAAACCGGGCGGGGACGCTGGGAACAGGAGTGCCGGTTCAACCACGCACGACGGACCCGCCTCGCCAGAACAACGTTGTGCCACAGTATGTACCAACACCGCCCGGGCATTGTTCCAACCCGTTGGACAACATTGTGGCCGCTGCTTCACGTCTGGCGGCCCTCCCAACCGACGGCGAGTCACCAGTTGCAGTGGAAGCACATCGGGCCAGGGATCTCCTTCAAACAACACTAAACCAACAGCAGGCGTATTCACACAGTCGTGAGAGGATTCATTCCACTCCCCGTCCAAGCCGGAGTTATAGCAGACACGTGGAGGACGAACCGGCCGTGTCCAGTAGTGCACGTTGCCGAAATTCACCACGAGGGAACAACCTGGCCGGGGGAGGCGCTAATGCGCAAGATGTTGTGGACCATGGTCGCGCACGTCGGGAGGCCGAGTTGGCGGCTCGACACGGAGCATGATAGCATACTCCGGTTCACCCCACGGCCTCCGTGGAGCCAGAAGTGATGTTCAGTTCCTTAGGGGTGCCATGTCTAACCCCCGCTTTGCGTAATGTGAGACTGCCCAAGGATTTCAAGGGACCTCGTAAGGTACCAAATTACACTGCTGATTTGCAACCAGAGGCGTGGGTGGAGAGCTATGAGATGGCAATGGAGATGTTAGATGTGGATGAGGCAGTGTGTGCTAAATATTTCACCATGATGTTGGAAGGAACAGCTCGCACTTGGTTGAAGAGCTTGCCGACCAATTCTATTGGATCATGGGCCGAATTGAAGCACCGGTTTATCCAGAACTTCAAGGATACGTGTAAGCAGCCGATGTCAATCGTGGATCTGGCCGCTTGTGTCCAAGAGGAAGGGGAGTCCACGACCCATTAGGTCAAACGGGTCTCAGCAATTTTGCATTCATCGGATCGTATCAATGCAGACACAACAATGTTAACATTAGAGGGCAATTGTCGTTTCAAACTGTTAAAACAGAAGTTGGGAAGGCTCAAACGTCACTGCAATGATATGTCAACACTCATGGCCTCTTTGGTTAAATACGCCGATTCAGATAATACCAAGGATCCGGATTCAGAGGAGGACAAACCGGAGAAAGGTAAGAAGAACAGCAATGCCAAGGGTCAACAGCATAATCCGGCAGGCCATGGAAACGGTGGCAAGCGCAAGGCCGACAGTAGCTTGGACTTTGTTGCAAATACCAACACGCAGGAGAATGGCCAGCGTCGTAAGGGCAAGCAGCCCCAGAGGGGTGGAGGTTCAGGCCCCAATTTGGAGCGCTTGTTAAATCAGCCCTGTCCAAAGCATGTATCGAAGGAGAAGCCGGCATCACATCTTTGGAAGGACTGTTATATCATGCAGGACTTCAAGAATTCCAATATGTTCCAATATGACAACGGCCCACCCGGTGGATCAGGAGGAGGTTTCCATAGGCCGGGTTACGAAGGTGGTGGTTCCGGTTTAGGGTTTCAAGGCAACCAAACCGAACACGCCAATCAAGGGCACCAAGGTAACCAGGGAGGTTACAACCATCAGGGGAATCAGCAGCAGCAGCAGTCGGGTTATCAGAGCAATCACAAACAGCTGAATAGCGGGCAATATCATGTCTTCACTACTAGTTTGTGCAAACGTGATCAGAAGCTTCACAAAAGGGCAGTAAACTCTGTTGAGCCGGCAGTACCTCAGTATTTACGCTGGTCTGAGCAACCTATTTTGTGGAGTAGAGATGATCACCCACCCCGGGTTGATAATCCAGGTCACTTGGCCCTGGTGGTAGCCCCTCAAGTTGGGGGATACAAGTTCACTAAAGTGCTGATGGATGGGGGAAGTAGTATCAATATTTTGTATTATGATACATTCCGCCATATGGGGTTGACAGATAAGGATCTTAAACCGTCAAATACGGTCTTTCGTGGTGTGGTGCCTGGTAAGTCTGGATATCCTGTTGGCAAGATAGCTTTGGAGGTAGCTTTTGTAGATGACTATGATTCAAGGTCAGAAACATTGACATTTGAGGTGGTAAAGATCAAAAGTCCATACCACGCCTTGTTTGGGCGGCCGGCTTATGCTAAGTTTATGGCAAGGCCATGTTATGTTTATCTACAGCTTAAAATGCCAGGTCATAAAGGGACTATCACAGTACATGGAAGTAGAAAGATTGCTTTGGAGTGTGAAGAAGGTGATGCAGCTTATGCTGAGTCGGTTTGTGCCACAGAGGAGTTGAAATTCTATAAGGAGCAAGTTGATCCGGTAGACATGACCTCTTTGAAAAAGCCAACTACAGAACATGATCCAGCGTTGAAGTTCAAATCGGCTACAGACACTAAGATGGTTGACTTTGTTCCTGGCGATTCATCCAAACAGTTCAGCATCAGCGCTAACCTGGATCCCAAATAGGAAAGCGCGCTCATCGAGTTCATCCGTGAGAATCGGGACATCTTTGCATGGATACCTTCTGACATGCCAGGTGTACCGAGGGAACTCGCTGAGCACACACTCAACATTGATCCTAAGTTTAAACTGGTCCGGCAGTTCCTCCGCCATTTCAATGAAGAGAGACGTAAGGCTATAGGTGAAGAGGTAGCCCGTCTGTTGGCCGCAGGGTTTATTGTTGAAGTTTTTCATCTAGAATGGTTAGCTAATCCGGTGCTGGTTCTTAAGAAAAACGGCACCTGGCGCATGTGTGTGGACTACACAGATTTAAACAAGGCTTGCCCTGCAGACCCCTTTGCTCCCCCTCGCATTGATCAGATAATTGATGCTACGGCGGATTGTGACCGTTTTTGTTTTCTGGATGCCTACTCTGGTTATCATCAGATCAAAATGGGGGTTAAGGACCAGGAGAAGACAGCTTTCATAACTCCCTTTGGAGCCTTCTGCTATGTTTCCATGCCTTTTGGACTCAAGAGTGCCCAGGCAACTTACCAGCGATGTGTTCAGAATTGCCTTCATAAACAAATTGGGCGCAATGTTCATGCATATGTGGATGATATTGTGGTCAAGTCCAGAAAGGAGGAGACATTGATAGATGATCTACGAGAAACCTTTGACAATCTCCGGGTTTACAAGATGATGCTCAATCCGGAGAAGTGTGTCTTCGGTGTCCTGGCAGGCAAGCTCTTAGGCTTTCTGGTATCAAACAGAGGCATTGAGGCTAATCCGGAAAAGATTACAGCAATTACATCCTTGGCTAAACCGGCGTGTATTAATGATGTTCAACGTCTGGCCGGTCGGATTACAGCCTTGAGCCGGTTTATCAGTCGCCTTGGAGAGAAGGCCATCCCTTTATATCAGATGCTCAAGAAAACAAATAACTTTGTCTGGAGCGAGACAACTGATAAGGCGTTCGAGGATCTGAAGAGGCAGCTAGCTGAACCACCCGTGCTTGTAGTGCCGATCGATAAAGAGCCATTATTATTATATGTCGCTGCTAATGCCCGGGCTGTTAGCGTAGCCATTGTGGTAGAGCGCAAGGAGCTTGGCAAGGAATATCCGGTTCAACGGCCGGTTTATTATATCAGCGAGGTGCTCATTGAGTCAAAGCAGAGGTATCCGCATTGGCAAAAGCTGGTGTATGGGGTGTTTATGGCGAGCCGGAAGCTTAAACATTATTTTCAGGGCCATCCTATCATAGTGGTCAGTTCAGCTCCTTTGGGCGACATCATTCAAAACAGAGAAGCAACTGGCCGGATTTCCAAGTGGGCTATTCAGCTTGGACCTCATAGGCTCAAATATATACCCCGCACAGCGATCAAATCCCAGGCACTCGTGGATTTCATCAATGATTGGACGGAGTTACAGGCACCTGAAGAGAAACCAGATAATACATATTGGACTATTCATTTTGATGGATCCAGACAGTTGGAGGGCTCGGGGGCTGGAGTCATACTAACTTCCCCACGAGGTGACAAGTTTTGTTATGTCCTCCATTTAATGTTCCCTTGTACTAACAATGCAGCTGAATATGAGGCTTTGCTCCACGGTCTTCGGATGGCTAAGGAGATGAATTTCAGCCGAGTTAAGTGCTTCGGCGATTCAGATCTAGTGGCTCAGCAGGTGTCTGGCACTTGGGATTCTAAGGACCCACTCATGGCTGCATATCGGCGAGAGGTGGACGCAGTGGCTGGTCACTTTAAAGGTTATCAGGTGGACCATATAGACCGGCGGAAGAATGAAGCGGCAGACGCTTTAAGTCATCTTGGTTCCCAGCGTAAACTGGGCCCGCCCAATGTCTTTCTTGATGTGTTGCATAATCCGTCAATCAAAGTACCAACCTAAGAAGATTTGGCTATTCCTGATCCGGAGGCTCAGTTGGTGGCAGCTCTGCATGCCATACCGGATTGGACGATCCCATATCTGGCTTACATGAACCAGGGTGAGTTACCAGACGATGAAACGTTGGCTCGACAGATAATCCGGCGTTCCAAGTCCATGACCATACTCAAGGGGGAGTTACATTGTTACAGTGTTTCAGGAGCAATTCAGCACTATGTTTCTACTCAAGAAGGTTGTGAGATTTTGTGAGAAATCCATGAAGGGGATTGCGGTCACCACGTCGGATCAAACTCGTTGGTTGCCAAAGCTTTTCGCCACGGTTTTTACTGGTTGACGGCACATGCTGATGCGGAGGATTTAGTCAAGAGATGTGATGGCTGTCAAAAATTTGCCCGCCGTGCGCACGTTCCGGCTCAAGAGTTGCGGATGATTCCAATTACGTGGCCATTTGCAACTTGGGGGCTTGATATGGTTGGACCCTTCAAGCGTTCTAAGGACAAAAAGACCCACTTGTTAGTAGCAGTTGATAAATTCACTAAATGGGTGGAGGCAGAGCCAGTCAGCAAGTGTGATGCAGCCACAGCGGTATAATTCATCAAGAAGGTGATATTCCGGTTTGGTTTTCCACACAGCATTATAACAGATAATGATACTAATCTGTCAAAAGGGGAGATGGAAGAATTCTGTCAACGTGAGCACGTCCGGCTTGATCTAGCGTCGGTGGCTCACCCCCAATCTAATGGTCAAGCAGAAAGGGCAAATCAAGAAATTCTACGGGGTATCAAACCACGGCTTATGGTTCCCTTAAAGCGGACGTCGGGTTGTTGGGTTGAGGAGCTACCTTATGTGTTATGGAGCATCAACACCACACCCAATAGGTCTACGGGTTACACACCTTTCTTCATGTTCTATGGAGCGGAGGCGGTTCTTCCTAGTGACATCCGTCATGATTCGCCCCGTGTGGCAGCTTATGTTGAAGCTGATAATGAGAAAGCACGTCAGGATTCACTGGACCTGTTGGATGAAGAGCGTGATCTTGTAGCAGCACGATCGGCGATTTATCAACAAGATCTCCGACGTTATCACAACCGCTGGGTTAAAACAAGAACCTTTCAAGAAGGTGATTTGGTGCTCCGGCTCATCCAGGATCAGACTGATATGCACAAGTTATCCCCACCTTGGGAAGGACCCTTTGTGGACAGCAAAAATCTGCACAACGGATCTTACTACCTCATTGATGTTCGAGAGCATGAAGACTCACGTCAATCGGAGGAGGAGACCAAGCGGCCATGGAACATAGCTCTCCTTCGGCCTTACTATACTTGAAGCCATAGGCTCATCATCTGTACATATTTATGACAGTGTATATATCATATAATAAACCAGAGCCTCCATTATAAGTGGGGTATCTGTTCTTTTTATATCATGTGTGTGCTTTTACAAGTTAACTGACAAAGCGGAGTCTTTTAATCCGGCTTTAGCAGCTGCATAGATATAAAAAAATCACTAGGGGGCTTGGTCATATTTTAACTATAGCTACACCTCTTGATCGGTTTTTAAACCACGAAGGGATATCACTAGGGGGCTTGGTTGTCCTCACACCATAGCTACACCTCTTGATAGGCATTTAAGCCACAAAGGGAAAAAATTTGTGGAGCCAAAGAGAGTGTTGTACACAGTACAAACTCAAACATGGGCACACACTGAGCATTGCTCACAAAGTTACTTGAGGGCTCTTTTTGCAAAGAAACAAAGAGTTTGAAAGGACCCTCGTAATTGGCTATCAAGCCACAGCTTGGAAGCCTGGTGTATTCACCTAAAAACCCGGGTTAACCTGCCTTCATCAAGTAAGCCACTCCTGTCCAGGTAATCCTGGTATGACCCATCGAACGTTTGACAATTCAATCTTTTACAGACCCTGAACTTGTCACAATTAAAACGATGATTGGTTAATTGGAGGCCCATATTAAAAGGCTTTGTTAAATGGTTTAACTCAGAGGCCTGGCAGCCCATGAAAAGCCTCGATTTGGAGCCTGGCAGCTCGTAAAAAGCCTTGCATATTTTCCTGTTTGAATTTTGTTTGTTGAAAATCATAAGTATTTTTTGATAAACCGGCGTCCTTGACCCGGCTTGCTTTTCAACTACAAGTTGTGGGCACATGATCAATTATAAACCGGTGTTCATTGACCCGGTCTGGTTTGACTAAATCGCCAGTGTTATAAAGAAAATCTGGTGGTTCTCCCGGTCTGGTTTAATATATAGACCGGCATTATGAAGATGGAGTTATCAACGTTCCGGATTGGTATTAACACCTTTGCCGTATACATGTTTGGTCAACCAATGAGGTATGTTCTGTACATTACTTTTTGTACAAACACTTGATTATTCATCTAGGTACTATATACTTCTTGGACATCATGACACGTCTAGCGGTAAACCGCTAGATACTTTTAAGTTGTTGTACCCAGGAACACAATTTATCATGGGTTATGCATAAATATATCCCAAAGGGCGGCACAGATTGTCACAAAGTATTATGACACATGCCTGATGGCATGGCAGATGATGGAGTTTCAGCTATCCTATTACATGAAGCTTCAAAGTGGCTCAAACAATATCATTGTTTTTCACAATAGCCATATAAACCGGCGACCGGATCAGGACTCTTCATCGCGACAGTTTGACGGTTGAGGGTCAGTTGGTGTATGCACTTCTTCATCCCTTCCTAGACGCTGGAAATCAGCCATTGACCAATCGATTCCAGTTAATGCTTGGAACACTGCTTCCTCATGGATAAGATTGGAAGGGTTAATATCAGGGGCGTAAGTGTGCTTACGAATCGGAGGCACAAGTTCTTCGACTTCATGGATGTCGTTCGGCTGTCTTTTCCCTTCTGCATCATAAAACGGTTGAAAATGGGACAAATCGGTATCATCAGCCAACTTGCTGGCTGCTGGCCGCATCTGTTTGGTCAGCCGCCGAAGATCATCATTGTTGAAGTTTGAACCGTCTTCTTTAACGCCTGGGTATCCTTTAATGATATCCTCTGCTTCAAGGTCTGGAATCCAGGCTTTGGCTCGAATAAGGGCGGTTAAAGCTCTTGCTCTGGCAGCTGCTCTCTTCAACTCGGCAATACGGGCCGGTAACATGCCCAGCTTCTCAAGGGTTTCTTTAATCAAAGTTGGAGCCGGTTTGTTATAAGCTGCCGTGCTAATAACCCGTTGAGACCCAGAGTATAGCTATTCAACCAATGTATATGCCGCTTTGAGCTTCATCCGCATATCTGTACCAAGATGAGCGATCTGAGTGCATGCCAAAGATTTTATCAACATTTTGGTCAGTTATAAGATTCATCGACTGGCGCAACACACATAAGCATACACTTACCAAAGATAGCAGAGGTCATACCATTGATTTGGCATTTCAAACCGGCTAGTTCTTCAACCACTGGCTTCAGGGCTGCCTCGGCGTCTACAGCTCTTTTAGTTAAACCGGATTTCTCGGTTTCCCATTCAGCACACTCTTGGTTGAAGGATTCTTTCAGCTTTTCCATTACGGAAAGGGCCTGGGTCAGCTCCTCTTTGGCTTTTGCAGCCTCGGCTTGTTGTGACTTCACATTCTCTTGCAAGTCAGAATTTCGGGCATCTTTGCTTCTCAGTTCAGTCTGCCACGTTGAAGGTATGTTAAACAAACAACATATATATGTGCTAAAGTAGAAACCGTATAACAAAGTTATGCACTTCATACTTGGGGGCTAATGCCTATTTGCTCTCAAGCACTACACTTTATACAAGTCTCTAGAACAATGCAAGCATTTTCCTTGACACTTGGGGGGCTAATGTGCGTCTGTTCTAAAACAGATGTGTGGATTAAAAACCGGATTAACTTGCCAAGTTAAACCGGCCTTTGGGGACTATGCTACAGAAAGTTATCTAATTTTTTCTTCAAGATGAGTCTTATCTATTATTAGCGACCTGCCATTGCATGGACCAATGATGAGATGCTTAAAGTGTTACAAAGACCCGGTTTGTGATTAACAATCATAAAACGACCCTTGGGGGCTACTTGGGATAGTGTTTCAGCTATAAATCAATATACAAAGGGAGAGGAATTTACCTGATATCGCTCTTTCATCAAGTTCACCAAACCGGCTTCATAATCCTGGTTTGAGTGCAGATGGTTCAAGAAGCCAGAATGAAGCTCATCAGCGTTAAGATGAGCATAGATTGATAAGTCGCTGCTCCAAAATGACAGGATGGCCAGGAGAGCTGTGGCCCATTCCAGTAATAATAACATCATCACCTTGGCCTTCAGGATTTTTGGCTGATGATACTGGAATTTCAGTGTCTTTCACCGGACTAGCTCGGTTTGGTTCTGCCGGTTCAGTATCGGGTGCGGCAGGCTCAGCATCTGTTGGTTCATCGGTATGTTGGCCTTCAAGGGGTGGATCATCAAAAGTAGCTTCAGGATGAGGGCCTTCCGGTTCACTAGTCTGTTCCGGTTCACCTCTTGGTTCTTCTTCTTCGGCGACAGGGTCTTCTGGCGGATTGGTGACCTATGCTTTCTTGCTGGGTCTGGCTTCGGCCCTGCAAAGAGAATAAAAGAGGATTAACATCTTATTCAATGGATTTATGGCGCATTGAAAGGAAAGGTTTTTACAACTCACCCGGCCACGGTTTTCAAAGGGGGGAGTTGAGTTGCTGTCGATTCACCAGAAGATGAAGGAGGTGTCACCTAATAATTTCAATCAGATGGATTAAGAGGCTGTCTGAAATAACCTGCCTTGGGGTAAGAATGGTCAGAAGTAGGAGAGACCTCAGACCGGCGCTTCCGAACCGGAGTATTAGGTAAACCGACTGAAGTGACCTGTTGGCCACTGTGTCGGGTTGTCCGGCGAGTTTCATGCTGCTGAGTCTTCAAAATAAATGTTGGATCCAAGTGAGCAAGAGGATGAGAAAAGCTTACTTTCCGGACTGCTTGGCGAGTTTTTTGTGTTGGCATAGAGTTTGAACCGGAGGAAAGGGTAATTACCTCTACATCATCAGCTTGACTAGCTTCTGCGTCCTCCTGAGGAAGATCATTATTAATGAGATTTATGAAAAGAGAGCCAAGTGAGTCAAGTTCTACCTCAACTTCTGGATCATCAGTATCATCATCAAGCTCCATATTAATCCGGTCAGCCGTTTTCCGTTTTGACGTCCGTTTTACGGCTTTGGTCTTTCGGTGGGATGGCTTGACCGCTTTGTCTCCAGTCGGCTTTGCCGCTTTCTCTACGGTTTTCCGTTTCCAGAAGGGGTCATCACCCTACATATAAAGAAGAAGGGTTACAGGTTGCATAAATTAAAGATATTAGAGATGAAGAGGAAGTATAATGCTTACAGTAGGTGGTTTGTTCTTGGCGTAGAAGGGACTCAGACCGGTTTGACTACAGATCAGTTCCGACTCGTTCAGAATTTTATTTACACCTTCAGTGACTTCTTCCTCAGATAATTGGATGTTGCAATGGCGTTGAGGGTCGTCAACCTCACTGGTATATTCACACATTAAACCGGGGCGCCGGCTTAGCGGCAAGATACTCCAGGATATCCAACAGCGCACAAAGTCCACGCCTGTTAAACCGTTTGCCATAAAGGCCCGGAGTTTGGCGAGTTGAGGAGCGTATTTCGCCCTTTCTGAAGAGCTCAGGCGTTGTGGCATGGGGTGAGTATTGGATAGTCTGTGATCACGAAAGCCGGGGAGGGGATTTTCATCTTCAGGTGAAGTGTCTCTGCAATAAAACCAAGTTTCATTCCATTCCTTTGGGTGGCTATGATGTTTGGCATGAGGAAATTCAACTTCTTTCCATTTTGAATTGAGACACCACCAAGTTCTGTGTTCGGGCCATTTACAAACTCTGTGCGCCGGTTTAAGTGAAAGAAATCCCGGAACAGTTCTGCAGTTGGTTCTTCTTGTAAATATACTTCACAGAAGACCTAGAAGTTGCATAAATTGGAAACCGAGTTGGGACCAATATCTTGCGGATGAAGTTGGAAGCTGGCAAGCACATCTCGATAAAACTTTGACCCTGGCGGTTTGAAGCCACGACCTATATGGTCAACAAAGACCACCACCTCGCCCTGCCTTGGGGTTGGAGGATTTTCTGTTCCTGGAGCTCGCCATTTGATTTCAGTTTTCTTAGGCAGGGAGCCAATGCTAACCATCTCATTCAACTGAGTCTCAGTAACCTGGGAACGAGCCTAGTTGCAAGCAGTGAATTGTTTGGCCATTGCGAAGCAAACAAGCTGAAAATGAAAGGCCAGTTTATAAATTACGCATGATTATATGCAAGAGACAAGGAAGTAAGAAACATACTAATATATGAAATGGTATAAACCGGAGACTCATGCAATAAGGGAAAAAGGTAATACTAGCATAGGATTACTCAGACACTGTTAAATCGGAGCATAATTATGAAGGTAAAATGCTCCTCCAGTTTATTAGAGGGCTAATGGCATAGACTGCTTATACAAGGTTAAACCACTTATGTTGGCATAAGGAGAAACATATCTCACAGGGACATAGAAACAGATCTCACAGTGACATATGAAATTTTTGGATCTAAGATAAGACAGAAAAGAAAAAATAATTGCATCTAGAAGGGGTGCAGAACCGAAGGAACTTATGAAGGACTAGATCAGTTCTTTGCGCATAAGGGTTTGTGGTGATAATGGAAGGTTAGCTACGGCAAGGAGTGCGTCAGATATGAAGTATTCACCTAAAGGCCATGAAAGAGAAACACTGAAAGCTTTGACGAACCTCAAGAACAATGAAGAACAAGGAAACCCTAATGGATCTAAGAAAGAAAGGCGGAAAGACTTATTGCGACGGCGGAAGCAGCGGAAGGGCACTGTGAAACTCTGATGCGAACAGGTTGATGCAGCGGCCAACGGCGAAGCAGAGGCGGAGTTCGAAGATGATGGCGGCGCTCGGGTGCGAGGTCATCGAGAGGAAGAAGAAGAGATGAATGGGTAGCGGAAAGAAAAGAAAAGGGGTCTGCTGTCCCTATTTATAGGCCGAAGAGATGAAACGACAAGTGCGGGAATCGAGGAGCCCAAAAATGGATAAGTTAATAGGGGTGTCGCCTCAATGGCTAAAGACATATTAAATGAAGGTAATCTTCGACATCAACTGATAGATGACGTCAGGGCGGTTTATCATAATCTTGAAGTATGATGTCACGGTGGTTTACAAGATCGAGGTGAAGATATGTGGGAAGAATTTTTCTAACTATAGAAGATTGACATGAACGAGTTCAAACCAATCTGGGGCCTAATGTTGGGGATATTACTACTGAAGGTAAACCGGCCTTATGTAGCCGGGTTGACTCCTTAAAGATTAGAAGCCCATAAAGATGCAAGGATGATGGCACTTCATGGAGGCCCAAGGCCCAAAGGCGGGTTAAAGCCTGTAAATGTAAACCGGCTTAGTCATGTAACTTGTATTATAAGATAGGAAGGATAGAGACCGAACTGGATACGTTTATGATCCGGCTCCGGGACTCTGTAAACCGGCGGGCGTCAACCTATGTATATAAAGGGACAACCCGGCAGCGGTTTAGGGACAGACAACAACTCGAGAGCCAGACAAAGCGGATTCGCTCCCTGGCCTTCGAAACCCTAGCAATACCAAGCACAACTAGACGTAGGCTTTTACCTTCCTCGAAGCGGCCGAACTAGTATAAAATTCCCCATGTCCCTTTGTCCGGTTTAACCCCTTAAAGCTAACCCGTAGCGATGGCTCCACGACTAAGTCCTTTCACAAGGACATTTGCCGTGACAAACCCATGACACCTATGCCGGTAACTTCATCATCACCGTCTGCTGACGAAACTCTCCCTCGTCCTCAACTGGATCAAGAGCTCGAGGGATGTCATCGAGCTAAACGTGTGCTGAACGCGGAGGTGCCGTACGTTTGGTGATTGGATCGATTGGATCGCGAAGACGTTTGAGTACATCAATCGTGTTACTAAACGCTTCCTCTTTCGGTCTACGAGGGTACATGGACACACTCTCCCATCTCATTGCTATGCATCTCCTAGATAGATCTTACGTGATCGTAGGTAATTTTTTTGAAATACTGCGTTCCCCATCAGTGGCATCCGAGCCAGGTCTATGCGTAGATGTTATATGTACAAGTAGAACACAATGAGTTGTGGGCGATAATATTCATACATCTTACCAGCAATGCCTTACTTTGATTCAGTGGTATTGTTTGATGAAGCAGCCCGGACCAACATTACATGACCGCGTTCATGAGACTGGTTCTACCGGCGTGCTTCACACACAGGTGGCTAGCGGGTGTCTGTTTCTCCAACTTTTGTTGAATCAAGTTTGACTATGCCTTGTCCTTGTTGAAGGTTTAAACAACACACTTGATGGAAAATCGTTGTGGTTTCGATGCGTAGGTAAGAACGACTCTTGCTAGAAGCCTGTAGCAGCCACGTAAAACTTGAACAACAAAGTAGAGGACGTCTAACTTGTTTGTGCAGGGCATGTTGTGATGTGATATGGTCAAGACGTGATGAGATATAAATTGTTGTATGAGATGATCATGTTTTGTAAAAGTTATCGGCAACTGGCAGGAGGCTTATGGTTGTCGCTTTATTGTATGAAATGCAATCGCCATGTAATTGCTTTACTTTATCACTAAGCGGTAGCGATAGTCATAGAAGCAATAGTTGGCGAGATGACAACGATGCTATGATGGAGATCAAGGTGTCAAGCCGGTGACGATGGTGATCAAGACTGTGCTTTGGAGATGGAGATCAAAGGCACAAGATGATGATGGCCATATCGCATCACTTTTTTTGATTGCATGTGATGTTTATCCTTTATGCATCTTATTAGTACGATGGTAGCATTATAAGATGATCCCTCACTAAATTTCAAGGTATAAGTGTTTTCTCGGAGTATGCACTGTTGCTATAGTTCGTCGTGCCGAGACACCACTTAATGATCGGGTGTGATAAGTTCTACATTCACATATTAACGGGTGCAAGCAGTTTTGCACATGTAGAATTCTCAGGTTAAACTTGACGAGCCTAGCATATGTAGATATGGCCTCGGCACACTAAGACCGAAAGGTCGAACGTGAATCATATAGTAGATATGATCAACATAGGGATTTTCAGCATTGAAAACTACTCCATCTCACATGATGATCAGACATGGTTTAGTTAATATGGATCACGTGATCATTTAGATGACTAGAGGGATGTCTATCTAAGTGGGAGTTCTTAAGTAATATTATTAATTGAACTTTAATTTATCATGAACTTAGTATTGATAGTATTTGCAAAATATGTTGTATAGCTTGCGTTATAGCTCCCCATTTATTTTTTGATATGTCCTAGAGAAAAATAAGTTGAAAGATGATAGTAGCAATGATGCGGACTGGGTCCGTGATCTGAGCACTATCCTCATTGCTGCACAAAAGAATTATGTCCTTGATGCACCGCTAGGTGACGGACCTATTGCAGGAGCAGATGCATACATTGTGAACATTTGGCAAGCTTGGTATGATGACTACTTGATAGTGTAGTGCACCATGCTTTACGGCTTAGAACCGGGACTTCAAAAACATTTTGAAAGCCACGGGGCATATAAGATGTTACAAGAGCTGAAATCTCATGCCCGAGTCAAGAGGTATGAGACCTCTCACAAGTATTTTGCCTAACAAGATGGAGGAGAATAGCTTAACCAGTGAGCATATGCTTAGAATGTCTGAGTGCTACAATTGCTTGAATCAAGTGGGAGTTAATCTTCCAGATAAGATAGTAACTGACATAATTCTCTAGTCACTATCACCAAGTTACTGGAATTTCGTGATGAACTATAACATTCAAGGGATGACGAAAATGATTCCCCGAGCTATTCATGATGCTGAAATCGGCGAAGGTAGAAATCAAGAAAAGCATCAAATGTTGATGGTTGACAAGACCACTAGTTTCAAGTAAAAGGGCAAGGAAAAGAAAGGGAACTTCAAGAAGAATGGAAAGCAAGTTGCTACTCCCATGAAGAATCCCAAAGCTAGATCCAAGCCTGAAACTGAGTGCTTCTACTGCAAAGGAAATAGTCACTGGAAGCGGAACTGCCCCAAATACTTGGCGGTTAAGAAGGATGCAAAGAGAACAAAAGTATAAATGATATACATGTTATTGATGGTACTTTACTAGTGTCCATAGTAGCCCCTGGGTATTTAATACTGGTTCAGTTGCTATGATTAGTAACTCGAAACAAGAGTTACAAAATGAACAAAGAATAGTTAAGGGTGAGGTGACGATGTGTGTTGGAAGTGATTCCAAGGTTGATAAGATGACCATTGCACACTCCCTTTACCTTCGGGATTAATGTTGAACCTAAAATAAATGTTATTTGGTGTTTGCGTTAGGAATAATATGATTCAATCATGTTTATTGCAATACGGTGGTTCATTTAAGTCAAAGAATAATTTTTATTCTGTTTACATGAATAAAACCTTCTGTGGTCATACACCGAAGGTGAATGGTTTATTGAATCTCGATCGTAGTGATACACATATTCACAATATTGATGCCAAAAGATGCAAAGTTGATAATGATAGTGCAACATACTAGTGGCACTGCCATTTAGGTCATATTGGGGTAAAGCGCATGAAGAAACTCCATGTGGATGGAGTTTTGGAATCACTTGGTTATGAATCATTTGATGCTTGTGAACCGTGCCTCATGGGCAAAATGACTAAGACTCCGTTCTCCGGAACAATGGAGCGAGCCACTAACTTACTGGAAATAATACATACCGATGTATGCGGTCCGATGCGTGTTGAGGCTCGCGGCGAGTATCATTATTTTCTGACCTTCACAGATGATTTGAGAAGATATGGGTATATCTACTTAATGAAACACAAGTCTCAAACATTTGAAAAGTTCAAAGAATTTTAGAGTGAAGTGGAAATCATCATAACAAGAAAATAAAAATTTCTACGATCTGATCATGGAGGTGGATATTTGAGTTATGAGTTTGGCCTTCATCTAAAACAATGTGGAATAAATTTCACTACTCATGCCACCTGGAAAACCAGAGCATAATGGTGTGTCCGAATGTTGTAACCGTACTTTATTGGATATGGTGCGATCTATGATGTCTCTTACCGACTTACCACTATCATTTTGGGGTTATGTATTAGAGACAGCTGCATTCACGTTAAATAGGGCACCATCTAAATCCATTGAGACAACACTATATGACCTGTGGTTTAGCAAGAAACATAAGTTGTCGTTTCTTAAAGTTTGGGGCTGTGATGCTTATGTGAATAAGTTTCAACCTGATAAGCTCGAACCCAAATAGGAGAAATGCGTCTTCATAGGATACCCCAAGGAAACTGCTGGGTACACCTTCTAACAGATCCGAAGGCAAGATATTCGTTGCTAAGAATGGAGCCTTTCTAGAGAAGAAGTTTCTCTCGAAAGAAGTGAATGGGAGGAATGTAGAACTTGATGAGGTAATTGTGCCTTCTCCCGAATTGGAAAGTAGTTCATCACAGAAATCAGTTCCAGTGGTTCCTACACCAATTAGTGAGGAAGCTAATGGTGATGAAACTTCAGATCAAGTTACTACCGAACCTCGTAGGTCAACCAGAGTATGGTATGCACCAGAGTGGTATGGTAATCCTGTTCTGGAAGTCATGTTACTAAACCATGACGAACCTACGGACTATGAGGAAGTGATGATGAACCTAGGTTCCATGAAATGGCTCAAGGCCATGAAATCTGAGATGGGATCCATGTATGAGAACAAAGTATGGACTTTGATTGACTTGCCCGGTGATCTGCGGGCCAATGAGAATAAATGGATCTTCAAGAGGAAGACGGACGTTGATAGTAGTGTTACTATCTACAAAGCTCGAATTGTCGCAAAAAGTTTTCGGCAAGTTCAAGGTGTTGACTACGATAAGATTTTATCACTCGTAGCGATGAGTGTGTCCGAATCATGTTAGCAATTGCCACATTTTATGAAATCTGGCAAATGGATGTCAAAACTACATTCCTTAATGGATTTCTTAAAGAAGATTTTTATATGATGCAACAAGAAGGTTTTGTCAATCCTAAAGGTGCTACCAAAGTGTGCAAGCTCCAGCGATCCATCTATGGATAGGTGCAATCATCTCGGAGTTAGAGTATACGCTTTGAAAAGGTGATCAAAGCATATGGTTTTATATAGACTTTTGGTGAAGCCTGTATTTACAAGAAAGTGAGTGGGAGTGAGGGAGTCCTGGACTAAGGGGTCCTCGGGCATCCGGCCTGTTGGACATGGGCTGGATTGATGGGCTACGAAGACACAAGACCGAAGACTCTCACCCGTGTCCGAATGGGACTCTCCTTGGCGTGGATGGCAAGCTTGGCGTTCGGATATGAGGATTCCTTTCTCTGTAACCGACCTTGTATAACCCTAGTCCGCTCCAGTGTCTATATAAGCCGGAGGGTTTAGTCCGTAGGGACAATCATAATTACATACACTAGACTTTTAAGGTTTTAGCCATTACGATCTCGAGGTAGATCAAGTCTTGTAATACTCGTATTCATCAAGATCAATCAAGCAGGAAGTAGGGTATTACCTCCATAGAGAGGGCCTGAACCTGGGTAAACATCATGTCCCTTGTCCCCTGTTACCATCAACCTTAGACGCACAGTTCGGGACCCCCTACCCAAGATCCGCCGGTTTTGACACCGACATTGGTGCTTTCATTGAGAGTTCCGCTGTGCCGTCGTCAGAAGGTTCGATGGCCCCATCCATCACTTACAACAACACTACCAGGGGGATGTCTTTCTCCCTGGCCAGATCTTCCTATTTAGCGGCTTCTCACTGCGGGCCAACTCGCTTGGCCATCTAGAGCAGATCGACAGCTACGCCCCTGGCCGTCAGGCCAGGTTTGGAAGCTTGAACTACATTGCTGATACCCGCGGACACTTGATCTTTGACGGATTTGAGCCCATGGAAGCGGCCTCCTACCACCACGATGAACATGACCTAAATCTGTCATCGGACCATACATAGGAGATTGCGCCTATAAGCGCTCTGGCCCTGGATTCGGAGCAGATTGCGCTGTCCGAAGACGTGAATCTTAACCCTGCCACAGAAGCCGCAGACTCAGCAGCATTGGAGCCACACACAGACCCAACTTCGAGCAAGGTCTGCGTCACCGGACCCCCGGATTCATCTCCGGTCACTGGTTCCGAACTACATGCATCTGCATCCGACGAGCCTTACCTGGCGCCGATCGTCGAATTCAGTTCCATGGACATCTTCCGGCACTCACCTTTAGGCGATGTGCTCGTCTCTTTAGCAGGGGACTCACAGCTGAATTATATCCGGTTTGAACTGGGGTTGATGACGGGGAATCTCGCTTCCCACCCACCTCCCACTTAATAGCCACTGTCGAAGATCTAACCGACATGCTCAACTACGACTCCGGAGACATCGATGGTATGGACGACGATGCCGAAGAGGAGCAGGCCCAAGACCCGCCATTTACCGTGCGCTGGACGGCCACCTGCTCCTACGATGTATACATGGTGGACACACCCAAAGAAGTACCGAAGATGACAAAGAAGACCCAGTGGAAGATAAACCTCCTGAGACACAGCCAAAGCACCGACGATAGCGGTTCCGTTCTAAGTCACGCCACGAGAAAGACAGCAATATCGACACAGGAGAAAATAATACTCTAGATGATGCCGAAGACAATGAAGACCCCGTCGAGCCAACTTCTGGACAGGACGAACGGGAAGATGGGTGAGTCAGCCCTGATGAACATGCCGTGCACGAAGACTCGGAGGACAGCAATTATCTTCCACTCTTCGAGGATGAGGTGAGCCTCGGCGATGAAGACTTTATCATGCCTGAGGAACCTCTCGAGCATGAGCGCTTTAAGCAACAACTAATAGCCACTGCAAGGAGACTGAAAAAGAAGCAGCAACAGCTTCAGGCTAATCAAGATTTTCTTAATGATCGATGGACTAACATCCTGACAGCCGAGGAATACAGCCTCGAGCGACCACTCAAAAGATACCCGAAGCGGAAATTACTACCTCAATTCAGTGACGAGGCGCTGGAGCCCATGCCATCAGCACACAATGCGGCTGACCGACCACCACGTGGCCGGGACAAAGCGGCAACCCATGCTGAACACCAGCCCGTACCACCTGATTGTAAATATAGGGATAGAATATCTCGGGCATATACATATGACTTGCAGCAGGACCTGAAGAATAAAGCAGGTACGGCCAGATCGATCTACGAACCGCGGGGGCGTGCCCCGATGCGCGACGACGGCTATCAAGCCTAACATGGCAAGCACAATTACGTCCGAGCCGAAAATCGCAGATGGAATCCATCTGAACTACGTCATGATGTGGCCCGATATAGAGGCGCCGCACACCCCCTCTGCTTCACTGATGAAGTAATGGAACATGAATTCCTAGAAGGGTTTAAACCCATGAATATAGAATCATACGATGGAACAACAGATTCCGCAGTATGGATTGAAGATTTTCTCCTCCATATCCACATGGCCCGCGGTGATGATCTCAACGCCATCAAATACCTCCCATTAAAACTAAAGGGACCAGCGCGGCACTGGCTAAACAGCCTTCCAGAGAACTCCGTTGGCAGCTGGGAAGACCTGGAAGACGCCTTTCATGATAACTTCCAAGGTACATATGTCCGGCCACCAGATGTCGATGACTTAAGTCACATCATCCAGCGGCCCGGAGAGTCAGCAAAGAAGTTTTGGACTAGATTCCTAATTAAAAAGAACCAAATTGTCGATTGTCCGGACGCCGAAGCCCTAGCGACCTTCGAACACAGTGTCCGGGATGAGTGGCTTTTGCCCGCCACCTCGGTCAAGAACAAACAAGATCCATGGCAGCCCTTACCACCCTAATGAACCGCTTTTACTTAGGAGAAGATAGCTGGCTCGCTCAAAGAAGCAACAGCGCCAGCAATCCAGGCACTCCCGAAGTCCGAGACGGCAACGGCAAGCCACGTCACAACAAACACAAACGTCGCAATCATAACGAAAGAACGCAAGACACGGCGGTCAACGCCGGATTCAGCGGCTCCAAACCCGGACAACGGAAAAAGCCATTCAAGGCAAATAGAGACAGACCATCCAATCTAGACAAAATAATGGATCGGCCCTGCCAGATTCATGGCACCCCCGATAAACCAGCTACTCACACCAACAGAAGCTGTTGGGTCTTCAAACAAGCGGGCAAGCTTAATGCTGAACACAAGGGCAAGGGGCCATCCAGTGACAGCGATGACGAAGAGACTCGCCAACCGAATACCGGGGGTCAGAAACAATTCCCCCCGAAGTAACAACTGTAAACATGGTATACATGACGCACACCCCTACAGGGGAGCACAGGCGCGCCTTCGAGACGCATACGTCATAGAGCCGTTCCCCCCAAAGTTTCGCCATATCCATCCCAAAGGTTTGGTGGCTCTGATCATCGATCCAATTATCGATGGGTTCCATCTCACGAAAGTCCTTATGGACGACGGCAGTAGCCTTAATCTACTCTACCAAGACACTGTCCGCAAAATGGGCATCGATCCTTCAAGAATCTAGCCCCACCACAACTACCCTCAAGGGAGCAGTACTCGGCATAGAAGCCCACTATAGGGGATCCATCACATTAGAAGTCGTTTTCGGTTCGCCGAACAACTTCCGAAGCGAAGGGTTGACCTTTGATATTGTCCCGTTCCGCAGTAAACGGAAATACAGAACACTCCCTCCGTACGGAGGGTCATACTACGGCTGCCACAGTCGAAGTACCAAGCGGCCTCATCAAGCCGCATATCTCATTGGCCATTAAGCCGCTGGCCTCTATTAAATGGGCCCGATAATTCTTAGAGCTGGAGTAGTAGTTCGGCCTCCATCGTTCGCCTCATACACCCGCGAAGTTTGTATCGCGCATACGTACTGATGCACTTAGCATACCCTGGTCATCGGCAAAGGGACAATACGGACAGGCCTACAAGCTCTCCCATGGCCGCCTTTTCTTTTCTTTCCTAACTATTTTTTATCTTTTACCACAGGTGGCTCAAAGACTGGTCATTTTACGGACTCTTTCGGAGTTCGACTTTGTTCACCTACCCAAAGGCTACTCCTGCTAAAGGAGTCCGTTCACCGAGGCAAGGCGGCGCAGACGTGCGACTGGAGGTCCAAGTAAGTCTTAGTAGACCTCACTCTTTATTTAGAGCCTGTAAGGTGCCTTCTCCCTCAGCCTTCGACCGCCGGCATGTCAAATAGCCTGGGTCGTGGCGTTATTATCTTAAAATGGTAATTGACGTATCAATCAGGTCCCAGCGAACATAATCCGTATTCAGTATTCAATTTTTCTAAAAGAACTAAATCTTGCTTCTTCGATTGTTTCACACACGCACCTCGGCATAAATTGCCAGGGGCTCAATATGGGAACAAATAAATTGCCGGCAAGTCCGAACGGCTTTATAGCACACTTTGGCGTCACGAGTTCGGCCTTATATGCATTAGCTCGGAATCATGTCTTTGGTCAATAGTTGGGTTGCCCGGCTCCTGTGCTTACTACCTTACGTTCCACTCTATCAGCTAGGGTAGTAAAGGGAGAACTACAGCGATTGTATCCTAGTTTATCCGGATGAGCACCTCAGTAGAGAATGCCGAAAACTGACTATCATGATGCGGCGAGAGCTGGTCAACCACTCGATGACTTATCAAAATCTTTCGCAATTCCTTCTGTATTACACGAAGGATTGTTCTTCTGGTCAACTATGTAACGCACCATATTCGGATAACCACGCACATACCATGGGATATATCGTAGACCCACCGTCAAACTCCTATGGCTAAGTGAAAGTGTTAAAGCCATATAGTCTGATTGCCTAGTTCGCCGCATTGACACCTCCTTCACGGACCAAGACGGTGGGTCAAGAGTGATCAAGTGCTTTTCCGAACACCCCCGTATTTTATGCGAGGGGGCTGAAGCCGACGACTGGAAAACTTTTAGATTATACAAAAACGGCCGCACAGGAGGAGCCAAAACTTTTAGGCATATCCTTAAAAATATCATCATATTGTTTTTACAATTTCGGCACATTCACTCAAAGACTATATCCTTTGAGCACTGAACCTCTATTAAGCGGGCGCCCTCTAGGACATCTTCAAAATAATGCTCCGGCGTGTGTTTGTCCTTGCCCTCGGGCGGACTCTTCGCTGCAATATCAGTGGCCTTCATCTTCGCCCAATACGTCTTGACACGAGCAAAGGCCATCCGTTCATCTTCAATGCATGCCGATTGCTTCACGGCATCGATACGCGGCACCACATCCATAAGCCACTACACCAAACCGAAATAGCTATTCGGAATTGGTTCAGTCGGCCACAACCGGACCACAACGTCCTTCATGGCAGAACCAGATATCTTGTGGAGCTCGGCCCACTAGGCCATCTGTTCGTTCAGCAATAGGGGGCGCCTTGGTGTGCCGAATTGTGTCCAGAAAAGTGCCTCCGTTGCATACCCCTCTTGCGCTTGGTAAAATTGCGCTGCATCAGAGGCGCTCTTCGGCAAGTCCAAGAATGCGTCTGGACAGCTCCACATTTGATTAAGCGGGGCATATTTCGGATCGCCGAATTAGTCTGTAATAAGAAAGGCTTACCGGCCGCTGTCTCCCCAGCTTGCCGGATCTCCTCCCGAGCTGCCCTTGACTCGAATCATGCTTCCCTCGCCTCTCATAAGGCATTGTTGAGATCAGCCGTTTTGGCTTTGTTATCCCTCTCCAGGAACTCACACTAGACAATGTCTTCCTTTAGCTCGCGCGCCATGGTAGACATTCTCTCCTCGCACTGCCGCCAAGCAGCCTGTTCGGCTTTTAACTCATCAGCTGCCTTCTGGGCAGCCACATTACTCATCTGGGCTTGCTCCTTGGCTCGGGCAAGTTCAGCCCGAAGGGCCTCCTCCGTGGAAACACTATCTGCAGTTATGTGTCTCAGTATATAATACTTAGATTCGTGCTCATGTTATTATACATACATACACTGACCACCTCAAAACATACCTTGCGCTTCGTCGAGCCGCCTGTTAATAAGCACGATGTCGTCATTCGCCACATCAAGTTTTTGCTCCAGACCCGCGACCTCTGTAGAGTATGCAGTCGTCGTGGATGTAGCATCCTGTGTTCCAATTAATCAGATTATTTCCTGGGCATATCTTTTTTGACCCTCTGATTGCCTCCTTTTGGATGCTAACCAGAGTCTCAGGGGCTACTATCTATACACAGGTGCCTTTTGCGTATAGAGGACAATAAAAATATTACATTACGTACCTCAAAGCCTCTTAGCAGGCCTTGAAAGCTACATTCAATCCACTTTTCGCAGACATAATCCTCTCAACCACCGTACCCATCAAGGTACGATGTTCCTCCAAGACAGACGAATATCGCAACATGTCCATCAGTGTATCCGGCGCCTTCGGATCCCGGGAAGCAGCTGTGGGAGCCTGGACTCCATTTGAAGGGATGTGTTTATCCGACCCTAGAGTCGTCTCCGGCTGTAAGACGGATAGTCCGAGGCCTTTATTGTTCATCTCCACACACCCCGAACCCTGGGCGACCGATGTTTCACCTTGGGGCGTTGTCTTCATTATCCTCTGCACCACTTGTTGATCGGGAGAGATCCTCCGAGACGACACCTCGAAGTCGTCCACCCTATTGGGCGAGGAATCCTGTGCAGGCATTTTGCTTTCCATCATCTCCGGAAGAAGATCCCCCGAAGAGTATTGTTGAGGAAGACTGCGTACCGGACTACAAAACATGTATTCTAGATGTTATCCTTGTGACGGGAAAAGAAACGGGATATGTTTAAAAACACTCTTGTTCACTTACGCTCCGGCTAAAGGCTTGTCCTTATGGAGGAACTGTGCGACAACATCATCTTCCGAGCCCGAACCGTCTGATAGGAGTGTCTTACCCCGCCTAGGAGCCTTTACCTCCCAACCTTCGGGGCGGCTCTTTTCTTACCATGGGGAGGAAGGATGTCAGCTTCTCCTTCTCCTTTATCTTTAGAAGAGGGAACCTTAACCTCCCCGGACACAGTGTTTCGTGTACCTTGGTAATGGAGGCCACCTTTGGCCTTCCCGCTCTCCTCATTGTCCTCTTTCACCGGCACCTGGAACGGTGTCGGGACCAGCATCCTCGTTAACATAGGACTAGCTAAATCTTCGGGAAGAGGGGCCGAACACCTAATCCGCTCCGCCTTCTTCGTCAAGCCCTGGAAAAAGATGATTTTCTCAGTATCTTATCACGGGATATTTCATTAAGCTGTGTTCATGTAACGCCCCGAGACCGATGTGCCAGGTGTCGTCCAGTTATTCGTTGTTGTTGCCTTGTCATTGCTTGCGTGTCTTGCATTGCATATCATGTCATCATGTGCATTTCATTTGCATACATGTTCGTCTCATGCATTCGAGCATTTTCCCCGTTGTCCGTTTTGCATTCCGGCGCTTCGTTCTCGTCCGGTGGTCAATTCTAGCTTTCTTTCGTGTGTGGGGATTAAACATTTCCGTATTGGACCGAGACTTGCCAAGCGGCCTTGGTTTACTACCGGTATACCGCCTATCAAGTTTCGTATCATTTGGACTTCGTTTGATACTCCAACGGTTAACCGAGGGACAGAAAAGGCCTCGTGTGTGTTGCAGCCCAACACCCCTCCAATTTGGCCCAAAACCCACGTAAGACTTCTCCATCACCTAGAGCGTTCGATCACGATCGCGTGGCCGAAAACCACACCTCATTTGGACTCTCCTAGCTCCCTCTACCTATATATATGTGTCTCCCTCCGAAATTCTCGCGCAGATAAACCCTAACCTTCGTCCACCTCGCGCCGCCGGACAAATTCGTCCGCGCCGGACATGTCTGCCGCCTCAGCCACGTCGCCCAGACCAATCCCGGGGCGACACATCAGCTCCGCTGACACCCTCCTCCAATCCCGCGGTGCCACGTCGCCCGCGCCGCGCCCCACCTCACCGCGCCTCCTCCCGTGGCCCGCCGGACCCGAGGCAGGCCCGCCCGGGCCCGGATCTGCGCCCCGCCGCCCGGCCTTCGCCACCAACCGCCCGCGCCGCCACCGGACCGCTCCAGCCCCGCCGCCTCTTCGCCGTGGCACCCCGCCGCCGCCGACCGCCGCGCCGGCGCGCCTCCCCGTCTTCTCGCCGGAGCCCGCCGCCGCCGCCTGCCTCCTTGCTCCGCCGCCATGCCGCGCGCTCCTCTCGCTGTAGCCGCACCATCGAGCCCACTCCTCGCCGGCCGTCCGCCGGAGCTGCCCCGCGCCGCCCGTAGCCGCGGCCATCGCCAGTCCTCCTCCTCGCCGGCGTCCAAGCTCGCCGGAGCGCGCCGTCTCGCCGTTCCGGCCGGATCCACTCGAGGTGGATGAGATCCACCACCTCCTCCAACCAAAAGGCCTCGCCTCGCCCGGATCTCCTCGTCCCGGATCTCCTCGTCCTGGGTCCTCCTCGTCCCGGTTCCCGCGAGGTCTAATTTTTCTACTAAGTCCCCGAATTCCCAGATTCATGTGCCCTTGTTCATCATGCCATAACTCATCATCCGTAGATCCGATTCATGCATATAGCATATCAAAATGTTAATCTCAGAAAGCACATCATTTCATTCCATTGCATCATTTTCATTTGAGTTCATCTTGATGCCCGAAATGCTATTAGAAGAGGGCTACTTGAGATAATTGTCAGATCTGCTGCTTCATTTAGCTTTTTGTCATTTTTGCCATGATTATTGTGTGCATGTTATGCCCGTGAGTTCTACATATGTTTTGTTAAGGGTTTTGTCATCTTTCCAGAGGTGCAACCCATGTATTTTTGTGATGTGTGTGGTGACTAGTACAAGCTTGCAAAGTGGTGCACTTGTTAATTCTGATTTCAGGGACTTAGCATTTCCACCAAGTCCTTGAGTTGTTTATCTCATGAGGCCATCCATGCCTCTTTTGAGGATGATCAGTAAGGATGTTTTGTTAATCTTGTAGTTCTCTATCCATCCATGACTTTGTTTTCAATCATGGAGCACCCTAGCTTGAGTCAATCGAGCTCTACTTTTGCTACTTCGTGAATCTGGGCAGATTGTCAACTTGTTTGCAATTTTGCCGGTGTTGTTTTTGCCATGTCTAGCTTGCATTTTGTGTATTATTGATGTATGTATGCTTAGCTTATAATGACTTGCCCTGTGGTGAGAGCATCAAGCTCATAAACATGCCTACTTGAGTTATGTTTCAGCATGTGCCAGTTTTTCACTAAGTCTGAAAACTGATTATGTTTTTGCTATGTTCACATGCTTGCAATTGTATTTTATGATCCTTTTTGGCTCAAGGTCACTAAGCGACTTTTGTTAAGCTCTTTGAGTAGCTCCATGCCATGCTTTACTTTGCCATGTTTAGTTCCTGTAGCATGTAGTTTTGGTGCTCCGAAGAGTGCTACCTGATCTGAAATTCCACACAAGTGTTAATTTCACTAAGTCTGAAATCTGTTTGTCATATGCATTTTTTCCATGCTTGTTTGAACCTGTTAATGGATGAATTGGCCGTAGCTCACTGCTAGACTTTTGTTAAGAATCTTGAATGCATCCCTGCCATGTATTTTGTTGTCATGTTTGGGTGCTGTAGCATGTTCATCTCATTGCATTTAGATGGCTACTTGCTGTAAATCGCAGACCGGTGTCATATTCGAATCGCTTGCCATTTCCAAACCGTAACTCCGATTCCGATGATCTTTATATCGTTTTCAAGCGATTTCATCTCATATTTCCAGTGGCACACTTGGATTTCCAAGTTGAGGACAGGTTCTTGCATTTCCTGTCATATCTTGCATATGCATCCCGCATAGCATACCATCTTTGCATCATAACGTTTGTCCCTTGCACGTGGTTGATTGTGTCCTTGTTGCTTGTTTGTCTTGTTTGGGTAGATCTGGGAGACGAGTTCGCTAATGAGGAGCCCGTTGAGTTTGCTTTGGAGGATCCAATCAACTCTGACAACTGTGCAGGCAAGATGATCATACCCTCGAAATCACTACTATCTTTGCTATGCTAGATTGCTCGCTCTTTCGCTATGCCAATGCTACGATGCCTACCATTTGCTTTAAAGCCTCCCAAATTGCCATGTCAAACCTCTAACCCACCATGTCCTAGCAAACCGTTGATTGGCTATGTTACCGCTTTGCTCAGCCCCTCTTATAGCGTTGCTAGTTGCAGGTGAAGATCGAAGGCCGTTCCTTGTTGGAACATTTATTTACTTGTTGGGATATCATTATATTGCTATGTTATCTTAATGCATCTATATACTTGGTAAAGGGTGGAAGGCTCGGCCTCTCGCCTAGTGTTTTGTTCCACTCTTGCCGCCCTAGTTTCCTTCATATCGGTGTTATGTTCCCGGATTTTGCGTTCCTTACGCGGTTGGGTTATAATGGGAACCGCTTGATAGTTCGCCTTGATTAAAGCTTTTCCAGCAATGCCCAACCTTGGTTTTACCATTTTCCACCTAGCCTTTTTTCCCTTGGGTTCTGCAGACTCAAGGGTCATCGTTATTTTAACCCCCCCGGGCCAGTGCTCCTCTGAGTGTTGGTCCACCTGCCAGCTGCCGGTGGCCACCAGGGGCAACTCTGGGCTGGCCTACCCGTACCTAAGAAAATCTGAGCGTGCCCTGAGAAAGAGATATGTGAAGCTCCTATCGGGATTTGTCGGCACATTCGGGCGGTGTTGCTGGTCTTGTTTTAACCTGTCGAAGTGTCTTGAAGAACCGAGATACCGAGTCTGATCGGAACGTCTTGGGAGGAGGTCTATTCCTTCGTTGACCGTGAGAGCTTGTCATGGGCTAAGTTGGGACTCCCCTGCAGGGATTTGAACTTTCGAAAGCCGTGCCCGCGGTTATGGGCAGATGGGAATTTGTTAATGTCCGGTTGTAGATAACTTGAACCTTAACTTATTTAAAATGAATCAACAGCGTGTGTAACCGTGATGGTCTCTTTCCGGCGGAGTCCGGGAAGTGAACACGGTGTTGGAGTTATGCTTGACGTAGGTTGTTTTAGGATCACTTCTTGATCATATTTTTATCGACCGTGCTTGGCCTTCTCTTCTCGCTCTCATTTGCGTATGTTAGCCACCATATATGCTAGTCGCTTGCTGCAACTCCACCTCATACCTTTACCTTACCCATAAGCTTAAATAGTTTTGATCGCGAGGGTGCGAGATTGCTGAGTCCCCGTGGCTCACAGATACTTCCAAAACCAGCTTGCAGGTGCCGTTGAACCGTGCAGATGACGCAACCAAGCTTAGGAGGAGCTCGATGAAGATCTTGTCCTTTGTGTTGTTTCGTTCTAGTTGCTCAGTAGTGGAGGCCAGTTGGGGTCGATCGGGGACCTTTGTCGCATTTGGGGTTCTTCTTTTATTTTGGTTCCGTAGTCGGACCTTGATTGTATCTGGTTGATGTAATGCTTTATTCATGTATTTGTGTGAAGTGGCGATTATAAGCCAACTATGTATATTTTCCCCTATTGTATTACCTGGGTTGTTTGCAAAGATTACCTCACTTGCGACATTGCTTTCAATGCGGTTATGCCTCTAAGTCGTGCTTCGACATGTGGGAGATATAGCCGCATCGAGGGCGTTACAAGTTGGTAATCAGAGCCTTCCCCGACTTTAGGAGCCCCATTGCTTGATCGTTTTTAGCGGCCGAGTTGTGTCTAGAAAAATGTTTTGAGTCATTTAGGAATTATATATCGGAGAGTTTAGGAATTCTTTTACTCCTCAGTCCCTTCAACGCTCTGGTGAGGCATCCTGACGTAGAGTTTTGACTCTTCTCTTCTCAAATTTCACTAAATTTTTTTAGGATCACGCGGGTATCTTGGAATCGTTCCGATGGTTTTATGATGAGAACATTGTCTTGGTGCCTCCTGTCAGGGGTTTTGTGGAAGTGTCCCGGGGAGTTGAGCTCTGAGGTGTTGTCATCATAATTTTATCGTTGCAATTCTGGAATACCTGAGTTTAGTATGCCGACATCGAAAATCTCTTTTATGCAGTTCGTTGGTGAGATAACCTCGACGTCACCTAGTACTGGGGCGGGAGTTCGGGAGTATCGCCATAACTTGTATAACGAATGCTTTTCGAAGTTTGAGGTAGATGGTTTCCGAAGGTTTCTTGGTTATGTGTTGAAGGATGGATACAGCTGGATGTAGGATTTGCTAGATTTGGGTGAGATATTGTGCTTCCCCTGTATCCCCAACACCTGATTGCATAACCGGAAAGGTTCGGGAGTTTCATAGGTGGGAACTCAAGTAGCTCTTAGGATATCTTCTTGACAGATGTATGATATGAAATTGGGGTTCGACGTCTAGTGGTCCGCCTATTCACGGTTGGTTTTACAGTGGTCTCATTGTGTCTTAAAGAGTCCTTGGCTATGCCGACTCGGGGACGCTTCGTATGTCATGTGCACTGCCTTGTACATGATGGTGCTGTATGATCGAGCCCGTGTAGGCCCCACCACGAAAACTTCGGACGAAATCTCTATCATATGTGTGTTCCGGCTTATTCTGCAAGCCAATCCTTGTTTTGTTTTGAGTTCTGGTATTCGAGTTGCTTCAAAGTCAAATGTTGATTCCATCCCTTTCCTAAGTGGTGTTCTCATACTCCTATGCGAATACTAATCCTCCTTGATAATCGAGATTGTGATGCCAATCTTGTTTCACCGGCGTGTTTTCTCTTCAAGTGGATCCGATCATTTTAACATCCGCAAGATCCAATCTCAGTTTTCATCAACGTTGTTTGCTTCATCCGTTTTCAAGTTGTCTTTGTTTTTCCCCCCCCCCCCCCCCCTTTTTTTTTATATTCAGATTCCTTAATCACTATCCATTTTATTGATGAAAGTCCCTCCATTCTATTTCCTTCATGTTCTTATCCGGTGATTCTCAAGAAGATGCTAACGGAGATTCAAGTTCATCATTCTTCATTCTTTTCTTCTACGGTGGAGTTAATTCAAGCTTTCGGTGTTGATCATATTCTTTTCCGTATTTCAAATGCCTTCTCATGCCGGTGCACCTCACATTTAGTCATTTCTTGCTATTCATTTGTTCCGAAGTGCTGATTATGTCTAAGAGGATTTGTGTCTCAATTATCATTCCATCCAAGATATTTTGAGGTTGTTATCTCTTTCAAGCCATTTTATTCATCGTGGGAGTTATAGTTGTTTCTTTTGAGTGGGCCCTAACCCACAGGCCTCTTCCCAGGATCTTACCTGACTCTTCTTATTTTCCCGGAGCTACCCTAAATTCATTTCAAAGTTTGACGTAAGAATGAATTATCATCAGTCAAATGTATTTCTCCAAGATCTGTCAAATTCTTTTCATCATTGGTTCAACTTGCCTATTCTTCTTTATTCCGGAGTTCCTCAACATTCATGATAGTGTTTCTCGTCGTAATTCTCAGATTTTGAAGACCGAAGAAGAGTTTTTCCTCCACATCTTATCCGCTCTCTCAGAGATTCATGGTTCTAGTTCGAGGCCATCCTCTCATAATTGTTTTGATCGTGAAAATTCTTTTAATCCATCCGGTGCAAATTCAAAGTCTCCTCAGTTTGATTATCCAGAGTCCATCTATTCAGGTTTATTCATTCTTAGCTGTCAGTTATCATTCTCCTATCTTGCCGGGGCATCAATCAAATATCCTCTAATCATTTCTTGATCTCTTCGTTCTGATGTATCTAAATCCCCTCAAGCTTCTTCGTTCATTTGATAATTCTTTCCGGTGTTTCTTTATCTTTTCTTCACTCATTTTCAATTCTTACGGTGGTTCGTTCAAGATTTTTGTTCCTTCATTATCATATCAAATCCTTTTCTACGAGTATAAGTAGTGTGCCAAATCCATTGTTTATCATCAATTTAATTGATGAAGGACAACCATAATGTAATTCTTATTCTTGCTTCATCCTAGTGATTAATTCCTTATTCCAGAATGGGTCATCATAAATATTCTTGGTTTCAAGTGCCCATCTTTCTTTCCCAGAGTTCCAAGCTCTAATTATCACGGATATCTATCTAAATCATTGCAAGGATTCACCTTGTGTTTTCAATTCCTCTTTCTTTTCATTCTTTTTGTTTACCAGAGTTCTTCATGAAGGTTCTTTATGATGGTTCATCAAGGATTTAATTCCTTCTCGAAGTGTTCGTCAAGATTCTTTTCAGGGGAACTCAAGTTTTCTTCTTCTTGCTATCCGGAGTGCAATTCTTTCTTCCATATTACTGGAGGTGGTATTATGTCATTTTGATAATTTGAGTTCATGTTTTCATGATTCACATGTTGTCAAGAATGAGATATTTTAAATCCATCAATCTCGTCATTGGAGTTATCTTGTGTAATATTTCACCTAAAGCCATCCCTAAGGACTGTTGCTATCTATGGTGCTCATAAATACTCCAAGTTCTTCATTAATCCTCCCGGTGAAATAAGTTTCTCGTCTCCTCATTCATATCAATCCAATTCTTTTCCCGTGAGTGGCAGGTTGCCACCTCATAATTTGAGATGTAATCCATAAGACCATATCAAGCTTATTCTTTTCATTGTTGGTTTCCAACAACTCCGTTCGACCCTTCTCCTATAGATGCCTTTTCAAGCTCTTTTGTGGCAGAAGTTGGCATTTTCCTCTCCATTCTTCTATTTCAATTATATATCTTCTATTCTTTTGTTCCGGAGCCATTGTGATGTTGCTCTTTTCTCTCATGATCTTGGATCGTGTTCTTTTCGTGGCTATCCACTTAACCGGAGCGTTGGGTACCTTTTGCTCAAGTGCTCTCATTTCATCAAGTCTTCATCTCTTTTCAACCGAAGTGCTACCCGAATCGGTTCTTTCTTATTCCTCTTTCTTAACGGAGTGCTTTCAACTTTGTTCTTCTCCGTTGTTTTATTTCTTTCAATTTGTTCAACCTTTTCAAGGTTCTTTGGTTTCACTCGTTTGTCAATGAAGCAACTTAGTTTTACCTCTCCTCTTGTCTATTCCGTTTGTTCCTCCGTTGCCATTCTAGATCTCGGGACGAGATCCTCTCGTAGTGGTGGAGTGTTGTAACGCCCCGAGACCGATGTGCCAGGTGTCATCCAATTATTCGATGTTGTTGCCTTGTCATTATGTGCATTTCATTTGCATACGTGTTCGTCTCATGCATTCGAGCATTTTCCCCGTTGTCCGTTTTGCATTCCGGCGCTTCGTTCTCCTCCGGTTGGCAATTCTAGCTTTCTTTCGTGTGTGGGGATTAAACATTTCCGGATTGGACCGAGACTTACCAAGCGGCCTTGGTTTACTACCAGTAGACCGCCTGTCAAGTTTCATATCATTTGGACTTCGTTTAATACTCCAACGGTTAACCGAGGGACCGAAAAGGCCTCGTGTGTGTTGCAGCCCAACACCCCTCCAATTTGGCCCAAAACCCACCTAAGCCTTCTCCATCATCTAGAGCATTCGGTCACGATCGCGTGGCCGAAAACCGCACCTCATTTGGACTCTCCTAGCTCCCTCTACCTATATATATGTGTCTCCCTCCGAAATTCTCGCGCAGATAAACCCTAACCTTCGTCCACCTCGCGCCGCCGGACAAATTCGTCCGCGCCGGACATGTCCGCCGCCTCAGCCGCGTCGCCCGGACCAATCCCGGGGCGACACATCAGCTCCGCCGACTCCCTCCTCCAATCCCGTGGTGCCACGTCGCCCGCGCCGCGCCCCACCTCACCGCGCCTCCTCCCGCGGCCCGCCAGACCCGAGGCAGGCCTGCCCGGGCCCGGATCTGCGCCCCGCCGCCCGGCCTTCGCCACCAACCGCCCGCGCCGCCACCGGACCGCTCCAGCCCCGCCGCCTCTTCGCTGTGGCACCCCGCCGCCGCCGACCGCCACGCCGGCGCGCCTCCCCGTCTTCTTGCCGGAGCCCGCCGCCGCCGCCTGCCTCCTTGCTCCGTCGCCATGCCGCGCGCTCCTCTCGCCGTAGCCGCGCCGCCGAGCCCACTCCTCGTCGGCCGTCCGCCGGAGCTGCCCCGCGCCGCCTGTAGCCGCGGCCATCGCCGGACCTCCTCCTCGCCGGCGTCCAAGCTCACCGGAGCGCGCCGTCTCGCCGTTCCGGCCGGATCCACTCGAGGTGGATGAGATCCACCACCTCCTCCAACCAAACGGCCTCGCCTCGCCCGGATCTCCTCGTCCCGGTCCTCCTCGTCCCGGTTCCTGCGAGGTCTAATTTTTCTACTAAGTCCCCGAATTCCCAGATTCATGTGCCCTTGTTCATCATGCCATAACTCATCATCCGTAGATCCGATTCATGCATATAGCATATCAAAATGTTAATCTCAGAGAGCACATCATTTCATTCCATTGCATCATTTTCATTTGAGTTTATCTTGATGCCCGAAATGCCGTTAGAAGAGGGCTACTTGAGATAATTGTCAGATCTGCTGCTTCATTTAGCTTTTTGTCATTTTTGCCATGATTATTGTGTGCATGTTATGCCCGTGAGTTCTACATATGTTTTGTTAAGGGTTTTGTCATCTTTCCAGAGGTGCAACCCATGTATTTTTGTGATGTGTGTGGTGACTAGTACAAGCTTGCAAAGTGGTGCACTTGTTAATTCTGATTTCAGGGAGTTAGCATTTCCACCAAGTCCTTGAGCTGTTTATCTCATGAGGCCATATGTTCATGTTGTTTCCGAGTGATCCGTGCCTCTTTTGAGGATGATCAGTAAGGATGTTTTGTTAATCTTGTAGTTCTCTATCCATCCATGACTTTGTTTGCAATCATGGAGCACCCTAGCTTGAGTCAATCGAGCTCTACTTTTGCTACATCGTGAATCTGGGCAGATTGTCAACTTGTTTGCAATTTTGCCGGTGTTGTTGTAGTTGATCCGTGCATTCTATGCTATTGTTTTTGCCATGTCTAGCTTGCATTTTGTGTATTCTTGATGTATGTATGCTTAGCTTATCATGACTTGCCCTTTGGTGAGAGCATCGAGCTCGTAAACATGCCTACTTGAGTTATGTTTCAGCATGTGCCAGTTTTTCACTAAGTCTGAAAACTGATTATGTTTTTGCTATGTTCACATGCTTGCAATTGTATTTTCTTGTCCTTTTTGGCTCAAGGTCACTAAGGGACTTTTGTTAAGCTCTTTGAGTAGCTCCATGCCATGCTTTACTTTGCCATGTTTAGTTCCTGTAGCATGTAGTTTTGGTGCTCCGAAGAGTGCTACCTGATCTGAAATTCCAGACAAGTGTTAATTTCACTAAGTCTGAAATCTGTTTGTCATATGCATTTTTTCCATGCTTGTTTGAACCTGTTAATGGATGAATTGGCCGTAGCTCAGTGCTAGAATTTTGTTAAGAATCTTGAATGAATCCCTGCCATGTATTTTGTTGTCATGTTTGGGTGCTGTAGCATGTTCATCTCATTGCATTTAGATGGCTACTTGCTGTAAATCGCAGACCGGTGTCATATTCGAATCGCTTGCCATTTCCAAACCGTAACTCCGATTCCGATGATATTTATATCGTTTTCAAGCGATTTCATATCATCTTTCCAGTATCACACTTGGATTTACAATTTGAGGCCAGGTTCTTGCATTTCCTGTCATATCTTGCATATGCATCCCGCATCGCATCCCGCATAGCATACCATCTTTGCATCATAACGTTTGTCCCTTGCACGTGGTTGATTGTGTCCTTGTTGCTTGTTTGTCTTTTTTGGGTAGATCCGGGAGACGAGTTCGCTAACGAGGAGCCCGTTGAGTTTTCTTTGGAGGATCCAGTCAACTCTGACAACTGTGCAGGCAAGATGATCATACCCTCAAAATCACTACTATCTTTGCTATGCTAGATTGCTCGCTCTTTCGCTATGCCAATGCTACGATGCCTACCATTTGCTTTCAAGCCTCCCAAATTGCCATGTCAAACCTCTAACCCACCATGTCCTAGCAAACCGTTGATTGGCTATGTTACCGCTTTGCTCAGCCCCTCTTATAGCGTTGCTAGTTGCAGGTGAAGATCGAAGGCCGTTCCTTGTTGGAACATTTATTTACTTGTTGGGATATCATTATATTGCTATGTTATCTTAATGCATCTATATACTTGGTAAAGGGTGGAAGGCTCGGCCTCTTGCCTAGTGTTTTGTTCCACTCTTGCCGCCCTAGTTTCCGTCATATCGGTGTTATGTTCCCGGATTTTGCGTTCCTTACGCGGTTGGGTTATAATGGGAACCGCTTGATAGTTCGCCTTGATTAAAGCTTTTCCAGCAATGCCCAACCTTGGTTTTACCATTTGCCACCTAGCCTTTTTTCCCTTGGGTTCTGCAGACTCAAGGGTCATCGTTATTTTAACCCCCCCGGGCCAGTGCTCCTCTGAGTGTTGGTCCACCTGTCAGCTGCCGGTGGCCACCAGGGGCAACTCTGGGCTGGCCTACCCGTACCTAAGACAATCTGAGTGTGCCCTGAGAAAGAGATATGTGCAGCTTCTATCGGGATTTGTCGGCACATTCGGGCGGTGTTGCTGGTCTTGTTTTAACCTGTCGAAGTGTCTTGAAGAACCGAGATACCGAGTCTGATCGGAACGTCTTGGGAGGAGGTCTATTCCTTCGTTGACCATGAGAGCTTGTCATGGGCTAAGTTGGGACTCCCCTGCAGGGATTTGAACTTTCGAAAGCCGTGCCCGCGGTTATGGGCAGATGGGAATTTGTTAATGTCCGGTTGTAGATAACTTGAACCTTAACTTATTTAAAATGAATCAACAGCGTGTGTAACCGTGATGGTCTCTTTCCGGCGGAGTCCGGGAAGTGAACACGGTGTTGGAGTTATGCTTGACGTAGGTTGTTTTAGGATCACTTCTTGATCATATTTTTATCGACCGTGCTTGGCCTTCTCTTCTCGCTCTCATTTGCGTATGTTAGCCACCATATATGCTAGTCGCTTGCTGCAACTCCACCTCATACATTTACCTTACCCATAAGCTTAAATAGTTTTGATCGCGAGGGTGCGAGATTGCTGAGTCCCCGTGGCTCACAGATACTTCCAAAACCAGCTTGCAGGTGCCGTTGAACCATGCAGATGACGCAACCAAGCTCAGGAGGAGCTCGATGAAGATCTTGTCCTTTGTGTTGTTTCGTTCTAGTTGATCAGTAGTGGAGCCCAGTTGGGGTCGATCGGGGACCTTTGTCGCATTTGGGGTTCTTCTTTTATTTTGGTTCCGTAGTCGGACCTTGATTGTATCTGGTTGATGTAATTCTTTATTCATGTATTTGTGTGAAGTGGCGATTGTAAGCCAACTATGTATATTTTCCCCTATTGTATTACCTGGGTTGTTTGCGAAGATTACCTCACTTGCGACATTGCTTTCAATGCGGTTATGCCTCTAAGTCGTGCTTCGACACGTGGGAGATATAGCCGCATCGAGGGCGTTACAGTTCAGGAGTCAAGTGCTTACCGAGGTATCCGTATGGTTGCAGCCAAGGCCGATGTCCTCGGTAGTGTCCGGCAACTGTTTTCGTGTCCCGAAAAATAACTTCCACATTCCTCTGTGCATTGTGCCGAAGAAGTGCTGAAGGGTTCGTGGTCCTTCCAGATTAAACTCCCACATACAGAGAGGTCGTCGCTGGCATGGGAGGACCCGGCGGACTAACATTACTTGAATCACGTCAATAAGACCGGTGTCCTTCTCAAGGAGGCTCCGGATGCGATTCTGTAGAGTCTGCACTTTGTCGATTGATCCCCAGTCTTGCCCCTTGTTGATCCATGATGCGAGCTGAATTGGAGGGCTAGACCAGAACGCAGGTGTAGCTGCACACTTGGTACCACGGGGTTCGGTGATGTAAAACCACTCCCGCTGCCATAAGTTGGAAGATTCTGTGATGGATCCTTTTAGCCAGAGGGCGTTGGTGAGTTTGCTCACCGTGGCACCACCGCACTCCACGTGCTTCCCCTCGATCACCTTCGGCTTCACACTAAAGGTATTGAGCCATAAGCCGAAGTGTGGGGGAATACGGAGAAAGGCCTAGCACATGATGATGAACACCAAGGTGAGAAGAAAAGAATCCGGGGCTAGATCGTGAAAATCTAGCCCGTAATAGAACATGAGCCCCCGAACAAAGGGGTGAAGAGCGAACCCTAGCCCTCGGAGGAAGTGGGAGATGAATACAACCCTCTTGCCGGATTTGGGAGTAGGAATAACCTGCCCTTGAGAAGGAAGCCTGTGGGGGATTTCCGCGGTCAGGTACCTTGCCGCCCGGAGTTCCGCGATATCCTCCTCTATGATAGAGGAAGCCACCCACCGGCCTTGAAGGCTGAGTCCGGACATGACTGGGAAGCTCGAAGCACTTAGATTGAACCTTGGTTGCTGAAACTCGAGGTTGGAGAGGTTGAGGAAAGGGTTTGCGTAAAGGAGAAAGCCGGGTCGCAGCCCCGTTATAAAGACGATGAATATCGAGCGTCTCCTCCTAGGCCTTAAGACCTGCCTATTCCTAAGGAATCATGCCAACAGAACGGTTGTGATACCCACACCCGTATTGATGAGATTCCCACGATAAGGGGACACGATCTCTGCTTCAACAAGACGTGCCAATAAAATTGCGTCTCAAAACATGGAGCGACAAGCTAAAAATGGTTCGAAATAATAACCGGGTAGGGACGTAATGTCAAGTTACAAAAAGGTTGTCAGCAGATTGGACTCGTGAAATATTATATTCTCTGTGGTGGTGTGTGGTACTTGATTTGCAAATCCAGACAGGTTCTTTGTGTTCAAAGGCTATTTTGGAGTATTCGGAGGAGGAACCCGCCTTGCAATGCCGAATATAATCTGTGCGCGAGACACCTCGTCATTGAAGCTTGGTTCAGGCGCTACTGAGGGAGTCCTGGACTAAGGGGTCCTCGGGCATCCGGCCTGTTGGACATGGGCCGGACTGATGGGCTACGAAGATACAAGACTGAAGACTCTCACCCGTGTCCTGATGGGACTCTCCTTGGCATGGATGGCAAGCTTGGCATTCGGATATGAAGATTCCTTTCTCTATAACCCACCTTGTATAACCCTAGTACCCTACGGTGTCTATATAAGCCGAAGGGTTTAGTCCGTAGGGACAATCATAATCACATAAGCTAGACTTTTAGGGTTTTAGCCATTACGATCTCGAGGTAGATCAACTCTTGTAATACTCATATTCGTCAAGATCAATCAAGCAGGAAGTAGGGTATTACCTCCGTAGAGAGGTCCTGAACCTGGATAAACATCGTGTCCCCTTTATCCTATTACCATCAACCTTAGACGCATAGTTCGGGACCCCCTACCTAATATTCGCTGTTTTTGACACTGACAGGGGCACTACAACATTTCTGATAAGTATATGTGAATGACATATTGTTGATCAGAAATGATGTGGAATTTTCTAGAAAGCATAAAGGAGTGTTTGAAAGGAGTTTTTCAAAGAAAGACCTCGGTGAAGCCGCTTACATATGTTACGCTTGATAAGTTTTTTCAATGAGTACATACCTTGACAAGTTTTTTGAAGTAGCTCAAAATGGAACAGTCAAAGAAGGAGTTCTTGCATGTGTTGCAAGGTGTGAAATTGAGTAAAGACTCAAAACCCGACCATGGCAGAAAATAGAAAGAGAATGAAAAGTCATTCCCTATGCCTCAGTCATAGGTTCTATAAAGTGTTCTATGTTGTGTACCAGACCTATTGTGTACCTCACCATGAGTTTGGCAAAATGGCACAATAGTGATCCAGGAGTAGATCATTGGACATCGGTCAAGATTATCCTTAGTGGAATAAGGACATGTTTCTCGGTTATGGAGGTGACAAAAAGTTTGTCATAAAGGGTTACATCGATGCAAGCTTTGACACTGATCTGGATGACTCTAAGTCTCAATCTGGATACATATTGAAAGTGGGAGCAATTAGCTAGAGTAGCTCCATGCAGAGCATTGTAGACATAGAAAATTTGCAAAATACATACAGCTCTGAATGTGGCAGACCCGTTGACTAAACTTCTCTCACAAGCAAAACATGATCACACCTTAGTAATCTTTGGGTGTTAATCACATAGTGATGTGAACTAGATTACTGACTTTAGTAAACCCTTTGGGTGTTAGTCACATGGAGATGTGAACTAATCACATAAAGATGTGAACTATTGGTGTTAAATCACATGATGCTGTGAACTAGATTATTGACTCTAGTGCAAGTGGGAGACTGAAGGAAATATGCCCTAGAGGCAATAATAAAGTAGTTATTTATATTTCCTTATATCATGATAAATGGTTATTATTCATGCTAGAATTGTATTAACCGGAAACCTAGTACATGTGTGAATACATAGACAAATAGAGTGTCCCTAGTATGCCTCTACTTGACTAGCTCATTAATCAAAGATGGCTAAGTATCCTAACCATAGACATGTGTTGTCATTTGATAAACGGGGTCACATCATTAGAGAATGATGTGATGGACAAGACCCATTCATTAGCTTAGCATAATGATCATATAGGTTTATTGCTATTGCTTTCTTCATTACCTATACATATTCCTCTGACTATGAGATTATGCAACTCCCGAATACTGGAGAACACTTTGTGTGCTATCAAACGTCACAACATAACTGGGTGAACATAAATATTCTCTATAAGTGTCTCCGATGGTGTTTGTTGAGTTGGCATAGATCAAGATTAGGATTTGTCACTCCGTGTATCGGAGAGCTATCTCTGGGCCCTCTCGGTAATGCTCATCACTATAAGCCTTGCAAGCAATGTGACTAATGAGTTAGTTGCGGGATGATGCATTACAGAACGAGTAAATAGACTTGCCGGTAACGAGATTGAACTAGGTATGATGATACTGACGATCGAATCTCGGACAAGTAACATACCTGGAATGACGTATATTGTTATGCGGTTTGACCGATAAAGATATTCGTAGAATATGTAGGAGAAAATATGAGCATCCAAGTTCTGCTATTGGTTATTGACCGGAGATGTGTCTCGGTCATGTCTACAAAGTTCTCGAACCCGTAGGGTCCGCATGCTTAACGTTCAATGACGATTTGTATTATGAGTTATGTGATTTGATGACCGAAGTTTGTTCGAAGTCCCGTATGAGATCACGGACTTGACGAGGAGTCTCGAAATGGTCGATAGGTAAAGATTCATATATAGGACGATGATATTTGGACACTGGAAGTGTTCCGGGTGATACCGGGTCACCGGAAGGGGTTCCGGGCAACCCCGACAAAGATATGGGCTTAATGGGCCAAGTAAGGGAACACACCAGCCCACAAGGGGCTGGTGCGCCCCCTATAGGTCCAGCCACGTGGGGAGAAACGGAAAGGAGAGGAGGAAAAGGAAAGTATGAAGTAGGACCCCTACTTCCTTCCCCTCCCCCCTCCTTCCTTTCCGTCTTTTCCAAATATGGTAAGGGGGGATTGGACTAGGGGCCCAAGTAGGATTCCACCTACTTGGGCATGCCCTAGGCTGCCTCCCTCCCTCTCCCTCCTTTATATACGTGGGGAGGGCACCCCTAGAACACACATCAATTGTTCCTAGTCGTGTGCAGCGCCCCCCTCCACAATTACACACCTCGGTCATATCGTCGTAGTGCTTAGGCGAAGCCCCGTGCCAGTAACTTCATCATCACCATCACCACGCCGTCGTGCTGACGAAACTCTCCCTCATCCTCAAATGGATCAAGAGCTCGAGGGATGTCATTGAGCTGAACGTGTGCTGAACATGGAGGTGCCATACATTCGGTGCATGGATCAGTTGGATCGCGAATACGTTCGACTACATCAACCACGTTACTAAACGCTTCCGCTTTCTGTCTACGAGGGTACGTGGACACACCCTCCCATCTTGTTGCTATGCATCTCCTAGATAGATCTTGCATGATCGTAAGTAATTTTTTTGTAATACTGCGTTCCCCAACATTTATGATAGCTAATTGTTCATCAGGAAAGCTATCATCAAAAGGCAGTGGGTCATCAAGAACATTCTCTAACCTAGACAAGTTGTCTGCAATGTGGTTCTCAGCTCCCTTTCTATCAATAATATGCAAATCAATTCTTGTAACAAGGGAACCTATCTAATAAGTCTAGGTTTGGTATCTTTCTTTTCCATAAGGTATTTAATAGCAGCATGATCAGTGTGAACTCTTACTTTCGAATCAACAAGCAAAAACAACTGCTAAAAATTCTTTCTCAGTAGTAGCATAATTTCTCTAGGTACTATCTAGAGTTTTACTAGCATAATGAATAACATTCAACTTCTTATCAACTCTTTGTGCTAGAACAACACCTACAGCATAATCACTAGCATCACACATAATTTCAAAGGGTAAATTCCAATCAGGTGGCTGAACAATAGGAGCAGAAATCAAGGCTTTCTTAAGTATTTCAAATGCTTCTACACAATCATCATCAAAAACAAAAGGAACATCTTTTTGTAAGAGGTTAGTGAGAGGCCTAGAAATTTTAGAGAAGTCTTTAATAAACCTCCTATAGAAACCAACATGACCAAAGAAACTTCTTATACCTTTGATATCTTTAGGACACGGCATCTTTTCAATAGCATCTACTTTAGCTTTATCAACTTTAATACCTCTTTCAGAAATTTTATGCCCCAAGACAATACCTTCATTAACCATAAAGTGGCACTTCTCCCAATACAAGACAAGATTAGTTTCTTCACATCTCTACAAAACTTGATCAAGGTTGCTTAAGCAATCATCAAAAGAAGCTCCGTAAATGGAGAAATCATCCATGAAAACCTCAACAATCTTTTCACAAAAATCAGAGAATATAGCAGTCATACATCTTTGAAAGGTAGTAGGTGCATTGCATAAACCAAAAGGCATACATCTATAAGAAAAGGTATCGAAAGGGCAAGTAAAAGTAGTCTTCTCCTGATCATCTTTTGACACAAGTATTTGAGAAAAACCAGAATAACCATCTAGGAAACAAAAATGTGTATGTTTGGATAGTCTTTCTAGCATTTGATCAACAAAAGGTAGAGGGTAATGATCTTTTCTAGTAGCTTTATTCAATTTGCGAAAATCAATTACCATTATATAACCTGTAACAATTCTTCGTGGAATCAATTCATTTTTATCATTAGGAACAACAGTAATACCTCACTTCTTAGGGATAAATTATACCTGCCTCCAGAAGCTTTAGTATTTCATTTCTTACTACTTCTTTCATCTTGGGATTTAACCGTCGTTGATGATCAACAACTAGTTTAGCATCAGGCTCCCATTTAATTTTGTGCTGACATAGAGTGGGACTGATGCCCTTAAGATCATCAAGAGTATATCCAATAGCGGCACGGTGCTTCTTCAGAGTTTTCAATAATTTCTTTTCTTCATGCTCTGAAAGGTTAGCACTAATAATAACATGATATATCTTCTTTTCATCAAGATAAGCATATTTCAAAGTATCAGGTAATTGTTTAAGTTCAAACACGGGATCACCCTTGGGTGGAGGAGGGTCCCCAAGGATTTCAACAAGCAAATTGTGTTTCAAAATAGGCCCCTGATTAAAGAAAATTTCATCTATTTCCCTTCTTTCATTCATAAACATATCATTTTCATGGTCTAGCAAATATTGTTCTAAAGGATCAGTAGGAGGCATGGCAATAGAAGCAAGACCAATAATTTCATCCTTACTAGGAAATTCTTTATCATGGGGTTGTCTACAAAATTTAGAGAAACTAAAATCATGAGACATATTCCCTAAACCAACAGTAACAATATCTTTCTCGTAGTCTATCTTAGCATTAACAGTATTCAAGAAGGTCTACCAAATATAATGGGACAAAAGTTATCTTGTGGAGAAGCAAGAACAAGAAAATCAGTAGGGTATTAAATTTTCCCACACAAGACTTCAACATCTCTAACAATCCCAATTGGTGAAATAGTATCTCTATTGGCAAGCTTAATAGTAACATCAATATCTTCTATCACAGCAGGTGAAATATCATTCATAATTTCTTGGTACAAGGTATAAGGAAATGCACTCACACTAGCATCCACATCACATAAGCTATGATAACAATGATCTCCAATTTTAACGGAAACAACAGGCATGCCAACAACATGTCTATGTTTATATTTAGTATCGGGTTTAGCAATTCTAGCAGCTTCATCACAGAAATATAACATGCCCATCAATATTATCGACCAAGAGATCTTTAACCATAGCAATACTAGGTTCAACTTTAATTTTCTCAGGGGGTGTAGGTGTTCTTGTATAAATCTTATGAACCACAGTTGAAGCTTTAGCATGATCCTTTATTCTAACAGGAAAACGTGGTTTCTCAATTTAAGCAGTAGGAACAATAGGATCAACATTATAAGTAATAGTTTCTTCTTCAACTTTAATTTGTTCTACTATGTTCACTTTAATGGGAGGATGATATTTAAACCACTTCTCCTTAGGGAGATCAACATGAGTAGCAAAAGATTCACAGAAAGAAGCTACTATCTCAAAGCCAAGTCCATATTTAGTGCTAAAATCACGAAAAGCATCAGTATCCATAAAAGATTTAACACAATCAAACTTAAGGTTTATACCTGACTTCTTACCTTCGCCGAGTTCCCAATCTTCAGAGTTGCATTTAATTCTTTACAATAAGTCCCATTTGAATTCAATATCCTTTTTCATAAAAGAACCAGTACAAGAAGTATCGAGCATGGATCGATCATTATGAGAAAGTCGGGCATAAATTTTTTGAATAGTAATTTCTCTTGAGAGCTCATGATTGGGGCATGAATATAACATTGACTTAAGCCTCCCCCATGCTTGAACGATACTTTCTCCTTCACGAGGACAAAAATTATATATACAATTCCGATCATGATGAACCAGATGCATAGGATAAAACTTCTGATGAAATTCCAATTTCAATTGGTTGCAGTTCCAAGATCCAATATCATCACATAGCCTATAGCATGTCAATGCCTGTCCCTTCAAAGATAAAGGGAAGACCTTCTTATTGACAACATCCTCGGGCATACCTGCAAGCTTAAATAATCCACAAACTTCATCCACATAGATTAGGTGCATATCAGGATGTAATGTTCCATCTCCTGCATAAGGATTAGCTAGCAGTTTATCTATCATACCTGAAGGAATTTCATAATAAATATTTTCAGTAGGTGCAGTAGGTTGAGGAGAAACTCTTTTCTCTTCCAGTCGAGGTGAAGATACCCCGAACAAGCTCCTCAAAGGATTATTTTCCACAGTAACAAGTGACAGTAAATTCCAGCACACTATATAAATGCTTCCTTACCAAATTCCACTTACCAAAGGCGCTTCACTCCCCAGCAACGGCGCCAGAAAAGAGTCTTGATGTCCCACAAGTATAGGTGATATATCGTAGTCCTTTCAATAAGTAAGAGTGTCGAACCCAATGAGGAGCAGAAGGAAATGACAAGCGGTTTTCAGCAAGGTATTCTCTGCAAGCACTGAAATTATCTGTAACAGATAGTTGCGTGATAAGATAATTTGTAACAGGTAACAAGTAAAAAAAGTAAACAAGGTGCAGCAAGGTGGCCCAATCCTTTTTTTAGCAAAGGACAAGCCTGGACAAACTCTTATATAAAGCAAAGTGCTCCCAAGGACACATGGGAATTGTTGTCAAGTTAGTTTTCATCATGCTCATATGATTCGCGTTTGTTACTTTGATAATTTGATATGTGCATGGGCCGGTGCTTTGGTGCTGCCCTTCCTTAGACAAGCCTGCCACTAATGATACTCGCAAGCATCCGCAACTACAAAATAAGAATTAAGATAAATCTAACCATAGCATGAAACATATGAATCCAAATCAGCCCCTTACGAAGCAACACATAAACTAGGGTTTAAGCTTTTGTCACTCTAGCAACCCATCATCTACTTATTACTTCCCAATGCCTTCCCCTAGGCCCAAACAATGGTGAAGTGTCATGTAGTCGATGCTCACATAACACCACTAGAGGAAAGACAACATACATCTCATCAAAATATCGAACGAATACCAAATTCACATGATTACTTATAACAAGACTTCTCCCATGTCCTCAGGAACAAACATAACTACTCACAAAGAATATTCATGTTCAAAATCAGAGGAGTATTAATTATAATTAAGGATCTAAACATATGATCTTCCACCGAATAAACCAACTAGCATCAACTACAAGGAGTAATCAACACTACTAACAACCCACAGGTACCAATCTGAGGTGTTGAGACAAAGATCGGATATAGGAGATGAACTAGGGTTTGAGAGGAGATGGTGCTGGTGAAGATGTTGATGGATATTCACCCCCTCTCGATGAGAGGATCATTGTTGATGACGATGGCGATGATTTCCCCCTCCCGGAGGGAAGTTTCCCCGGCAGAACAGCTCCGCCGGAGCCATAGATTGGTTCTGCCCAAGTTCCGCCTCGAGACGGCGGCGCTTCATCCCAAAAGCTTCCTTCTGATTTTTCCAGGTCAAAACACACCATATAGTAGAAGATGGGCGCCGGGGGCCTGCCAGGGGCCCCACAAGGACGGGGGGCGCGCCTAGGGGGGTAGGGCGCACCCTCCACCCTTGTGGATGGCAGGTGGCCCCCCTTGGTACTTTCTTCACCCATTATTTTTTATATATTCCAAAAATATTCTCCATGAAGTTTCAAGACTTTTGGAGTATTTGCTCCTTTTCCTGTCCAGAATTCCAACTGCCGGCATTCTCTCTCTTCATGTAAACCTTATAAAATAAGAGAGAAAAGGCTTAAGTATTGTGATATAATGTGTAATAACAACCCATGATGCAATAAATACCAATATAAAAGCATGATGCAAAACGGACGTATCAGTGGATGACATATTGTTGATCAGAAACGATGTTTCGATGTTGAACTCAGTCAAAGAATCATTGAATGGCAAGTTTTCAATGAAGGACCTGGGTGATGCAGTTTACATTTTAGGCATCAAGATCTATAGAGATAGATCAAGGAGGATGCTCGGCTTAAGCCAGAGCACGTACGTAGATAAAGTGTTGAAGCGGTTCAACATGAGTGAGGCGAAGAAAGGGTTCTTGGCACTCTCACAAGGTATAAGTCTAAGAGAGACTCAGAGTCCTTCGACATCTGATGAGAGAAGCAGGATGCATAGGATTCCATATGCCTTGGCAATCGGATGCATCATGTATGCCCTCATATGTACAAGGCCTAATGTTGCTTTTGCAATAAGCCTAACAAGTAGATACCAGGGCAACTCCGGTGAGAGTCACTGGGCGGCGGTGAAGAATATTCTTAAGTACCTGAAAGGGACTAAGGAAATGTTTCTAGTTCATGGAGGTGAGGAGGATCTCGTCGTAAAGGGTTACGTCGATGCTAGTTTCCAAATCGACAGAGATGATTGTCGATCACAGTCCGGATTCGTGTACATCGCAAACGGAGGAGCAGTGAGCTGGACGAGTTCCAAGAAAGATACGGTGGCCGATTCTACCATAGAAGCCGAATACATTGCCACTTGTGAAGTTGCAAATGAGGGTGTTTGGATCCAGAACTTTCTGGATGATCATGGTATTTTCCCAGCCTCGGTAAAACCATTGGACCTTTGTTGTGATAATTTTGGTGCCTTTGCACAAGCCAAGGAGTTGAGGAATCACCACATGACAAGATACATAGATCGGAAATATCACCTGATACGAAAGATCGTAAAAAGTGGTGATGTAGAGTTATGCAAAATTCACATGGATGCAAATGCTGCAGATCCGTTGACTAAGCCTCTTCCACAACCCAAGCATGAGGGGCACGTTAGACCTATGGGCATTTGATGTCTATTTGATTGACTCTAGTGCAAGTGGGAGACTGTTGGAAATATTCCCTAGAGGCAATCATGTATGATGATATTTCCCATGTGTTTATGAATAAATATAGTCCCTGGACGTTATCAATGATGTGTATTAGCAAGTACGTGACTCGTTTGTGGGACTATACATTGTATGATGATTGTAAAGGGTTGTGTGGACGCGCAACCGACTAAACTAGCATATGACACGATGGATGGCTCGGTCTCACTAGCCATGGAGCATTAGATGCTAGCCGTATAATATGGACTCGGAAGGATCTGATCGGATTCGACATAGTCGGATCCAAGTCGACATAAGGTCTGAGTCGGACAGACCCGACTATGAGACGCATCGATATGTCATCTGTGAGTCTCTAGTACAAGATACGTTCTTTGTACTAAGACATGATCTGGCACATGTACTCGGGATGGTGACAGACCTGCTTTGGGCCGACCAAATGCTACTCCGTCACTTGGTAGTTACAACGGTAGGTTTCGGGCTTGTCCAAACCCATGTTGCGAGACATGGTCGAGCAAGATGGGATTTGCCCCTCCGATCGGGAGAGATATACTCTGGCCCCCTCGTGTGATCCGACCAAGATAAGCATGGCCATGCGACAATGAATATGAGATAATCCGGTTTTTGGTCGACATCACTGGAATGAGAAAGAGGTCGAGCTAGCACAAGGATGGCAAACTCGCCTTGACCCTGACAACATATATTGTGTGGTAAAGGGAACAGAAGTGCGACATGTTTTGCAGTTTCGCCAATAGGCTTCATTGGCTACTTGGTGGTCGGCATGCCTTGCTAGAGGCTGCTAACAACCGAGCAGGTCAGAGGTGACCCGACCTGCGACCAAGCTTACTTGAACGTAACGGTCGCGCGCTTAAAGGAAGGAACATTTGAGGCCGGATCGGACTCCACGACGGATCCAGGCCGAACAGATTTTGGGCTTTAGGGTCCATGCGAGGCCCAAGTGTTGAGCCCGCGACAGACGCCTATATATAGTGGAGGTACATCACATGCATTTGGTTGATCACTTCGGCTCTATCACTAGGGTTTACATGTGTTGCAAATAGCCACCTCCACTCACCGCCGACCATGTGATCGGACCTAGCAGTCTGCCGCACGGTGTTCCTCCTGCACATGCGGATATCGTTAGGAGTGGTGCACCTCGCCGCTCCGGTGAACTTGTATGTGGGATCTGATGATCGACTGTTCGAGGGAGATCAGACGAGGAGGAGACGACTTCGGACGCGCTGCCCCAACTCTTCTTCTGCTGCACAACACTGTGCGTCTAGTGGTAACGATCTGTGATCCATCTCCCATAGCATGTTCTTGGTTGTTTTGTGCGTGAGAAAACTTTAATTTGAAGTTGACGCACCCTACCGTAGAACCCAACACATAATGCATAAGTTCGATCAATGATAATTTCAATCACTTTTCCTAGCATCATAACAACAACTCTTTCTCATAAAACTCATCATGATAAAGTAGCAGTTGAAAACGGAATTTTTGATGTGGAATGCTAACTATCATATTCATCATATACTCTTTTCTTTTATAGCATGGAAATTTGTACTTTAGATGATTCAAAGCAATAGTCTATAATTGACATGAGGACATCAATACTCAAGCATATCAACAAGCAACCATGTCTTTCAAAATATCAACGCTAAAGAAAGCTATCCCTAGCCCATTATGCTCAATCATTGATCCATTCATGAAACACACTTATAAGAGAAGATGGAGACTCAATAAAAATAAAAATTGCATAAAAGTAAATAGTTAGTCCCTTTGTAGAGGAAAGCAGACATTTGTAGAGGTGTCAGAGCTCAAAGCTTAAATTGAGAGATAAAATTGTTTTGAGAGGCATGCTTTTCCTGTCAACAAAAACGACCAAGAATTCCCAATACTTTCCATCCTAGATAAATCATAGGCGGTTCCCAAACATTAAATAAAGTTTATTTCCTTTTCCACCATTGTTTCACAATCCATGCCTAGCTGTATCCACGGGTGCCTTCCATACCAACACTTTCCAAGGAATTTATTATTGACAACATAATTTTTTTCATTTCGGGACTGGTCATCCCTATTACCTGCCACACTCTCGTGCAATGACAAGTGAATAAACAATCATCTTGAGAATAACATATCTAGCATGGAAAATATTGGCCACCCCCTACCGCTCATGAGCGGTACGGTCACACAAAAAGGAAATTCATTTTGAAAATTAGAGTTGGCACATACAAATTTACTTGGAATGACATGGAAATACCGCATAGAGGTAGGTATGTGCGACTTCTTGAGCTTGTGTTGGTTTTCCCCTTGAAGAGGAAAGGGTGATGCAGCAAAGTAGAGATAAGTATTTCCCTCAGTCTAAGAACCAAGGTATCAATCCAGTAGGAGACAATGCACAAGTCACCGAATACCTACACAAACAATCAAATAACTTGCACCCAACGCGATAATGGGGTTTACAATTCCTTCACGGTTACTTGCAAAAGTGAGATCTGATAGAGATAGATAAACGATAAAGTAAATATTTTTGGTATTTTTGGTTTATAGATCAGAAAGTAAAAGATTGCAAAATAGTAGATCGGAAACTAATATGATGGAAAATAGACCCCGGGGCCCTAGTTTTCACTAGAGGCTTCTCCCAAGATAGAAAATAATACGGTGGGTGAACAAATTACTGCCGAGCAATTGATAGAAAAGCACAAAGTTATGACGATATCTAAGGAAATGATCATGAATATATGCATCACGTCCATGTCAAGTAGACCGAAATGATTCTACATCTACTACTATTACTCCATACATCGACCACTATCCAGCATGCATCTACAGTATTAAGTTCATAAAGAACGGAGTAACACCTTAAGTAAGGTGACAAGATGTAGAGGAATTAACTCAAGCAATATGATGAAAACCCCATCTTTTTATCCTCGATGGAAACAATACAATACATCCCCTGCTGCCACTACTATCACTGGGAAAGGACACCACAAGATTGAACCCAAAGCTAAGCACTTCTCCCATTGCAAGAAAAACCAATCTAGTTCGCCAAACCAAACCGATAGTTCGAAGAGAATTACAAAGATATCAAATCATGCATAAAAGAATTCAGAAAAGATTCAAACAATATTCATAGATAAGCTGATCATAAATCCACAATTCATCTGATCTCGGCAAACACACCATAAAAAGTATTACATCCAATAGATCTCCAAGAACATCGTGGAGAACATGGTATTGAGAATCAAAGAGAGATAAGAATCCATCTAGCTACTAGCTATGGACCCGTAGGTCTGTGGTAAACTACTCACGCTTCATTGGAAGGGCAATAGAGTTGATGTAGAAGCCTTCCGTGATCGAATCCCCCTCCGACAGGGTCCGGAAAAGGTCCCTAGATGGGATCTCACGGGTACAGAAGGTTGCGGCAGTGGAAATGTGTTTTCGTGGATGCCTCTGGTGGTTTGGGAATATATGGGAATATATAGAAGAAAAAATTAGGCCAGGAGGTTTACGAGGGGACCACAAGGGTGGGGGCACACCCTACCCCCTGGGCTCGCCCTCCATCCTTGTGGCCGCCTCGTGGCTCCTCCGACTACATCTCCAAGTCTCCTGGTTATCTTTTGGTCCAAGAAAAATCATTGTGAAGGTTTTATTCCGTTTGGACTCCATTTGGTATTCCTTTTCTATGAAACTCAAAAACAGGGAAAAACAGGAACTGTCACTCGACTCTAGGTTAATAGGTTAGTCCCAAAATTAATATAAAATAGCATATTAATGCATATAAAACATCCAAAACAGATAATATAATAGGATGGAACAATAAAAATTATAGATACGTTGGAGACGTATCAAGCATCCCCAAGGTTAATTCCTGCTTGTCTTCGAGTAGGTAAATGAAAAAAAACATAATTTTTGATGTGGAATGCTACCTAACATATTTATCCATGTAATTTCTTTATTGTGGTATGAATGTTCAGATCTGTAATATTCAAAACAAAACTTTAATATTGACATAAAAACAATAATACTTCAAGCATACTAACAAGGCAATTATGTCTTCTCAAAATAACATGGCCAAAGAAAGCTTATCCCTACAAAATCATATAGTCTGGTTATGCTCCATCTTCATCACACAATATATTCAAATCATGCACAACGCCGATGACAAACCAAGCAATTCTTTCGTACTTTTGATGTTCTCAAAATGTTTGAACTTTCACACAATACATGAGTGTGAGCAATGGACATAGCACTATAGGCGGAATAGAAGGTGGTTGTGGAGAAGACAAAAAGAGGGAGATAGTCTAGGCGTATCAACATGCTATGGAGATGCCCATCAATAGATATCAATGTGAGTGAGTAGGGATTGCCATGCAACGGACGCACTAGAGCTATAAGTTTATGAAAGCTCAAAAGAAAACTAAGTGGGTGTGCATCCAACTCGCTTGCTCACGAAGACCTAGGGAAATTTGTGGAACCCCAGCATTGGAGTACACAAGCCAAGTTCTATAATGAAAAAATCCCACTAGTATATGAAAATGACATCATAAGAGACTCTCTATCATGAAGATCATGGTGCTACTTTGAAGCACAAGTGTGGTAAAAGGATAGAAACATTGTCCCTTCTCTCTTTTCTCTCATTTTTTATTTGGGCCTTCTCTCATTTTTTTGGCCTCTTTTTTTCTGTCCGGAGTCTCATCCTGACTTGTGGGGGAATCATAGTCTCCATCATCCTTTCCTCACATGGGACAATGCTCTAATAATGAAGATCATCACACTTCTATTTACTTACAACTCAAGAATTACAATTCAATACTTAGAACAAAATATGACTCTATATCAATGCCTCCGGTGGTGTACCGGGATGTGCAACGAATCAAGAGTGACATGTGTGAAATAATTATGAACGGTGACTTTGCCACAAATACGATGTCAACTACATGATCATGCAAAGCAATATGACAATGATGGAACGTGTCATAATAAACGGAGCGGTGGAAAGTTGCATGGAAATATATCTCGGAATGGCTATGGAAATGCCATAATAGGTAGGTATGGTGGCTGTTTTGAGGAAGGTATATGGTGGGTGTATGGTACTAGCGAAAGTTGCATGGCACAAGAGAGGCTAGCAATGGTGGAAGGGTGAGAGTGCATGTAATCCATGGACTCAACATTAGTCATAAAGAACTCACATACTTATTGGAAAAATCTATTAGTTATCAAAATGAAGTACTATGCGCATGCTCCTAGGGTGATAGATTGGTAGGAAAAGACCATCGCTCGTCCCTGACCGCCACTCATAAGGAAGACAATCAATAAATAAATCATGCTCCGACTTCATCACATAACGGCTCACCATACGTGCATTCTATGGGAATCACAAACTTTAACACAAGTATTTCTCAAATTCAAAATTACTTACTAGCATGACTCTAATATCACCATCTTCATATCTCAAATAATCAGAAGGAATCAAACTTCTCATAGTATTCAATGCACTTTATATGAAGGTTTTTATTATACCCCTCTTGGATGCCTATCATATTAGGACTAAATTTATAACCAAAGAAAATTACCATGCTGTTTAAAGACTCTCAAAATAATATAAGTGAAGCATGAGATTTCAATTATTTCTATAAAATAAAACCACCGCCGTGCTCTAAAAAGATATAAGTGAAGTAGTAGAGCAAAATTGCCTACCTCAAAAGATATAGTGAAGCACATCGAGTATTCTAATAAATCACGATTCATGTATGTCTCCCTCAAAAGGTGTGTACAGCAAGGATGATTGTGGCAAACTAAAAAGCAAAGACTCAAATCATACAAGACGCTCCAAGCAAAACACATATCATGTGGTGAATAAAAATATAGCCTCAAGTAAAGTTACCGATAGGTGAAGACGAAAGAGGGGATGCCTTCCGGGGCATCCGCAAGATTAGGCTCTTGGTTATCCTTGAATATTACCTTGGGGTGCCTTGGGCATCCCCAAACTTAGGCTCTTGCCACTCCTTATTCCATAGTCCATCAAATCCTTACCCAAAACATGAAAACTTCACAACAGAAAATCTCATAATCTCCATTAGTACAAGAAAATAAATTATGTCGGATTTCGGGTTCCGGCAGAACCTTGAGGTTCGAACACTGGGGTGCGCGCGGAGATTTCGCCTTCTACCTACCTGCGCCCCTCCGCCTCGCTAAGATCTAAGCTATGGAAAGAACAGCACAAGAGACACAGGGTTTATACTGGTTCGGGCCACCGTTGTGGTGTAATACCCTACTCCAGTGTGTGGTGTGGTGGATTGCCTCTTGGGCTGATGATGATGAGCAATACAAGGAAGAACAGCCTCGCGAGGGTCTGTTCTTGGCTGGGGGGATGAACTACTAGGAGGAGTTCAGTCACCCTTCTCCCTCTCTCTCTTCTCGATTGCGATCCGATCTCTCTCCGATTTCGGTCCCTTTTTCCTACCCTGGGGGTGGCTAGTCCTATTTATAGGCAAAGGCCCTGGGCCTCTTCCCAAATATTGAGCGGGAAGGGCGCCAACAATTGGCCGTTTTGGAGGGGAACATCTGGTACACTTATCCTGACTAAAGTTGGTCCTCGCCTGCCAAAGACTCTAGTGGTGACGCTAGCTTGGGCTCCACAATGACTTCTTCCCTGCCGTTGGACTGGTCTTGGTCCCGTTGCACCGAAACGGGTGCCTTTGCTTGATGCTCTCGCCTGCGCTTGCTCCCTTTGCACCAAAGAGGAAAGAAGGACACTGCGCGGCTGGCGCCCGCCTGGTGCCCTTGGTCGTCACGGCTTGCGTCACGGGCACCTCGTGAGGTACCCCGCCTTGATCTCTCCGCCTCCTCGTGAGCCAGCCTGATGAGGCCATGCCTGAGGAAGCTCCGTGTTGTCCGCCCCGCGAGGCTTGGCCCCTCGCAAGGGTCTTGGGTCTGTGTTGATGAAGACGGGCCGTGCTGGGCCCCCTTTGAGCCATGCCGCAGGCCGCAGGTAGGAAAGTCTGGGGACCCCCGTTCCCAGAACGCCGACAGTAGCCCCCGAGCCCAAGGCGTGCCCGGACTTGGCCGTGTAGGGAGGCGAAAGGGCAAGAGCGAAGCACCATGGGCCCTAACAGCCTACGGCCTTGGGTGCCGTGTGGCGGTTGACCGGACGTGGACGTCTCCACTTCCCCATGGCGCCTCGGCAACTGCACGGATTGGACAAGTCCCTGCATGCAAAGCGGGTCATGATTACCTGCGATCGTGGGGGCCGACGATCGGCCTCACCGGTTATAAGTATGGATCGGCGCGCGCCCTTCCAGTTCATTCCCCCTTGCTTCTCCTTCTTCATCATGGCCCCATCGAGGAGGTTCTCGACCGCAGAGAAGGGGAAGGCTCGCCAGGTTGAGCCTGCCTCTCCCCCGCCCAAGCGCGGCCGAGGGCGCCCTCGCAAACATCCTGTGACCACCATGGCAGCTCCCCGTGGCCGTGGAGACTATTTCCAGCACGGTGACGGGCGGACTGCTATGGCCGGGGGGCGCGCTTCGATCGCGCGTCCCCCTAGGCCACGCTTTCGTGCTGCAGAGGTGCTGCCGGAGTTCATTGTGTGGTCGGCGGAGCCGACTAGCACCCGGATTCAACTTCCTCGCTTCCTCCTCGGCGAGCTCCAGGCCGGCGCCCCAGGCGGCCTCTGGCTTCAGGCAGATGGCTGCTGCAGCCGGGCCTCATGGGCTTCACTGGAGGTCTCCGCAGCCGGGAGCCTGGCCTTGACCCGCGGTTAGCAGACGTTTGCCCGCACGCGTGGCCTGAGCCGTTGGTGCACCCTCCACTTCAAGTTTGACGGCGATGCCACCCTCTACGTGAGGGTGTTTGGGGAAGATGGTCGCCGCGCAGGGTGCTGCCCTGAGGACGACGACCACGGCCGGGAACCCAGCCCCGGCGATGATGGAGAGGACAGCGCTCGCGTGATTGGCGGCGCTCAGGGTTCCCCAAGCTTCACCGGTTCTTCTTCAGGCGGCGACTCTACTAGCGATGGCCGCGGTCAGCCTCCACGCCGTCGTACCTGCTTGGGAGGTGGTAGCGTGTCTGCCCGCCGTCGCGCTTCGGTGAAGCGCGAGAGGGAGTCTTCCTAAGCCCCGGAGGCAGCTCGAGCCTTCCCTGCAGGCCGGTGTGAGGCGAGCTGCGCCTGATTTGTTCTTTCTTTTCCTTTTTCCTGCGTAAAAAGACAATAGCGTGGAGCCCCGCGGGTGCGTGTTTGGGTTATTGCTGTTAATCATCGCTTTGCTTCCGTTATCGTGCCTTCCGGCTACGTGCCCGCGCGTGGATAGTTCCCGACCCCAGCCGTGGGGGGGCGACCGACCCAGGCCCTGTGTTCGTGTCGCGGTGCCCGTGGGGCACGGACTGGAGGGGTGCTCCTGCAATGGACCCAGGTCGCGAAACCTTTGAACGACTAGGACAGGAACACTCGCGAGGGCGCTCGGCTGCACCCCTCGCGAGGCCTTGCATAAGAGAAATCGAGGCAGGAGAGTGAAAAAGTCGAAGAACCACGAGCCAAAGACGGCAATAGCTTCAATAAAACTTCGAATGAGAATGAACAAGCCAACTGTGAAAAGAAAATTAAAAAGCCGCGTCCGGCACTTAATCTAGTCTTCGACGTTTTCTCACCAGCGCGGAGCTAAGTGCTGCCACTGGGCATGGGAGGGAGCCCCAGGGCCTGAGGCCGGCGCTCCTGAGACTCCGGGGCATGTACAGCCCCAACTCATTATTACGTGAGAGTGTCACGGGCGGCGAGCTTCACAGGCGTTGGCCTTCTTCACAGGCTCCGGGCCTTTCTTGGGGGAAGCAGGCTTCACGGGTGTTTGCCCTCTTCACAGGCTCCGGGCCCTTTCCAAAACGCGACCGCTTCACAGGCATTCGCCTTCTTCACAGGCTCTGGGCCTTTTCCAAAACGCGACAGCTTCACAGGCATTCGCCTTCTTCATAGGCTCTGGGCCTTTTCCAAAACGCGACCGCTTCACAGGCATTCGCCTTCTTCACAGGCTCTGGGCCTTTTCCAAAACGCGACAGCTTCACAGGCATTCGCCTTCTTCACAGGCTCTGGGCCTTTTCCAAAACGCGACAGCTTCACAGGCATTCGCCTTCTTCACAGGCTCTGGGCCTTTTCCAAAACGCGACAGCTTCACAGGCTCTGGGCCTTTTCCACTGGTACGTGGGAGGGGGCTCCCCTCTGGGAGGATCCCCCGGGGCGTGTACAACCCCGCCCTGACACGTGGCTGGCACGGTAGGGCCTGGCGAGGTGTATCTGGGCACCCGTGAGCCAGTGCGGGACTCACGGGGCCCTACCTCTAGGCGGGTTGCGCCTGGCACTGGGCCTTATCTTGTGATGTTTCCCTGCAAATTTGGTTAGATGCCGGCACTCTACGTCCTAGGGTCCCGGCCCTCGAGCTGGTCTCAGCCGTCGCTGGTATGCCAGGCCACGATGCCGTGGACAAGGCCAGAGGGTGAGGGCTGGAGAGCCAGTAAGAGCCCCGAGTCGCGATGCTCAGGTACCCTCCCCCCTTAACGTGCAAGTGGTCGGCATGGAGAAGAAGAGGTGCCGTGGACAGGCATCAAATAATCAAGCATGGTGGGTCGAACGCATAGCCAGAAATAAACGCAAAAGGGATACATGCTGCTGGGTCTGGCCCGAGCGACTTGGGGATGATGCAGCCCGTGGGGCGCCCCCAACAAGGTAAGCTAACAACATGAAATAAAAGGGATACATGCCACATGGACGGACCCACGCGGCCTAGGAATAATGCAGCCCTGGGGGGCGCTCCCAGCTGGAAATGAAACTTGAAAGATGTCACCTGATGATGTTGAGGACGAAGGAGTGTTGGTGTAGCTGACCCGGTGGGCTGCGGAAGCCGATCCTCACGAGCCCCCAGGCCCAGGGGCCTCGGGAGGCTCCGGAGGCGCTGGTGGCACCTCGCGGACCATCTCCATCTCCGCCAGGGCTGTGGAACGCCTGGCCTCTTGAGCCTCCATGATGCCCCTCATGAGGCGCTAGTACGTGGCAGCCGCGTTCGGCAAGCCGTAAGGCATGCGAACGTAGCTGTAGGGTGGACCTTCGCAGTGCCCCACTCGCGAGGGCCAGAGGCGGTCCAGAGAGGTGACTCGATTAAGCCCTGGTATGTCGATGCAGACGCGCAGCCCACCATCCTCGCCTGGATGGGGAGCCACAGCTGGTAGGCGGCGGCCGCCTCTCATGACTCTTGACTCATGTAGCTCCTGAATGGCCTTGCTGACGAACTCCTGAGGGTCTGGCCCTCCTTGCCTTACTCCTTCTTGAGGGAAACATGCTTCGAAACACGCCTCCATGTGGTGCCCAAGCGCCTCCCTCGTGACCTTAGCCAGGTCGGTGGCCCTCCAGGGGAGAGCCCCCGAGCCCTGCCTGAGGAGGGCGCCGGGCGCGCTTTCCTGTGCGATGGAAGGAGGTTCCACCTGGCCAGGCACGGGCCCTGAGGGGCCGGGCCGGACGATGTCTTCTTCTTCTTGGAGGCGGTCTCGGGAAGCCTCCTGCTTCCGCGATCCGGGTCTTCCAGTGATGCGGCCTGAAAGGCTCGTCCCAGGGAACACACTGCGTCCTTCTCTTCACAGGGCACCGTGATGACTCCGCCACTTCCTGGCATCTTGAGGAGGTTGTAGCCGTGGTGAGTCACGGCCATGAACTAGGCCAGCGCTGGGTACCCAAGGATGGCATTGTACGGCAGGAGAATGTGGGTGACGTCGAAGTCAATGAGCTCGGTGCGGTAGTTGTCGCGTGCCCCGAAGGCGACAGGGAGGCGGACCTGCCCAATCGGGACCGTGGAGCCGTCGGTGACTTCGGAGAAAGGCTTGGTTGGCTGAAGCTGGTTGTAGGGCACTTGGAGATTGTTGAATGTTTCCACGGACAGGACGTTGAGCCCTGCCCCGCCATCGAGGGTCCTGGTGACCACCATGTTGCTGATGATTGGGGAACAAAGCATCGGGAGGACTCCGGCTGTGGCCGCACACTTGAGATGATCTGCTGAGCTGAACGTGATGGCGCACACCGACCACCTAAGAGGGCGCGTGGCTTCCAGCTTGGGGAGGACTGCATTCACTTCGCGGGTGAACTGCTTGAAGATGCGTTGAGAGGCTGGGGCTTGAGCCCCGCCCAGGATGCGGCGATCGCGCGCGGCTCCTGGAAGCCCCCAGCCCCCTCGTCCTGATGGTGGTCCTCGTTTCTCCTTGGCTGCGGTGGCAGCGGAGGGAGGCCTGCGTTGCCTTGCGGGCGATCCTCGCGAGGCTGATCCCTCCAGTCTCCCTCGCGAGGCGGGTCTTGCCAGCGATCCTCGCGAGGTCGATCGCGCCACCCCTGGCGCGGGCAACGGTCTTCCCAGCGTCTTGCGTTCCTTACTCCTCCTCGACCATAGCCCTGGTCACCTCGGTCGGGGCGACGGCCGATCCTTCCTTCTCGCACGGCTCAGAGCTCTTGACACTCATTGGTGTTGTGGGTGTGGAGGTTGTGGTACACACAGTATCGACTGCCCTTGGGAGGTTCGGGCTGGTCTCTGCCCCGCTTGGTGTCTGGTTCTGCCACAAGCACGGCAGCCCCCTTGCGCTTCACATCCTTGGCCTTGGGCTTCTTCTCTTCTGGGTCTGCGGCAGGCAGCTCGAGGAGGGAGAGACACCCTTCCTCAGCCCTGGCGCACTTGGTTGCCAAGTTGAACAACTCCAAGGAAGTGCACAGGTCTTCATGCATCGCCAGCTCCTCCTTCATCTTGACATCGTGCACGCCGTCGGAGAAGGCTGAGATGATGGCCTCCTCGGTCACCTTGGGAATCTTGAGGCGTGCATTGTTGAAGCCCTGGATGTACTTCTGCAGGGTCTCTCCGGGTTGTTGCTTGATGCGGCGCATGTCGCTCACGGCGGGTGGCCGGTCACGAGTACCTTGGAAGTTGGCGATGAAGCGGGTGCGCATCTCGTCCCAGGAGGAGATCGTACCTGGAGCCAGGTGCGGGCCCCGTCCTTGAGCGCCATGGGAAACCAGTTCGCCATGACCTTCTCGTCTCTGTTGGTAGCTTCAATGCCCAGCTCATAGAGCTGGAGGAACTCCGCAGGGTCGGCCGTGCCGTCGTAATGAGGAGGCAGGTCTGGCTTGAACTTGCCGGGCCACGCGACGCTGCGTAGCTCGATGGTGAAGGCACGGCAGCTAGCTGTGGCCACGGGAGGCCTTGGGTGACAGAGAGCTTGGTCTTGCATGTCCCCACGCGCTGCAGCTGGGAGCAGCACGGGGTCTTGACATGCGGGAGCAGGAGCATGGTCGCGACGTGCTGGAGCAGGGAGCGCCCGGGCAGCCTCTTGCGGGCGAGGGACTTCTTGGCAGCTCTGCTCTTGCCGCGCTGGCACCTGAAGGAGCGGGTTCCGCCCAGGGGCAACGCGCCTTGGAGCCATGGCGCCTTCTTGAGGAGGAGGCGGCCAGGGTGCCGCCGAAGGGCGGCCAGGGTGCCGCCGAAGCTTCGTCACCCGCACGGGGCGGGGTGCGATGCAGCGGAACGGACGGCGCAGGAGAGCCCCCTGTGGCACGGACGAGCTCGGCGACGCGGTCGAGCCATTCTTCGTAGACGTCATCGACGGGACGGTAGCGCAGGAGCTCATTTGCCGCGATGAGCGCAGCTCGCGCCTCCATGGGCGCGCGGAGCGCGCGGGACGAAGAACCAGCTGGGGTGAGCGAGGGAGTAGCGGTGCGGCCGTCTTGCCGCACGGACGGATGCTGAAAGTTGCATGGAAATATATCTCGGAATGGGTATGGAAATGCCATAATAGGTAGGTATGGTGGCTGTTTTGAGGAAGGTATATGGTGGGTGTATGGTACTGGCGAAAGTTGTGCGGCACAAGAGAGGCTAGCAATGGTGGAAGGGTGAGAGTGCATGTAATCCATGGACTCAACATTAGTCATAAAGAACTCACATACTTATTGGAAAAATCTATTAGTTATCGAAATGAAGTACTATGCGCATGCTCCTAGGGTGATAGCTTGGTAGGAAAAGACCATCGCTCGTCCCTGACCGCCACTCATAAGGAAGACAATCAATAAATAAATCATGCTCCGACTTCATCACATAACGGTTCACCATACGTGCATTCTACGGGAATCACAAACTTTAACACAAGTATTTCTCAAATTCACAATTACCTACTAGCATGACTCTAATATCACCATCTTCATATCTCAAAATAATCAGAAGGAATCAAACTTCTCATAGTATTCAATGCACTTTATATGAAGGTTTTTATTATACCCCTCTTGGATGCCTATCATATTAGGACTAAATTTATAACCAAAGAAAATTACCATGCTGTTTAAAGACTCTCAAAATAATATAAGTGAAGCATGAGATTTCAATTATTTCTATAAAATAAAACCACCGCCGTGCTCTAAAAAGATATAAGTGAAGTAGTAGAGCAAAATTGCCTACCTCAAAAGATATAGTGAAGCACATCGAGTATTCTAATAAATCACGATTCATGTATGTCTCCCTCAAAAGGTGTGTACAGCAAGGATGATTGTGGCAAACTAAAAAGCAAAGACTCAAATCATACAAGACGCTCCAAGCAAAACACATATCATGTGGTGAATAAAAATATAGCCTCAAGTAAAGTTACCGATAGGTGAAGACGAAAGAGGGGATGCCTTCCGGGGCATCCGCAAGATTAGGCTCTTGGTTATCCTTGAATATTACCTTGGGGTGCCTTGGGCATCCCCAAACTTAGGCTCTTGCCACTCCTTATTCCATAGTCCATCAAATCCTTACCCAAAACATGAAAACTTCACAACAGAAAATCTCATAATCTCCATTAGTACAAGAAAATAAATTATGTCGGATTTCGGGTTCCGGCAGAACCTTGAGGTTCGAACACTGGGGTGCGCGCGGAGATTTCGCCTTCTACCTACCTGCGCCCCTCCGCCTCGCTAAGATCTAAGCTATGGAAAGAACAGCACAAGAGACACAGGGTTTATACTGGTTCGGGCCACCGTTGTGGTGTAATACCCTACTCCAGTGTGTGGTGTGGTGGATTGCCTCTTGGGCTGATGATGATGAGCAATACAAGGAAGAACAGCCTCGCGAGGGTCTGTTCTTGGCTGGGGGGATGAACTGCTAGGAGGAGTCCAGTCACCCTTCTCCCTCTCTCTCTTCTCGATTGCGATCCAATCTCTCTCCGATTTCGGTCCCTTTTTCCTACCATGGGGGTGGCTAGTCCTATTTATAGGCAAAGGCCCTGGGCCTCTTCCCAAATATTGAGCGGGAAGGGCGCCAACAATTGGCCATTTTGGAGGGGAACATCTGGTACACTTATCCTGACTAAAGTTGGTCCTCGCCTGCCAAAGACTCTAGTGGTGACGCTGGCTTGGGCTCCACAATGACTTCTTCCCTGCCGTTGGACTAGTCTTGGTCCCGTTGCACCGAAACGGGTGCCTTTTCTTGATGCTCTCGCTTGCGCTTGCTCCCTTTGCACCAAAGAGGAAAGAAGGACACTGCGCGGCTGGCGCCCGCCTGGTGCCCTTGGTCGTCACGGCTTGCGTCACGGGCACCTCGTGAGGTACCCCACCCTGATCTATCCGCCTCCTCGCGAGCCAGCCTGATGAGGCCGTGCCTGAGGAAGCTCCATGTCGTCCACCCCGCGAGGCTTGGCCCCTCGCAAGGGTCTTGGGTCTGTGTTGATGAAGACGGCCCGTGCTAGGCCCCCTTTGAGCCACGTCGCAGGCCGCAGGCAGGCAAGTCTGGGGACCCCCGTTCCCAGAACGCTGACAAATTACCACTTTTGGTACTGTTGTGCACTCATTCATTATTTATATTAGTGTAATATCTATTGTATTCCAACTTATCCATGGTTCATACCCCCCGATACTACCCATAGAATCATCAAAATAAGCAAACAACACATAGAAAATAGAATTTGTCAAAAACAGAAAAGTTTGTCGTAATCTGTAACTCTCGAATACTTCTGTAACTCCAAAAGTTCTGAAAAATTAGGAAGACCTAAGAAATTTGTTTATTAATCTTCTGCAAAAAGAATCAGTATTTTATCATGCTTCTGTTAAAAAAAGAATTGTTTTCCTGAGCGCAAAAGTTTCCGTTTTCCAACAAGATCAAATCAACTATCACCGTAAGCTATCCCAAACGTCTTACTTAGCACAAACACTAATTAAAACACAAAAAACCACATATTACTACAGGCTAGATGAATTATTTATTGCAAAACAGAACCTAAAAAGCAAAAGCAAAAATAAAATTGGGTTTCCTCCCAACAAGCGCTATTGTTTATCGCCCTTAGGTAGGCATAAAACACGAATAGATCTAGGTATTGTCATCTTTGGTATGCAATCCATAAGTGGCTCTCATAACAGATTCATAGGGAAATTTAATTTCCTTTCTAGGAAAGTGTTCCATGCCCTTCCTTAAAAGAAATTGAAACCTAATGTTTCCTTATTTCATATTAATAAAATCACCAATCGTTCTAAGGAAAGGTCTACCAAGAATAATAGGACATGTAGGATTGCAATCTCTATCAAGAACAATGAAATATACAGGCACATAATTCCTATTTGCAACAATAACAACATCATTAATCCTTCCCATAGGTTTTTTTATAGTGGAATCTGCAAGATGCAAATTAAAGTACAATCATCAAATTCACTGAAACCTAGTACATCACATAATGTTTTTGGAATCGTGGAAACGCTAGCACCCAAATCACACAAGGCATGGAACCCATAATCTTTAATCTTAATCTTAATATTAGGTTCCCACTCATCATAAAGTTTTCTAGGGATAGAAACTTCCAATTCAAGCTTTTCTTCAAAAGATTGCATCATATCATCAACGATATGTTTAGTAAAAAGCTTTGTTTTGATTATAAGCATGAGGAGAATTCAACATGGATTGCAACAAGGAAATACAATATATTAAAGAACAATTATCATAATTAAATTCCTTGAAATCCAAAAGAGTGCGTTCATTGCTACTTAAAGTTTTGACCTCTCCAATCCCACTTTTATCAATTTTTGCATCAAGATCTAAAAACTCTGAATCATTGGGACACCATTTAATAAAAGTTGACTCATCTCCAGTCCCATCTTTATCAAGATTTGTATTGGAAAACGAAGATTCAATAGGAGTCACATCCATATATTCAATATTATTTTCAATCAAAGTAGACAAAGGCATATCATTAGGATTAATAGAAGCACTCTTACTAGCAAATAATTTCATAAGTTCATCCATCTTTCCACTCAAAACATTAATCTCTTCAATCACATGCACTTTTTTTACTAGTGGAAGATCTTTTAGTTGAGAATTATTAACCATAATATTATCTAGGAGTTTAGTAGCTTATCCTAAATTAATTTCCATGAAAGTACCTCCCACGTACGAATCTAAAAGATTTCTAGAAGCAAAATTCAATCTGGCATAAAAAAATTGTATAATCATCCACAAATTCAGACCACGAGTAGGGCAATTTCGTATCATCAATTTCATCCTCTCCCAAGATTCTGCAACATGTTCATGATCAAGTTTCTTAAAATTAATAATATCGTTTCTAAGAGAGATGATCTTAGAGGGAGGAAAATACTTGGAAATAAAATCATCTTTACACTTATTCCATGAATCAATACTATTTTTAGGCAAAGATGAAAACCAAGTTTTAGCATGATCTCGAGCTGAGAACGGAAATAGCTTCAATTTAAAAATCTCATTATCCACATCTTTTTTCTTTTGCATATCACACAAATCAACGAAATTGTTTAGATGGGAAGCGGCATCTTCACTAGGAAGGCCAGAAAATTAATCTTTCATAACAAGATTTAGCAAAGCGCCATTAGTTTCACAAGATTTCGCACTAGTGGCAGGATTATTCGGAGTACTAATAAAATCATTATTATTGCTGTTGGAAAAGTCAAACAATTTGGTATTCTTTAGAGCCATCGTGACAAAGCATGCAATCCAACACACGCGCACACAAAAAGCAAACGAAGAAGACGAATGGAAGAGGGGCGAAGAAAAGGCAAATCTTTTCGAAAATCATTTTAGAACTGGGGGAGAGAAAAAACGAGAGGAGAATGTCGAATAATGTAATGCAAGAGATGAGAGTTTATGATGGGTACTTGGTATGTCTTGACTTCGCATAGATCTCCCCGGCAACGGCACCAGAAATTCTTCCTGCTACTTCTTGAACTTGCATTGGTTTTTCCCTTGAAGAGGAAAGGGTGATGCAACAAAGTAGAGATAAGTATTTCCCTCAGTTTGAGAACCAAGGTATCAATCCAGTAGGAGACAACGCACAAGTCACCGAATACCTGCACAAACAATCAAACAACTTGCACCCAACGCGATAAAGGGGTTGTCAATCCATTCACGGTTACTTGCAAAAGTGAGATCTGATAGAGATAGATAAACGAGAAAGTAAATATATTTGGTATTTTTGGTTTATAGATCAGAAAGTAAAAGATTTCAACATAGTAGATCGGAAACTAATATGATGGAAAATAGACCCGGGGGCCATAGGTTTCACTAGAGGCTTCTCTCAAGATAGCAAATAATACGGTGGGTGAACAAATTATTGCCGAGCAATTGATAGAAAAGCACAAAGTTATGATGATATCTAAGGCAATGATCATGAATATAGGCATCACGTACGTGTCGAGTAGACCAAAATGATTTTGCATCTATTGCTATTACTCCACACATCGACCACTATCCAGCATGCATCTAGAGTATTAAGTTCATAAAGAACAGAGTAACTCATTAAGTAAGATGACATGATGTAGAGGAATTAACTCTAGCAATATGATGAAAACCCCATGTTTTTATCCTCGATGGCAACAATAAAAATATGTGCCTTGCTACCGCCACTGTCACTGGGAAAGGACACCACAAGATTGAACCCAAAGCTAAGCAATTCTCCCATTGCAAGAAAAACCAATCTAGTTGGCCAAACCAAACCGATAGTTAGAAGAGAATTACAAAGATATAAAATCATGCATAAAAGAATTCAGAAAAGATTCAAATATTATTCATAGATAAGCTAATCATAAGTCCACAATTCATCGGATCTCGGCAAACACCCCGCAAAAAAGTATTACATCGAATAGATCTCCAAGAACATCGAGGAGGACATGGTATTGAGAATCAAAGAGAGAGAAGAAGCCATCTAGCTACTAGCTATGGACCCGTAGGTGTGTGGTAAACTACTCACGCTTCATTGGAAGCGTAATAGAGTGGATGTAGAATCCCTCCGTGATCAAATCCCCCTCCGACAAGGTGCCGAAAAAGGTCCCTAGATGGGATCTCACTGGTACAGAAGGTTGCGGTGGTGGAAAAGTGTTTTTGTGGATGCCTCTGGTGGTTTGGGGATATATGGGAATATATAGGCAAAATAATTAGGTTAGGAGGTGCACAAGGGGGCCAGAAGGGTGGGGGGCATGCCCTACCCCTTGGGCGCACCCTACGTCCTTGTGGCCACCTCGTGGCTCCTCCGGCTTCATCTCCAAGTCTCTTGGTTGTCTTCTGGTCCAATAAAAATCATCGCAAAGGATTTTTTCCGTTTGGTATTCCTTTTTGTGAAACTCGAAAACAGGGAAAAAATAGGAACTGGCACTGGGCTCTAGGTTAACAGGTTAGTCCGAAAAATAATATAAAATTGCATATTAATGCATATAAAACAGCCAAAATAGATAATATAATAGCATGGAACAATAAAAAATTACAGATACATTGGAGATGTATTAGTATGGTGGACTCATTTGGCACAACTTGGTTTAGGATTTGGATGCACAAGCAGTATTCCCTCTTAGTACAATGAAAGGCTAGCAAATAAATTGAGAAGCAACCAACCAAAAAACGAAAATGATCACAAACAAGCATTGAACATAACTAACACTGAATAATACAGCACAAGTAGGATGTAACTTCATTGCATAACTATTGACTTTCGTGCTTGCATAGGGAATCAGAAACCTTAACACCAATATTCTTACTAAAGCACAATTACTCACAAACACGAGTCACATATTACTATCTCCATATTGCAAAACTATTGCAAGGAATCAAACTTATCATATCCAATGATCTACATGAAAGTTTTTCTTCTTGAATATTTATCATATTAGGACCATTCTCAAAGCTTGTGCAAATTTTAATCACTAGTATCAACTCTCAAAATAATATAAGTGAATCATGAGAGTGTTCGACAAACTACTCCAAAAAGAATAAGTGAAGATCAAGTGAGTAGTTAAGTAAAGGGTAGCTATTTTAGGACTCTTTCTCATTTAAAAACTTTCGGATCTATTTATTTTATTAAAATGGAAAGCTAAACAAAATAAAATTATATTCCAAGAATATCACATATCATGTGAAGAATCAACAAATTTAGGATCAACTAAGGCTAACTGATAGTTGTTGATGAAGAAAGGTGGGATGCCTACCGGGGCATCACCAAGCTTAGATGCTTGACACTTCTTGAAATATTATCTTGGGATGGCTTAGGCATCCCCAATCTTGAGCTTTTGTGTCTCCTTAATTCCTTTTATATCCCGGTTCCCTAAATCTTAAAAACTTCATCCACACAAAACTCAACAAGAACTCATGAGATAAGTTAGTATAAATCATTGCAATAACCTTATCATTCTCTACTGTAGCAACTCAATAAAATTACATTTTAATACTGCATACTAAATGCCTCTGCATATTTAATACTCCTATCCTCAAATAGAATCATTTAACAAGCAAACATACACAAACAATGGAAACATAACATCATTCTGTCTAAACAAGATAGTATGTAAAGAACGCAAGAAGATTCATACTTCTATGACTCGAAAAATTCTGAAAAGTTACCACACTGTATAAAATTTATCATGGCATACTGTGTAAAATGTTTAAGATTTTATCATGTTCTGACTTTCCATAAGAATTCAGACAATGATAGAAAACTTTCTGTTTTGAAACAGCAACATATGGACTTGCAAAATAAGCATGGTAAAGGCTATACTTGACATTTTTATTGAAATAAAAGATACAAAACAGTATTATAGATAACATAAAGCAAATAAAAACAAAATAAAATTATGCTCCAAGTGAAACACATATCATGTGATGAATAAAAATATAGCTCCAAGTGAGGTTACCGATAATGTTGAAGACGAAAGAGGGGATGCCTTCCAGGGCATCCCCATGCTTAGTTGGTTGGGTCTTCCTTGAATATTACATTGGGTGCCTTGTCCATCCCCAAGCTTAGGGTCTTATCACTCCATATTCTACTCATATCGCATGTCACCCAAAACTTGGAACTTCAATCACACAAAACTTAACGGAACTTCGTGAGATAGGTTAGTAAGACAAAGACAGATCATTCACTTTGGTACTGTCAAAGACAAGATTCATATTTTTTATCACACAATGCCTACTGTAACTTATCATGTACACAATTTATATTGAGAAATATAAGCCATACAAACTAGAAACCAAGCAAACTATGCATTGAAAACAGAATATGTCAAAAACAGAACAGTCTGTAATGATCTGAATAATGACCATACTTCTGCTACTCAAAAAATTCTGAAAAACTAGCAAACCATAGTGAATTGATATATAAATCATCTTAAAAAATTCAGAATTTTTTGGCGCTCCAGTAGTTATCAACAATTCTGTTACGAGGCGCAAAAGTTTTAGTTTTTGCACAGAATCAAGTCAACTATCATCCACACTATCCCAAAGGCTTTACTTGGCACTTTATTGAAACAAAAGATATAAAACATGATTAATACAATATCTTAATCATGTGAACACATAAAAACAGCAGGGGTAAATGTTGGGTTGTCTCCCAACAAGCGATTTTCTTTAATGCCTTTTTAATTAGGCATGATGATTTCAATGATGCTCACATAAAAGATAAGAATTGAAACATAAAGAGAGCATCATGAAGCATATGAATAGCACATTTAAGCCTAACCCACTTCCTATGCATAGGGATTTTGTGAACAAATAATTCATGGGAACTGAGTTATTCCTGGATTAGGGGGTCCTCGGGTGCCCGACCTATTCAATATGGGCCGCACTGATGGACCGTGAAGATAAAAAACTGAAAATCATCCCCGTGTCCGGGTAGGACTCCTGTATGCGTGAACAGCAAGTTTTGGTGTCCGAATGTATTATTTCCTTCTTATGCAAACCGACTTTGTACTACCTTATGCCCCTCCGGTCTGTATATAAACCGGAGGGGTTAGTCCGTAGAGATCATCAGAATTCTCATAGGCTAGACATCTAGGGTTTAGCCATTACGATCTCGAGGTAGATCAACTCTTGTAACCCCTATACTCATTGAATACCATCAAGCAGGGTGTAGGGTTTTACCTCCTTTAAGAGGGCCTGAACCTGGGTAAAACGTCGTGTCCTCATCGTCCTTTGTTACTATCGATCCTCAAACACATAGTTTGGGACCCCCTACCCGACATCTTCCGATTTTGACACTGACATTGGTGCTTTCATTGAGAGTTCCATTGTGTTGTCGATAGAAGAATCGATGGCTCACCATGTCATCAACGACGATATCACTTCTGGAAGGAGCCTAACTTCAGGACAGGTCCTCCAGCTTGGCGGTTTCACCGTGGGCACCCACAAGGCCATCAAGCCGACGGCGCCCCCGCGATCGCCAAACATCACCTCTGCATCGGTCTCAAACACTCTGAAAAGATGGATCCGGCAGAGATCTCGACCTTGAATGAGCTGCTAGATCACCCCTGGGGCATTCAACGGATTATGATCAGATCGGGCTTAAACCTGCCCAAAGGGAAATCAATCTCCCGCCGGTCACTCACCTGTTGGCGGTCCTCGAAGAACGAGACAAGACCACTTCTTCCCCTAAGTTAAAAACCCGCTATGTTCGGATCTCCGAATCCGTTTAATCGGACACTCTTCCTTCGGAGGAGACCCCGCGTACCCCAAACTTAGGGTCAGACTTAGGGTCCAGGGAGCACTCGGATCTTCCCAGACCCGAACCGGTGACCTCTGAGATTTTACCAGATCCAAACACAATTTTGGGCAGGGATTTAAGCTTTAGCCCACCCGCCCACCACAATCAATACTCCCCAAGTAATTCTGGCCCTCCAGACATATACGATCTGCTGTATGTATGGCAGCAACCTGAGGAAACAGTCCATCATTTTTGGGCCAGGTTTCTACTTGTCAAAAATAAGATTAAAGATTGTTGCGACGATGATGCGGTCTCAATGTTTTATCACAATTGTACCGATGAGGGAATTCAGAATGCCCTCGACCGCCGCCGCATACAGAGTTTCATGGAACTATCGCACGTAGTCCAGAAGTACCGCGTGATGGAAAGCACATGGAAGGCCCAAAAAACCCAATTGGAACCCGCTGCCTTTAAGCAGTGCACTGCCCAGGCAAAACTGGTAAACCAATACGGGGCATCCGATCATAAGCCCGTCGACAAAAAAACAAACCCTTTACGGGATGCAGTTTAGTTCTTGACGAACTCCTCGACAAACCCTATCAGATACATGTGACGCCGAGCACCGATCCAACCCACAGCCTTCGGGCATGTGGGGTACTCCGACAAGTGGCTAAAAGTGGAGAGGCTATCCTCATCACCGCTACCCCAGAGAAGCATTCTTCGGAGGATGACGATCTCAACGTCTTCACGGTCTTTGAGACCTTCTCATCAAATAATTGGTGCAAAAGGGCACTCTGCGACCTTTCCGAAATTAACCAAGTAACCGCAATGAGCCCATGGAACGATGCGGCAATAACTTTCACCATGGACGATATACCAAGGGCTCGATCAGTCCGAGCACCTGCCACCTTGGTCTTAAACCCAATTGTGGATGGCTTTCGACTCACCAAAGTCCTCATGGACGGCGACAGTGGACTTAACCTCATTTACGAGGACACGCTCGACAAAATGCATATTGACAAAGCATGCATCGAGCAAAGCAGTACCAACTTTCGAGGCATCATCCCCAGTCGAGAAGCACGATGTTTGGGGAAAATATAACTTGATGTAGTATTCAGCACGCCTGAGAATTACAGGTCCGAAGAGCTGCTCTTCCACGTGCCCCCCTTCAATAGCGGATATCACGCTCTTTTGGGGCGGGACGCCTTCTCATGCTTCCATGCCATACCCCATTACGGGTACATGAAACTTAAAATGCTGGGGCCAATGGAATAATCATAGTTACAAGTGATTCGGATAAAGCACTCCGTGCCGAAAACAAAACCGCATCCTTGGCCCTTGAAGCACTATCTGAAGCCCTCGCAGCCGAGGAACTAACCACCCTGTGATCCACGGTTGACAAGGATGGTGTGATTCTCGATAAGAGACCCAAATCCACCTCTTTCAAACCAATAGATGAAATAGTAAAATTCCAAGTGCACCCGACGGATCCTAACCAAACAGCGTACATTGGAGCACAGCTGGATCCGACGGTCGATGACACTCTACGGGCGTTCCTGCGTGAAAATTTGGATATCTTTGCCTGGCACCCTTTGGACATGCCCGGGATCCCACGCAGACTGGCCGAACACAGCCTCAACATAATCAAGGGGTTCAAACCAGTCAAACAAACGATGTGGCGGTTTTCCAAACCCAAACGACAAGCCATGGGGGAGGAGCTAGCCAAACTACTCGAAGCCGGGTTCATCAGAGAAATCAAACACCAGGATTGGCTAGCTAACTTGGTCATGGTGTCGAAGAAGGATAAGTCTTGGCACCTTTGTGTCGATTTCAAAGACCTCAATGAGGCTTGCCCCAAAGACCCTTTCCCATTACCCCACATTGACCAAATCATTGACGCGACCGCGGGACATGACTCATTGTGTTTCCTCAACGCTTACTCCGGATATCATCAGATTAAAATGAAGGAGTCCGACCAGGCCGCAACAATGTTTATTACCCTGAACGGGCCTTTCTGTTTCAACACTATGCCTTTCGGGCTTAAAAACGCTGATGCCACTTACCAACGCATGCTTCAAACCTGTTTGGGAAAACAAATTGGCAAGGCAGTGGAAGCATATGTGGACGACGTAGTCATCAAGACTAAACACGTCGAATCATTGGTGGACGATCTCAGCCTCACATTTGACAACCTTCGAATATATGACATATGGCTCAATCCGAAAATATGCGTCTTTGGCGTTCCAACCGGAAAGCTGCTAGGGTTCATTGTCTCCAATAGAGGAATTGAAACGACACTACTAGGAAAAGGGCTATAGATAATATGGACACTAATGGCGCATCATGTATGTGGTGCGCCATTTCTATATAGCAATGGCGCACCACATACAGGTGCGCCATTAGTAATATATTACTAATGGCGCACCTGGTGTGTGGTGCGCCATTAGTAGTTTTGAAAAAAAATGTTACTAATGGCGCACCATGGGATAGTGCGCCATTACTAGTTTAACTAGTAATGGCGCACCACTCCCACGGTGCGCCATTACTAACTTGGCCCAAAAATTCCACCGAATGCACCCCCCTAGACCGCCTTTTCAGTTTAAAAAAATAAAAGAAAATGATGGAAATGTCAATACAATAAAATAAAATAAGTTTACCATGTGATATGTGGTCTACTTGTTGGGAAAATTTACAAATATGAATTTCGACTTTATTTGCAAAATCTCTCTGGAATTTGTAAAATGGGCATAACTTTTGCATACGAACTCGGATTAAAAAGTTTTTTATATGAAAAATCATCTACTCGAAAAGTTACACCCGTTCAACATCTTCAAAATCCCCAAAAACCTAACAGAACAAAAGATATGGGGCTTCTAAGATCTAGAGGGGGAAAATGAAAAAAATTCAAACTTACTAGTGGTGCACCATTTGCTAGGTGCGCCACTAGTAACAGAAAAAAATGGTTTAAAAAAAATTGGAATTTTTTTCAAAATATGATACGTAATATGACCGGGAAGTTTTAAATATTTTTCCAAAATTTCATCATACTCATGAACATGAACAAAGTCCTAGACATCAATAAGGTTTAATAGGATTGATATGATAGATATGACAACAAGTGCCTGTGAAGTGAGATGGTGCTAGGGTTGGATAGAACTGCGAAGTTAAGCGTGCTCGGGCTGGAATAGTGTGAGTATGGGTGACCTTTTGGGAAGTTTGACCACAGAGTGCAATTTGACTTGATATTAAGCATATTGACCTGAGGTTAAGCCATAGTGACCTGAGATTAAGAAAAAATTGAAAAAAAAATTCAAAAAAATTTGTTACTGATGGCGCACTTCTATGTGGTGCTAGTGCGCCATTAGTATCTGGTATACTAATGGTGCACCTATGGTGCGCCATTAGTAAAAAATACTAATGGCGTGGTACTAGTGGCGCACCTGTAGTGCGCCATTAGTAGCGAAAACAGGTGCGCCACTAGTAGGCCTTTTCCTAGTAGTGTGAACCCAGCCAAAATCGGAGCCTTGTCACAATTGGTTATACCAACAGACTTAAAGCGGGTCCAAAGACTAGCAGGGTGTGTGGCAGCGTTAAGCCGCTTCATCTCCAGATTAGGAGAAAAAGCATTACCACTTTATAGACTGCATAGACACACCGACAACTTCGAGTGGACGGATGAGGCTACAACCAGATTGCTAGACATAAAAACCTTATTAGCAGGCAACCCAATCCTAGCTGCCCCAAGTGTTGGTGAGCCTATGTTGCTTTATATATCAGCTAAAGGTAGAACAAATATTCCCTCAAGTTCTATCGACCACCGATACAACTTTACGCACGCTTGACGTTCGCTTTACCTAGAACAAGTATGAAACTAGAAGTACATTGTAGGTGTTGTTGGGTAGGCTTGCAAGATAATAAAGAGTACGTAAATAAAAAGTAGGGGCTGTTTAGATAAAGAAACAATAAAGTAAATATAGAGAGTGTGGAAAAGTGGTGGTAGGAGTTGCGAAATTGCCCCTTAAGCAATTGACTACTTTACTAGACCGATAGCAAGTATTATGTGGGAGAGGCCACTGCTAGCATGTCATCCATGACTTGGAATTCTATGCACTTATGATTGGAACTATTAGCAAGCATCCGCAACTACTAATATTCATTAAGGGAAAACCCAACCATAGCATTAAGGTATATTGGTCCCCCTTCAATCCCGTATGCATCAATTTCTATGCTAGGTTGAAGCTTTTGTCACTCTTGCCCTCCAATACATAGTCCTATCAACATACAACTAACCCTATGGTGTGATCCATGCGCGCAATCATATGATGGGCACCGAAGGATAGCAACATAACCACAAGAAAATTAAATCAATCATAGCAATTCATCAACCACCAATAGGACAACGAAAATCTACTCGGACATCATAGGATGGCAACACATCATTGGATAATAATATGAAGTATAAAGCACCATGTTCAAGTAGAGGGTACAACGGGATGCGGGAGAGTGGACCACTGTAGATAGAGGGGGGGAAGGTGATGGAGATGTTGGTGAAGATGGCGGAGGTGTTGGTGTAGATCGCGGTGATGATGATGGCCCCCGGTGGCACTCGGGTGCCACCGGAAGCGAGGGGGAGAGAGCCCCCCTCCTTCTTCTTTTTCCTTTACCTCCTCCCTAGATGGGAGAAGGGTTTCCCCTCTGGTCCATGGCCTCCATGGCACGGGAGGGGCGAGAGCCCCTCTGAGATTGGATCTGTCTCTCTGTCTCTCTCTGTTTCCGCGTTCTTAGATTCTCCCCTTTCACCGTTTCTTATATTCCCGGAGATCTGTAACTCCGATTGGGCTGAAATTTTAACATGGTCTCTATCCGTATATTAGCTTTCTTGCTGCGAAAGAAGGGCTCCAACCACCTTACGGGGTGGCCACGAGGGTTAGGGGCGCGCCTGACACCCTGGGGCGCGCCCCCTACCTCGTGCCCCCCTCGGGCACCGTCTCGCGATGATTCCACTTTCCAAAATTCATAAATATTCCAAGATAAATCTCCGTCAGTTTTTATTCCGTTTGGACTCCGTTTGGTATGGGTTTTCTGCGAAACAAAAAACATGCAACAAACAGGAACTGGCACTGGGCACTGGAACAATATGTTAGTCCCAAAAATAGTATAAAAAGTTGCCAAAAAGTATATGAAAGTTGAATAATATTGGCATGGAACAATCAAAAATTATAGATACGATGGAGACGTATCAGCATCCCCAAACTTAATTCCTACTCGTCCTCGAGTAGGTAAATGATAAAAAAGATAATTTTTGATGTGGAATGCTACCTAGCATAATCTTGATCATATGTCTAATCATGGCATGAATATTAAGATACGAGTGATTCAAAGCAATAATCTATCCTTTGACATAAAGACAATAATATTTCAAGCCTACTAATAAAGCAATCATGTCTTTTCAAAATAACATGGCCAAAGAAAGTTATCCCTACAAAATCATATAGTCTGGCTATGCTCCATCTTCACCACACAAAATATTCACATCATGCACAACCCCGATGACAATCCAAGCAATTGTTTCATACTTTTGACGTTCTCAAACCTTTTCAACTTTCACGCAATACATGAGCGTGAGCCATAGACATAGCACTATAGGTGGAATAAAGTATGATGGTGGAGAAGACAAAAAGGAGAAGATAGTCTCACATCAACTAGGCGTATCAACGGGCTATGGAGATGCCCATCAATAGATATCAATGTGAGTGAGTAGGGATTGCTATGCAACGGATGCACTAGAGCTATAAGTGTATGAAAGCTCTAACTAAAACTAAGTGGGTGTGCATCCAACTTGCTTGCTCATGAAGACCTCGGGCATTTGAGGAAGCCCATCATCGGAATATACAAGCCAAGTTCTATAATGAAAATTCCCACTAGTATATGAAAGTGATAACTCAAGAGACTCTCTATATGAAGAACATGGTGCTACTTTGAAGCACAAGTGTGGTAAAAGGATAGTAACATTGCCCCTTCTCTCTTTTTCTCTCATTTTTTTCTCTCTTCTTTTGGGCCTTCTCTTTTTTTGACCTTTCTTTTTTTCTTTTTTTATTTTTTTTTCCGGAGTCTTATCCCGACTTGTGGGGGAAGCATAGTCTCAATCATCCTTTCCTCACATGGGACAATGCTCTAATAATGAAGATCATCACACTTTTATTTACTTACAAATCAATATTACAACTCGATATCTAGAACAAAGATATGACTCTATATGAATGCCTCCGGCCGTGTACTGGGATGTGCAATGATCTAGCGTAGCAATGACATCAAAAAACGGACAAGCCATGAAAACATCATGCTAGCTATCTTACGATCATGCAAAGCAATATGACAATGAATGCTCAAGTCATGTATATGATGATGATGGAACTTGCATGGTAATATATCTCGGAATGGCTATGGAAATGCCATAATAGGTAGGTATGGTGGCTGTTTTGAGGAAGGTATATGGTGGGTTTATGGTACCGGCGAAAGTTGCGCGGTACTAGAGAGGCTAGCAATGGTGGAAGGGTGAGAGTGCGTATAATCCATGGACTCAACATTAGTCATAAAGAACTCACATACTTATTGCAAAAATCTATTAGTAATCGAAACAAAGTACTACGCGCATTCTCCTAGGGGGGTAGATTGGTAGGAAAAGACCATCGCTCGTCCCCGACCGCCACTCATAAGGAAGACAATCAATAAACACCTCATGCTCCGACTTCGTTACATAACGGTTCAGCATACGTGCATGCTACGAGACTTGCAAACCTCAACACAAGTATTTCTCAATTTCACAATTACTCAACTAGCACGACTCTAATATCACCATCTTTATATCGCAAAACTATTGCAAGGAATCAAACATATCATATTCAGTGATCTACAAGTTTTAAGTAGGATTTTATGACTAACCATGTGGATGACCAATTCCTGTCATCTCTCTAAACAGATATAAGTGAAGCAAGAGAGTTTAATTCTTTCTATAAAAGATATGCCCACTCTCTAACAAATATAAGTGAAGAAAAAGAGCATTCTACAAATGGCGGTTTTCTATGTAAAGAGAAACAGGCAATCCAAACTTCAAATGATATAAGTGAAGCACATGAAGCATTGTATAAAGCCATACTCAAAAGATATAAGTGAAGTGCAATGAGCATTCTATAAATCAACCAAGGACTATCTCATACCAGCATGGTTCATAAAAGAAAAATGAAAACCTAAATGCAAAAGACGCTCCAAGACTTGCACATATCGCATGAACGAAACGAATCCGAAAACATACCGATACTTGTTGAAGAAAGAGGGGATGCCTCCCCAGCATCCCCAAGCTTAGACGCTTGAGTCTCCTTGAATATTTACTTGGGGTGCCTCGGGCATCCCCAAGCTTGAGCTCTTGCCTCTCTTCCTTCTTCTCACATCGAGACCTTCTCAATCATCGAACACTTCATCCACACAAAACTTCAACAGAAAACTCGGTAAGATCCGTTAGTATAATAAAGCAAATCACTACTCTAAGTACTGTTGCAAACCAATTCATATTTTGTTTTTGCATTGTGTCTACTGTAATATAACTTTTTCATGGCTTAATGCACTGATATAAATTGATAGTTTCATCAAAACAAGCGAACTATGCATCAAAAACAGAATCTGTCTAAAACAGAACAGTCTGTAATAATCTGAACATTCACCATACTTCCGATACTTGAAAAATTCTACCAAAATTAGGAAAAATAAAAAATTTGTAAAGGAAGACAGTTCAAAAAGGATCAGAACCATTTGACGTTCCAGCTAAAAAATGTAAAATCACGCACTACAGCCAAAGTTTCTGTCCTGCACCGTACAAACCATCAAGCAAATGTAAACATCCTAAAGGCAAACCTTGGCACATTATTTTTATAATACAATGGAATTATACAAGGGGATAATTATTTTTGTTGAAAAGTTTCTGTAATCAAGATTCACAAAGTTGCCATGAGCATTAACAAAGTTCAAGGAGCTCTCCCACTTCAACAGTGCTTGTCTTTCTCACTTTCACTTTCCTTTTTGAAAAGTTTTGGGTTCCCCTCTTTATTTTTGTTGTTTTTAAACTATATGAAAGCACTCAACAGAAATAAATGACTCTCTACAACTTCCGGGTTGTCTCCCTAGCAGCGCTTTCTTTAAAGCCATTAAGCTAGGCATATAGTGCTCAAGTAGTGAATCCACCCGGATCCCAAGGTATATCAAAGCCAATTTTAATTAACAATGATTTGTAATTTAGTAGTGAGCACAAAGAAACATATATCAAGCAATGACAAAGTCTAACTCTCTTCCTATGCATCGGCATGTCATAAAAGAACAATTCATGCACACCTAGTAAAGGCCAATGCGTAGTATAAACAGTTTCTTGCAATTTTATCATGTTGGAAACATAGAGAGGTGGAGATATAGTTCCTCTCTCATAATAATTGCAAGTAGGAGCAGCAAGCACATGCATATTATATTTATCTAAATCATCATGTGCAACGGTAAAAGGCAACCCATCAATATAATCCTTAATAAGTGCAAACTTCTCCGATATAGTATAATCGGGAGAATTCAAAAACATAATAGGACTATCATGCATGGGTGCAATAGCAACAATTTCATGTTTAACATAAGGAACTATAGCAAGTTCATCTCCATAAGCATAATTCATATTGGCATCTTGGCCATAAGCATAGCAAGCATCATCAAAAAGGGATATTTCAAAAGAAACATAGGGATCATAACAGTCATCATAGCAATCATCATTCGGTAAGCACGAAGGGGAATTAAACAATGTATGACTTGAAGAGTTACTCTCATTAGAAGGTGGGCACGGGTGATCAATCCGCTCTTCCTCCTTTTGTTCTTTGCTCTCCTCCTCATCTTTTTCATCCAATGAGCTCACAGTGTCATCATCTTCTTCTTCCATAGATTCCTGCAAAATATTAGTCTCTTCTTGGACAGCGGAGACTTTCTTAATAAGTGCATTAATTTCATAATTGTATTCATAATTCTCATAGCAATATTTGAGGATAGCTAAATTTTCAGATCTATAACAAGCATCATCAATATCATCAAACTCTTTAAACATAGATCCAATTTCATAAGCACCCATAAAAGCAACAAATTCTTCTATTTGTTCCACATCATAGTAATCATATATACCTCTAGCATAAGAAGCCAAGGTTTCATTATCATTAAATTTGCATGAAAAGGGGAGGTGTGGAGAATTCATCCTAGAGCAACAAGTATAATCATATTCCGAGCATAGTTGTCTAGCATACCACTTCAATATATAAATTTGATCCCATAATAGTTTCCCTTTTTGTGTCAAGCGATAATCCCTAAAGTATTCACGTTGATCCAACGTTACTCCCATTACATAATTGAATGGGGTTTTCTCAAGATTATTAAAGTAGTACATAATATTTTTCACATAACCAGCATCGAGGGTTTTAGGAGGTTCCCCATCTCCATGAGCAGAAAGTACACCTAATTTTTTTGGTATTTCGTGTTCCATATCCATAACTAAAGATAGAGAACAACTAAGAACAGCAAATAAAAATTACTTAGTGATAAAGCAAACAAGCACACATGATAATATTCACCCCACGCTATTGCTCCCCGGCAACGGCGCCAGAAAAAGGTCTTGATAACCGACAAGTATAGGGGATCGCAACAGTTTTTGATAAGTAAGAGTGTAGAAACCAACGAGGAGCTAAAGGTAGAACAAATATTCCCTCAAGTTCTATCGACCACCGATACAACTTTACGCACGCTTGACGTTCGCTTTACCTAGAACAAGTATGAAACTAGAAGTACTTTGTAGGTGTTGTTGGATAGGTTTGCAAGATAATAAAGAGTACGCAAATAAAAAGTAGGGGCTGTTTAGATAAAGAAACAATAAAGTAAATATAGCGAGTGTGGAAAAGTGGTGGTAGGAGTTGCGAAATTGCCCCTTAAGCAATTGACTACTTTACTAGACCGATAGCAAGTATTATGTGGGAGAGGCCACTGCTAGCATGTCATCCCTGACTTGGAATTCTATGCAGTTATGATTGGAACTAATAGCAGGCATCCGCAACTACTAATGTTCATGAAGGGAAAACCCAACCATAGCATTAAGGTATATTGGTCCCCCTTCAATCCCGTATGCATCAATTCCTATGCTAGGTTGAAGCTTCTGTCACTCTTGCCCTCCAATACATAGTCCTATCAACATACAACTAACCCTATGGTGTGATCCACATGCGCAATCATATGATGGGCACCAAAGGACAGCAACATAATCACAAGCAAATTAAATCAATCATAGCAATTCATCAACCACCAATAGGACAACGAAAATCTACTCAGACATCATAGGATGGCAACACATCATTGGATAATAATATGAAGCATAAAGCACCATGTTCAAGTAGAGGGTACAGCGGGATGCTGGAGAGTGGACCACTGTAGATAGAGGGGGGAAGGTGATGGAGATGTTGGTGAAGATGGCGGAGGTGTTGGTGTAGATCGCGGTGATGATGATGGGCCCCGGTGGCACTCCGGTGCCACCGGAAGCGAGGGGGAGAGAGCCCCCCTCCTTCTTCTTCTTCCTTGACCTCCTCCCTAGATGGGAGAAGGATTTCCCCTCTGGTCCATGGCCTCCATGGCACGGGAGGGGCGAGAGCCCCTCCGAGATTGGATCTGTCTCTCTGTCTCTCTCTGTTTCTGCGTTCTCAGATTCTTCCCTTTCATCGTTTCTTATATTCCCGGAGATCCGTAACTCCGATTGGGCTGAAATTTTAACACGATCTCTATCCGGATATTAGCTTTCTTGCGGCGAAAGAAGGGCTCCAATCGCCTTACGGGGTGGCCACGAGGGTCAGGGGCGCGCCTAACACCCTGGGGCGCGCCCCTCTACCTCGTGCCCCCGTCGGGCACCGTCTCGCGATGATTACACTTCCCAAAATTCATAAATATTCCAAAATAAATCTCCGTCAGTTTTTATTCCATTTGGTATGGGTTTTCTGCGAAACAAAAAACATGCAACAAACAGGAACTGGCACTGGTCACTGGATCAATATGTTAGTCCCAAAAATAGTATAAAAAGTTGCCAAAAAGTATATGAAAGTTGAATAATATTGGCATGGAACAATCAAAAATTATAGATACGACCGAGACGTATCAGCCCCCATAGTGGGAAACAATCAAGCAAGTGATAGCCATAGGTAGGTTAAGCATGGAAGGCAAATCACCTTGGGTAAATGCAGAAAGATACATGCCAGCGGGTCAGGCCCGAGCGGCTTGGCGATGATGCAAACTGAGGGGCGCCCCCAATAGGGTAAACTAAATGCATAAGCAAAAGAGATACATGCCACGGGGACGGACCCATGCGGCCTGGGAATAATGCAGCCCGAGGGGCGCTCCCAGCTAAACGAACTTGGAAAATGTCAACTGGTTATGTCGACGAAGGAGAGTTAGTGTAGCTGAAGGCATGCGGCGAAGGGGTCATTCCTCACGAGCCACCGGGGCCCTGAGCCTCAGGAGGCTCTGGAGGTCAGGTGGTTCCCTGAGGACCGTCTCAATCTGTGCCAGGACAACGTGGTGCCTGGCTTCCTGAGACGCCAGGACATGCTGCAGGTTGCGCTGATAGGCTGACGACACGCTCGGCAAGCCGAAGGTCATGTGAACATAGCTGTGTGGTGGACCCTCGCAACGGCCCACACGGGAAGGCCAGAAAAGCTCCTGAGATGCGGCCCTGTTGAGCCCTGGTATGTCGATGCAGACGCGCAGCCCATCATTTTTGCCTGGATGGGGAGCTGCGCCTCGTGAGTGGCGGTCGCCGCACATGGCCCTTGCGTCTTGTAGTTCCTGAGTGGTCTTGGTGATGAACTCCTGGGCGGTGGTCGCTCCTTGCCCTGTGTTCTCCTGAGGGAAATGTGCCGCGAAGCACGCCTCCAAATGGTGCCTAAGCACCTCCCTCATGATGTTGGCAAGGTCTGAGGCCCTCCAGAAGAGAGCCCCCGAGCCCTACCCGAGGAGGGCGTCGGGCGCGCCTTCCTATGCGATAGAGGGAGGCGCCCCTGGAGCGGGCGCTGATCCTGACGAGGTTCCAGCTGTGAGGACACCCTCCTGAGGTCCGGCACGGCGCATCTTCTTCTTTTTCTTGGGATGGCCTCGGGAGGATCCTCGCTCTTGCTGTCGGGGGTCGTCGATTGCGGCAGCTTGGAAGGCGCGCTTGAGGGAGCACACCGCATCCCTCTCTTCGCACGGGACCGTGATGATTCCACCGCTTCCTGGCATCTTCAGGACATTGTAACCGTGGTGTGTCACCGCCATGAACTTGGCGAGGGATGGATATCCGAGGATGGCGTTGTATGGAAGACGGATGTGCGCGACGTCAAAGTCGATGAGCTCGGTGCGGTAGTTCTTGCGTTCGCCAAAGGTGATAGGGAGGCAGACCTGCCCTATCGATGTGGTGGAACCGTCGGTCACTCCGAAGAAAGGATTGGTAGGCTGAAGCTGCTCATATGGCACTTGGAGGTTGTCGAACGTGTCGATGGACAAGACGTTGAGTCCTGCGCCGCCGTCAATGAGGGTCTTGGTAACTTGCACGTTGCTGATGATTGGTGAACAAAGCATCAGGAGGGCGCCGGCGGTGGCTGCGCACTTGAGCTGGTCTGCCGAGCTGAAGGTGATGGTGCACTGGGACCACCTGAGCGGGCACGTGGCCTTGAGCTTGGGGAGGACTGCATTCACCTCATGAGCGAACTGTTTGAAGGTACGCTGCCAGGCTGGGTCCTGTGCGCCGCCCAAGATGTAGGCGATTGCACGCGGCTCCTGGAAAACTGCAGCCCCCTCGTCTTGATGGTGGTCGTCATTCCATCTTGGTGGTGGCGGCAGCGGGGGAAGACCGGCGTTGCCCTGAGGGTGATCCTCACGAGGCTGGTCCCTCCAGGCGCCCTCGTGAGGATGATCCTGCCAGCGGTCCTCACGAGGCCTGTCGCGCCACTCCTCGCGCGGACCATGGTCGTCCCAGCGTCCGCCTCCACGTCCTCCTCCTCCTCAGTCATCGCCCTGGTCACTGTGCTCGAGGCGTTGACCGAAGCGTCCTTCGCGAATGGCTCCGAGTTCTTGACAGTCACTGGTATTGTGGGTGTTCATGTTGTGGAAGGCGCATAATGGTCGGCTGTTCTTGGACGACTCCGGCTGGTCTCTGCCTCGCTTGGTGTCCGGCTCCGCTACGAGCACGACTGCTTCCTTGCGCTTCACGTCCTTGGCCTTGGCCTTCTTCTCCTCTACACCCACAGCTGGCAGCTCGAGGAGGGAAAGGCTCCCCTCTTCAGCCCTTGCGCACTTGGTCGCCAGGTTGAACAACTCCTGAGATGTGCTCAGCTCCTCGTGGATAGCGAGCTCCTCTTTCATCTTGATGTCGCGGATGCCGTTAGAGAACGCGGAGATGATGGCCTCATCCGTAACCTTGGGGATCTTGAGGCGAGTGTTGTCGAAGCGCTGGATGTACTTCTGGAGGGTCTCTCCCAGTTGTTGCATGATGCAGCGCAGGTCACCCGCGGCCGGCCGGCGGTCGCGAGTGCCCTGGAAGTTGGCGACGAAGCGGTCGCGCATCTCATCCCAGGAGGAGATTGATCCTTGCGGCAGGTTCAGGAGCCAGGAGCGGGCACCATCCTTGAGACCCAGAGGAAACCAGTTCGCCATGACTTTCTCGTCACCGTTGGCCTCTTCGATGCTTAGCTTATAGAGCTGCAGGAACTGCGCGGGGTCGGGGGTGCCGTCGTAGAGAGGAGGCAGATCCAGCTTGAACTTGCCCGGCCAGGCGACGCTACGCAGCTCGGGGGTGAAGGCGCGGCAGCCGGCCGTGGTCACCGGGGCCCGTCTCGGAGGTGGAGCTTGGACTTGATGAGGCCTGCGTGCCGCCACAGCGGGTAGCGCGTGGGCTTGGCGAGGTGGCGCGGGGAGCGCAGGTGCAACTTCTCACGGCCGAGGAATCTCTTGGCAGTTTCTATCTTCGCGCGCGGGCACCGGGCGTGGTGGATCGCGCCGTGGGGCTGCACGCCTTGGCGCCAAGGCACCATCATGGGTCAGAGGTGGTGGAGTTGCTCCACGAGCCACGTCGCCTATGGCTGGAGGAGGGCGAGACAGAGAGGAGGATGGCGCCGGGGAGCCCCCTGCGGCATGGTCGAGCTCAGCAACGCGATCGAGCCAATCCTTGTAGAGGTCGTCGATCGGGCGGTAGCGCAGGAGCTCGTTTGCCAAGAGGAGCGCGGCATGCGCGTCCATGGGAGTGCGACGTTCTTGGGACAAGGAACCAGCCGGGGTCAGCGATGGGGTGGCGGTGCGGCCGTCCTGCCGCACCGAGGTGTGCAGCGAGGACGCTTGCTGCTCGTTCCCCACCGGGCCGGTTGCGGCGTGGCGGCAGGCGATGGGGAACGACGAGGTGGCTCACCGACGGGAGTCGTCTGAGCAACGCGTGCAGTGAGGGCAGCCTGGCGTTCAACTCGAGCACGGCGAGCGTCCGCCATGGAGACGACGGAGCGACGGAGCACTGAACGACGGTAGGGAAGCTACCACGCACCCCTACCTGGCGCGCCAAATGTCGGATCACGGGTTCCGGCAAACCCTTGAGGTTCGAACTCTGGGGTGCGCGTGAAGTTCTTTCCCTGCTTCCAATCTACGCCCTAGCTTGCTAAGGTCTCGCGGACGAACTCGATGCACTCGCAACACAAAGACACAAGTTTTATACTGGTTTGGGCCACCGATGTGGTGTAATACCCTAGTCCAGTGCGGTGGTGGTGGATTGCCTCTTGGTCTGATGATGAACAATACAAGGGGAGGAACATCCTCCTGAGGTTGAGGTGTTCTTGTGCTTGGTGTGCTAAGGGTTGGCCTTTTTTCAGATCGGATCTCCCCCTTTGGTGGTGGCTAGTCCTACTTATATAGGCCCTGGTCCTCTTCCCAAATATTGAGAGGGAAGGGAGCCAACAACGGCGACAAATTTGAAAGGGGACAACTAGTACAAGCTATCCTGACAAAAGGTGGTCTTCGCGTGCCAATGGTCCTGGTGGTGACGCCGTCCTGGGCTCCATGGTGACCTCCGTCCTGCCGTCCATCTGGTCTTGGTCTTGTTGCACTGATATGGAAACCTTTGCGTGATGCCTCGGTACTCCGCGTCTGTGCTTGCCTCCTTAGCACCAAAGAGGAAACAAGGACGCTCATCACGCTAGCGCCTGCCTGGCGCCCACCTGGTGTCGATCGTCATGGCTCACGTCACGAGAGCCTCGTGAGGTTCGCCCCGCCTTGATATCTCCGCCCCTTGCGAGGCAGCCTGGTGAGGCCGCTCCTGAGGAGGTCTTGCGTCATCCGCCTCGCGAGGCTTGGCCCCTCGCGAGGGTCTTGAATGCCTTGTTGACGATGATGGGCCGTACAGACATGCCAGCACAGCCATACCATGGGCCGCAGGCAGGCAAGTCTGGGGACCCCCGTTCCCAGAACACCGACAAATGTGGTGCTCAGTTAATGTTTGGTTCATTTGTTGTGGTGTTTAGTTAACTGCTTGGTTCAATTCTGCAATGCGATGTCCAATTGTCGTGGGTAGAATTTTGTATTGTTGTGCATGTGAGGAATAAATTGAATTTGGCTGCACTTAATACATGAGAAACATATACAAGTGCTATGTTTCCTAGTTCTTAATCATCGTTGGTTTGGGTAAATGGGTTTTCCGTGTGGCTTGAATTAATCTGATGAATCTGCAATGTGCTTATTTTCCATCAATATTTTTTACAAATAGCATGGGAACCCTTACTTAACCTATTGACTAACTACCTTATATGTGTTGCAGGGAAACAATGTGAAGCACTAAGGTTTACAACTGAGGTTAGCACGTGCATGGTCCATTCTCTAATAGCACATTATTGTGCAATTGCAGGAACCATTCTAATATTTTGGTTTTTAACAATTTGGTCTTGCACATGTAGGTCCTGCTGTCAGAGGTTTTGACCCACTGTTCGACCCTTTTTGCATATGGGGAAATGAGTTGTCCATGAATATCAATCAAATCAAGAAACTCAGAAAGATTGTTAGGATAAAGAAATTAGCGACAAAAAACAACAAGATCTTTGTCTGCACAATGAAGAAGACATCAGTTCACTACAAGATGGTACTAATTATTATACCTTGCCTTTTTTATTCCTTTGCCCCATTTCCAATATAGAGAAGATATTTATGCACATCCTTGTTTTCGGGCCTTTCCAAAGCAGTTCACTGATGATTACCTCTCAAACCACCTCTATGGTCAGGAGGCGAGGAAGGTATTCATACAACATCCACGGTTCAATATTGAAGTGTTCCTGAAGAGGACGAAGGACGAAGGTCAATCATCCACATGCACTGGCCTAAAGTTGCAAAGACCTTCAACATGAATGAAGGCTCAATATTCGCCTCCCGCTTCAGCAGTTTTCCAGATGAGATGCATCTGTCTATATACCGTCTATGATGCTAATTTCGAAAGGTTCTACATATTGCATGTGGAACTTGCTGCTGGTGCAGTTGTGTAATGGGGTAGCTGAGTGCTGAAGCTATATCATGTTGTACTTTGATGTATTTCAATTATGAAATTCTGCTTCCTTAATATGGAAATGAAATATATTGTGTGCTTAATATCAAATGTCAAATAGATTAATAAATGGATGATGAATAATCGGATAATTAGCTTGCTAATGACGAATTAGCCTGCTAATTGGATTTTGCTATTCCAAACGGTTGTTGAAAAAATACCGTGGGCGATAACCTCAGGCAACGCACACAGTTTCTAGAAATAAACCGTGTTGCATCAATGAACAATCACACATGACTTTCTCTTGAAAACTGTTTGCGTTAGGTCACCTTGCGCAAACATTTACCACATAAAAACTATGTGTGATGGACAGCCTTTGCCACACAGTTTCTGTCGGGGATATACCCCGCGGTATTACCCGGCCGGAATCATGACCCGGCCGGGCTTGGCAACTCACCAGAGAACTGGCTGGAGCTTGGCGACTCACTGCGCGATCCGCCCGAACATGGCGGTTTACATGTAACCCGCCGGGACATTGGGACTCACTGGAGACCCGGCGGGCGGATCAGACGGACGACAAGGCCCAGCGGGCCGGCTTATACTCTGGTGGGCCAGCTTAAGAGGAAAGGGATGACGAATATTTCCTTTACGAGGAAGCAAGACCCAGACTTGTATTCAACTTGTGAGAAAGGATAGATTAGTCCTGGTCCTACTAGGACTCCACATGTAACCTGCCCCTTCAACATATATAAGGAGGCGCAGGGCTCCCCAAAGAGGGACATAAAATAATCTCTAGGGCTAGACACAAAGAGCCGGCTTACTGGCGACTCCCTCATGATCATAATGAGACGTAGCCACAAACAACATGTAGGGCTATTACCGGATGATGTTTCCCGGGGCGTGAAGCTGTCTAAACCCCTGTCTTGTGTTGCGTCTCTCGATTCCGCTCAAACCCTCTCAAGCTACCACATAGATGCATTGGCCTCGTAACTAAGTCCTCACACTAAGGACATCTGCCGTGACAATTCCACGACAGTTGACGCCCACCGTGGGGATGACGCACGGTGGTGTTGAGTTTTTAAAGGGATTTTCTTCAGGGATGAAGAAGCTCGCGAGATGTTGGATGAAAAAGACACGGAAAACATCATCGCCGACGAACAGCCGGAACGATGTACAAGATTTGAGATGAAAGAAATTTTAGGATTACGTTTTTTACATCCGCCAAAAAGATCATTGCGATCCACCAAGACCGAGACAAAGTTTGGATCTGTCGTAGCCTCGGATGGATTATGATGGTTAGCCATGATGCAAATATTAGGAAAGATCTGTACGAAGGTAGAGTGTTTTTTGCTGCAAGTCACCGAGACCGAGCAGATGAATTGCCGGAATCCTCGTTTTCCTCTGATCAACCAATCAAGATGCACGCGCACATAGCGATCGTACTATTCCAACTAGTACTCGATCGGGTCGACCGGTGCATACTAAAAAAAGGGAAGTGGTCAGGTGAACCGCGACCCGGAAGAGGATAGGGTCGTGGTTGCAGATTCCGTCGCTGCTCAGGACCGGTTCTCGCCTCGCGCCTCTGCCTCCGGCCGGTCGTTGCTCCGAGCTGGCTCCCGCCTTTTCGCCTGCCTCCACCGGTGTGGCTCTTCGAGCCGGCGCCTCACTTGGCTGGGGCCCCCTCACGCTAAGCCGCCCGTTCCCGAGTCGCCGCCGAGCTCACCTCCGCCTTGCTACAACGAGCCGCCCCGGCCGAGGGCAGACTGTGAACCGTCGCCCGGGCCCCTCATCGGACTCGCCAAGCCGCACGTACTCCGTTGTCAAGGTGCCATGGCCTCACCTACAAGCTGCCTCCGTCGGTCGACCTTGACCGCGGCATCGGGCCGTTGACCACATCTGTTCCAGCGACCGCGGTGACGCTCCGCCGTGGTTCACCCCTACCGCGGCCTCCCCCGAGCCGCCCTCCTTTGTTTGAGTCCGGCTCAACGCCAGCCTTCTCGTTGAGCTGCCGACTCCGTTTTGTGCTGCCTCCACCGTCCCACGGCTGCATCCGCTGGTCTCTGCCGCCGGTTTGAAACAGCCCTGCTACCATGAATCGTCGTTGCCAAGTCGCGTGCTATCTCTGAATTGCCCCGCCCCTGCCGGGTCATGTCTGGCCTTTATTTCGAGTTCCCCAAACTGCCAGTCGCGCCGTGAGCTGCCCCGTGGCTGGTCCCCTGTGGCTAGCTACCTTGAACATGTGGAACGACTTACGGAGATTACAGGCCGGGTGGTACTAGTACTTGTACAACTTATTCAAATTGCCATAGTTCAAAAACAACTTGTACATGTGTGTATGACGGAGTACATGCATGGGCAAACCTATAAGCCACCGCTGTTACTGTACCATCTCGGAAAAAAATTATATGAGACCAGGTCTCACGGTTAGCAGGTGAGACCCGTCCTGATGGATGACATGTGGCATTCACAAATCACAAAACATCTAATCTCTCTCCCCCTGATTTTAAGTGGGGGTGAGAGATACTTTGTGATTTGTGAATGCCACGTGCACTACCACCTCTACCTCAACCTGTTTCTGTTGTGCGTCGTTGCTACACCAAGTCACCACTCCTACCATCGCCAAACATCAGGTCGTGAGGTTACAAGTGAAAGTTCAAATCGCCAAGGCGTCGGCTTGTGCTGCTACTCTCCACGTTGTCAGTCCTGGAGTGTTCGTCTGGAATTAATTGAGCAAAACAAATTCAGTTACAGAGCAGTACTGGTTGAGTACTGTTTATATAAAGGCCAAGTTGACAAAGCACTCCAGGAAAGCATTTGTTTATTTATGGTGATTGCCCCAATACTAGAGGAGAAGATTCCTCCTGACGATCTGCTGCAATCAAGCAAAAGATGAGCATGTAATATTAAAATAATGATGGAGAATAAGGTTGGGACTACTTTGGTTGATTAAACAAGACACCCAAGTGCCGCTCCTGGTGGTCGATGCAAAGAGACAGTGCTAGATGATATACAATAAATTCATTGGAGACCGGAGTCCGCGAGGATGAGGGACATGACCCATTTAAAAACTGATGGATGCGTGGTTATTTGTTTGGCTGTCAAGGCTATCATTTGGTCAAATTGCCATGCAGTCGCTTCATCCGAAAAATACATCAGGTGATATCCATTCTATCTATTTCATCTGTATATAATAATCTGTCTGCGAACAGATAACCTGGCTGGTAATATTTTTTGTGCAGGACAATTATTCACTACAAAAGTGATTCCATGTGGCGGATATGGAGCGGGCGCTAGCATCATTATGCAACGACGTCAGCGACCACTCGCTGTTCTATGGACACGCACAAGTCGCCACCTCTGCGGCCTGGTCTACAATTGACTCGGGACTGCGACTGCGCGCTGCTTAATGGTGTGTGCAAACCGCCGCCCGCGCGGCCCATTCTACATCAACACAATGCGGCTAACTTGCCCGTCCGCACGGTTTACCGCGCCTCTTCACCATGGTGATCAACTGGTCATCAACTTCATGCAAAGGAGGTGCCATGTTGTGCCTATGAAGCGTACGTCAGCACCATCACGCACCGGTGTCTGCGCCCGCTTACTGATGGAACAGGTGTGCGCAAGTCGCTGCCCGTGCAGCTTAATCTACGTCAACCCGTAGGAGCCGCCTTGAGCCGCCCTTGCCGCTTTGAGCCGCTGGGGTTATATTAAGTCGCCGGTCTATGTGAGCCGCCGGAATTATATTAAGTCGCCGGTCTGCCTGAGCCGCCGGAACTATAATGAGTCGCTGGTCCGCCTGAGCCACCTCTGTCGCAAAGGATCATCCGTCATCCAAACAAATCAGGTGTTATCCGTCCAAGTTTGATTTATTAGCACATGTTGTTTTTGTCAAACAACAAGTTTATCTTTGCCTTGGTCTACAATATTGTTTATGTAGGGCAATTATTATGACAAAAAGTGATATTATACCGCGGAGATGGAGGCATGCCAACATCTTTTGGCATAGGTGGTCGTCGTTACTCAACGGACTCCCGCACCGGCTTACAACGCCATGGCCGTCTCTCGCGGCTGCACCGGCTTACAACGTCGTGGCCGTCTCTCGCGACCACACCAGTTTACAATGCCGCGGTCGACTCTCCCGTCCACACCTGTTCAAAGCACCGCGGCCAACAGATCTGTCAGCACCCGCGGCCGATTCGGCCGTGATTGATTCCAGTTTCACCATGGGGATCATCAACTCCGCGGTCATAATTGCTGACCTGACGCATCAGGTGAAATCCATCCTATATATTTTTATATTATATATTGCTTTTTCTTAAAAAAGAGCAATTGCTCTAGCTTGCAAGTTCTTCAATGCAGGACACGCTATATCACTGAGCTGTTGAATGACTCATACAGGTTTACATCACGATCAAATATGGAGAATCTCAAGACAACTCCTCGAGTTGCCTCGAGATTCGGGGGCTATGATGACATGACTCAGCAAATGATTGCCAGTTTAAGGCAGATTCAAGAACTCCGGGTCATTGGAAGAAAAAATAGCCCGGCCCCGGAGGCTACTGTCTTTTTGACGAATATTAAAAGGCCGTCGGGAAATTTCCGGCTTAAGGAGAAGGATTCCGGTTTAAAATCCGGTTCAAGGTAAACCTGTTTCCCACGAAGCTTGAATCTCTCAAATCCGGTTTAAAGTTCCGGTTCAAAAACAATTAATCTCTCGCGAGTTCAAGTTCTCAGACAAATTAATGGTTGCCAAAGAGAACTTGCTGCCATGATGCGCAATTCAAACATGGGTATCCTGCCTTACGGCTTATCTTATTATGATCATTTGGGGGCTTCTTGCTCATCGAGCATAGCTGTCGGTACCCTCTTGATCGGCGCGATGCCAGAATTTATAAGGTCACTAGGGGGCTTCCAGTTCAAACATAGGTCGTATTCGAACCAAAGAGAACATAGCTGTTGTAACCCTTTTAATCGGTGCAAAGCCAAACTCACTAGGGGGCTTCTTGATCGTATCTGAATCATAGCTTAACCCCTTTTGGGTCCGACTTGGATCGTATTCGAATCAGGGTCGTTAAAAACCTCTCAAGGTCATTTGGGGGCTTCCTGTTCAAACACAGGTCATATTCGAACCAAAGAGAACATAGCTGTCGGTACCCTTTTGATCGGCGCAACACCAAAGCCACTGGGGGCTACATGATCGTATTCGAATCCTAGCTTAAACCCCTTTGGAACGGTTTACTGATCGTATTCGAATCAGAAACCTCGATTTTTGCAAACAATCTTTTGGGTTTTGATATTTTTTGCTCATATCTGAAGCATATAAGTGTGGTTTCGTTTAAAACCGGCTTGGCTTTGGACGATAAGTCACTAGCATGTGACAATCATCATATATTTGGAAGTATTGGCTTCTAAGGATTGGGTTATCACTCTTACTGCACAGGTCATGTAAACCGGCAGTACAAATTAAATATCACAATGGTTATATGTGGGATATTATCATCCGCCCTGTGGTAAACCGCCAGGGAATCTTGTGATTTACTTATGTGCAGGATAAGACTACATTTGAGTAGTTACCCGCCCTGGCTTTTGACGTTAAGTCGTCAGGGCATATGTTGTTTAAACTCTGTGCAGGATTTATAGAGCTATGATTTACATAAAGGATTAAGTTCCAGCCCATCATCAAAGATTGAAATTGGTGTCTCAAAAGGGTTATCAATTCTTGATTTTCTCAAAGGCTATAAGCCGCCGGGTTATAAAAATTCCGGCTTAGAATGGAGGCATATTAAATCGCCATCGGCCAAGAGCCGCCGGGTATTTAAAATCCGGATTTACTTGTCAACAGATAAGGTATTCAAAGTCGCTTTCGCACAAAGGCTATCATTTTACCAATGGATATGATTTATTCTACAATGAAAGGAATAGTCCCAAATCGCTGTAGGCTTATGACCCAGCACTTGGGGGCTACATTATTCAGTTTGAGATCACATCAAATATGCAAGTCCCATGTCACTGCCAGCATGCACCATGGCACTTGGGGCTAATGCAAAGACAATTTTACTGGCCATATTAAAGACCCGACTCATCACATCATAATGAGTCGGCCCTTGGGGGCTACCAATTGCTCCCGTCAACAATTCAAGGTACACAAGTTCTATTCCATTATATTGAAGGATCCACTGCTCAGTTGGTAAAGCACAAAGCTCTTAACCTTGTGGACGTGGGTTCAAGCCCCATGATGGGGGTTACATCATATGATGTTCTTTTCAAAAGAAGTATTTATAAAGTCCCTGCTCATTATTGCATAATGACCCGGCCCTTGGGGGCTACACTGGTTATAGTTTTTTATGAGTATAAGGCAATTACAAGTCCCAGGTTGCTGCAAGCATGACAACCCGACACTTGGGGGCTACATATATGGAGTATTCAGTCTTTACTAGTGATTAAGATGAACACCATGGATTTCTTCAAAGTGGCAGTATTTATATCGAAGCAAGTCTTAAGTCATTACTTTGTTTCTGCTCAAGACTTGGGGGCTACAGGTAATATGGATATAAGGGCGAAAAAATCTTCAAATTCTCAGTTTTGAGTAAATCAGATTGACCCGGCGTCACCAATAACTATGATCCGGCGTCGGCAACAATTATGACCCGGTGCTATCAATATTTACAAAACCGGATATTTTGGCAATGATAAACTGACAAGTTCTACAAGCCGGTTGAAACTCAGATGAGTTTTTTCAAGACCAATAAACCGGCGCTTTGGAAGCCGATTCAAGTGGATTATTTATTACAATATTTCTCTATAAGATACTAATATCCGCAAATTGGCTCTGAAGTTGGCCTATTGACCCGGATTTCTCAAAAGAAGTATCTGGATTTTTGCATTGGCAAGGTTTGGATATATCTGTTAAAAGAGATTTGCTATAAGATCTTTGAGTATGCATCCAGGAGGAAATGACAAGGACTTAAAGATGATCAGGTGCCGGTTCAGGAAAATATTTAACCCAGAGCACAACCTATCAAGTTTGTTCTTGTGTTTATTTTACAGGATCAGTTTAACATGGATAAATGCAAATTAAACTGGGGGCTAATGTCGGGGATATACCCCGCGGTATGACCCCGCCGGAATCATGACCCGGCCGGGCTTGGTGACTCACCAGAGACCTGGCTGGAGCTTGGCGACTCACTGCGCGATCCGCCCGGACATGGTGGTTTACATGTAACCCGCCGGGACATTGTGACTCACTAGAGACCCGACGGGCGGATCAGACGGACGACAAGGCCCAGCGAGCCGTCTTATACTCTGATGGGCCGGCTTAAGAGGAAAGGGATGACGAATATTTCCTTTACGAGGAAGCAAGACCCGGACTTGTATTCAACTTGTGAGAAAGGATAGATTAGTCCGAGTCCTACTAGGACTCCACATGTAACCCGCCCCTTCAACATATATAAGGAGGGGCAGGGCTCCCCAAAGAGGGACAGAAAATAATCTCTAGGGCTAGACACAAAGAGCCGGCTTACCGGCGACTCCCTCATGATCATAATGAGACCTAGCCACAAACAGCATGTAGGGTTATTACCGGATGATGTTCCCGGGCCCGAAGCAGTCTAAACACATGTCTTGCATTGCATCTCTCGATTCCGCTAAACCCCTCTCAAGCTACCACATAGATGCGTTGGCCTCGCGACTAAGTCCTCACACTAAGGACATCTGCCGTGACAATTCCATGACAGTTTCTTCTACAGACCGTGTGTGATACATTCAATAACGCAAACGATTTAACAAGAAAAATTGTGTGCGATGTACCTGTGAACAGAAACGTTTTCCTTGGAGCGACTGTGTGGGATGTACATACGAATGGAAACGTTTAGCGAGAACTGACTGTGTGGGATGTACTTGCGATCGGAAAAAATTTCACCATATAATTGTATTTTTTAGCTCTATTGTACGTATTTCTGTATTTGAGCGCTCGCCGGTCGCACACGACCTCATTTTGCCGAATGTGTTTGCCAAGAGGGCATATCCCCGATGGTTTCTGGGTCGTGTGGGAAGGACCCCCCTATCGCCCACACTCACTTGGGGACGGTTCCAAATGCCGTCGCGGAAAGGGGTTCAAAGCCTTTTGTTTTGGACCGATGCGCACCAGTGTATTAACCGGAGGCCTAGTGCGAGTTTCTGTTTTTTGCCTATTTTAGAGTTCCACAGAAAAGGAATACCAAATGGAATCCAAACGAAATGAAACCTTTGCGATGATCTTTCTTGGACCGAAAGCAAACCAGAAGACTTGGAGTTGAAGTCTGGAACGCCACGAGGCAGGAGGGCGCGCCCAGGGGGTAGGCGCGCCCCCACCCTTGTGGGCCCCTCGTAGCTCCACCGACGTACTTCTTCCGCCTATATATACTCTTATACCCTAGATCGATCGTAGTGAGCCACAAAACCACTTTTCCACCGCCGCAACCTTCTGTACCCATGAGATCCCATCTTGGGCCTTTTTCAGCGATCTGCCGGAGGGGGAATCGATCACGGAGGGCTTCTACATCAACACCATAGCCTCTCCGATGAAGCGTGAGTAGTTTACCATAGACCTCCGAGTCCATATTTATTAGCTAGATGGCTTTTCTCTCTCTTTGATTCTCAATACAAAGTTCTCCTCGATGTTCTTGGAGATCTATTTGATGTAACACATTTTTGCGGTGTGTTTGCCGAGATCCGATGAATTGTGGGTTTATGAACAAGATTATCTATGAATATTATTTGTTTCTTCTCTGAATTCTGATATGCATGATTTGATATCTTTGCAAGTCTCTTCGAATTATCGGTTTAGTTTGGCCTACTAGATTGATCTTTCTTGCAATGGGAGAAGTGCTTAGCTTTGGGTTCAATATTGCGGTGTCCTTTCCCAGTGACAGTAGGGATAGCAAGGCACCTATTGTATTGTTTCCATCGAGGATAAAAAATGGAGTTTATATCATATTGCTTGAGTTTATCCCTCTACACCATGTCATCTTGCTTAAAGCATTACTCTGTTCTTATGAACTTAATACTCTAGATGCATGCTGGATAGCGGTCGATGTGTGGAGTAATAGTAGTAGATGCAGAATCGTTTCGATCTACTTGACACGGACGTGATGCCTATATTCATGATCATTGCCTAGATATTCTCATAACTATGCACTTTTCTATCAATTGCTCGGCACTAATTTGTTCACCCACCGTAATACATGCTATCTTGGGAGAAGCCACTGGTGAAACCTATGGCCCCCGGGTATCTTTCTTATTATTTTGCATCTCTTTTATTTACATCGCATCTTGTTTACTATTTTGCAATCTTTACTTTCCAATCTATACAACAAAAATACCAAAAATATTTACTTTACTATCTTTATAAGATCTCACTTTTGCGAGTGACTATGAAGGGATTGACAACCCCTTTATCCCATTGGTTGCATGGTTCTTGATTGTTTGTGCAGGTACTAGGTGACTTATGCGTTGTCTCCTACTGGATTGATACCTTGGTTCTCAAAAACTAAGGGAAATAATTATGCTACTTTGCTGCATCACCCTTTCCTCTTCAAGGGAAAACCAATGCATGCTCAAGAGGTAGCAAGAAGGATTTCTGGCATCATTGCCGGGGAGATCTACGCCAAGTCAAGACATACCAAGTACCCATCATAAACTCTTCTCCCTCGCATTACATTATTTGCCATTCGCCTCACGTTTTCCTCTCCCCAACTTCTAAAACTATTTTCGAAAACCTTTGCCTTTTCTTCGCCCCTCTTCCATTCGTTTCTTTTTGCTTGCTTCTTGTGTGCTTGTGTGTTGGGTTGACTATTTGTCACGATGACTCAAGATAATACTAAATTGTGTTACTTTCCCAATACCAACAACAATGATTTTATTAGCACTCCAATTGCTCCTACTACCAATGTTGAATCTTGTGAAATTAATACCGCTTTGTTGAATCTTGTTATGGAAGATCAATTTTCTGGCCTTCCTAGTGAAGATGTTGCTACCCATCTAAACAACTTTGTTGAGTTGTGTGATATGCAAAAGAAGAAAGATGTGGATAATGATATTGTTAAATTGAAGCTATTTCTATTTTCGCTTAGAGATCGTGCTAAAACTTGGTTTTCTTATTTGCCTAAAAATAGTATTGATTCATGGAATAAGTGCAAAGATTCTTTTATCTCTAAGTATTTTCCTCCCGCTAAGATCATCTCTCTTAGGAACAATATTATGAATTTTAAGCAACTTGATCATGAGCATGTTGCACAAGATTGAGAGAGGATGAAATTAATGATACATAATTGCCCTACACATGGTTTGAATTTGTGGATGATTATACAAAAAATTTATGCCGGATTGAATCTTCTAGAAATCTTTTAGATTCGGCCGCGGGAGGCACTTTTATGGAAATCACTTTAGGAGAAGCTAATAAACTCCTTGACAATATTATAGTTAATTATTCTCAATGGCACACCGAAAGATCTACTAGTAAAAAAGTTCATGCGATTGAAGAGATTAATGTTATGAGTGGAAAGATGGATGAACTTATGAAATTGTACTACTGCAGGATGCTGCTAACGCGACACTACGATCAGAGACCCTTCGAGAAACTATGTGCGATGCAATAATCGCAAACGATGGTGTATGAAAACCGTTAAAAAAGGTGAAAACGTTTGCGATGGAGGATGCATCAAACACGGTTCAGATTTTAGTTGTGTGTGCGATGAAGGGCATATGGTTCAGTTCAATTAACTGTTTGCAATGAGGAGGAACAAAAGAAACAGGCAGCCAGATGAAGGCGTGTGCGATACACATCATACGGTTCACTCGGATGAACTGTTTGAGGCAACACAAAAGAAACGGGCAGCCAGATGAAGGTGTGTGCGATATACAGCATATGGTTCACTTGGATGAACTATTTGTGATTAGGCAACACAAAAGAAACAGTCAGCCAGATCAAGGTGTGTGCGATATACGACATGCGGTTCACTCAGATGAACTATTTGTGTTGACACAAGAGAACCGAAATGGTTCAACTTAACAAGACATGTGTGTTGTGCGATGGGATTACATGCGGTTCACTCGGACCTTGTCGTCAGTGTGTGACCTCTGTGGCGACTGTTTGCTCCCCAGGCGCCTCTTCGTGTACCGTGGCAACCGTCCACCGACTCTTCACCTTTCCCTCCCGATTTGGAACTGTTGTCGCACGCTAGCTCTTCCTCCCTCCTCCATTTGCCTTCACCCTTCCGTCTGCCATTGTTTGATCGTCTTCTCCATGGAGGGAACAAGCCGGAAATGACCCCGTTATTCTTGCCCCGATATGAATGATGACACAGTGGAGGAACTCATTGACTGGTGCGACATCATCACCTCGCCTAGCATGGCAGGTTCATTCTAGACCATTCTTGACTCAACTAATAACATCATTACAAGGAACCCAACGGTCCAGGAGCGGTTGGATCTCCCCTATCTTCTTCGTCGTGACCCTGCCGACTGGCGCGGGGATGAGGGAAGCCTCGCCTTGTATAAGTTGTGTCGCTTGATAATGATACGTATGATGTTAAGATGCCATCACAAGAGGGCAAGGCTTGGCGGGCACAAATGGAGATTGGGTTGTTTATATTGGGTACAACTCCGAGTGGGAACTTGTGAATGTGTACACTCGTCACTGGGTTCCACTTCAAAAAATCTCAGACGACTGCCAAGAGGTTGAGTACACCGGTATTCTACGTGAGTTCAAATACGATCATGCTGACTGTCTTCTACAGAAGATAGCAATTTGTCGAGTTCCCAACCGCTCTTGGGGTTATAGGATTGCTTATGTTGTCGCTATCTTCGACAAGCTTGTTGCCGTCCTTCATGGTTCGACTCGATGGATATTGCTCAAAAATTAGTTTCTATACATGGATGAGTACTATGATGCAATTCAATACGAGGGTCTTGTGTTTGCTGCCACCACTCGTGGCACTGTTTTTGCATGGAATCCTTATGATTTTGGTACGTTTGTCTTCCACCGTAATTAAAATTGTTTCATCCACCTGCATGCGGGCTAGCTAGTTTCCCTTTACTAATTAACCTTCTTATGTTTCCTAGGTCCTGTGCACATTCCACCACCTATACTTGAAAATTTTATTCACGAGCATGAGGACAAGCAGGACCCATATACTCAGTGGCGCCTGACAACTTATTCCGATGGATCACCTCTTCTTGTCTATATACGGGGCACTGCTGATGTTACTAAGGAAGCAGGTGTTGTCTCATATGGTCGCACTCTCCGGACCTATTCCAACATCCATTGTAGGGTATTCGGGATGGATAATAGTGTACTAGCACCAACACCTTCTCCCCGATTCAGTATTGTAAGTCTTGGAGGAAACTCACTCTTCCTTGGACAAAACTATCCAATGATGGTGGAAGGCGATCCAGCTGCTATTGACACAACTGTATTTATGATAAGCAACTGTATTTATACCTCGGACATTACTATGCTTCCCTACCGTCACAATATGGGTCCTGGCATAGGCCGCTTCAGCCTCGATGATCAGTCCTATGTTAGTCTCGAGATTGACAATAGCCGGCCCTTCCCAGAGAATCACTTCTGGTTCAAAGCAAGCGTTTCCAACACCGACGAGTGGTTGAGCTGAAATTCATTTCATCGCTTTGTTGTTTGTTGTGTGAGAAAAACTTTACTAGAATGTTTTGTTGGAAATGATCTATAATCCAACGTGTATCCCCATTGTCGTTGTGGGTTGATGACTTGTTGTATGTAATCAATGGTACATTTGCATATGCATCCATGAACTCACGCCTGTTAGTGGTGTCCATATGAACAGTGCTAGTGATTTTAGTTGCAAAAATTAGATAGTGCTAGTGATTTGTAGCCGCGTATTTTGACAAATCGCAGTGTTACAAGGTTGACAAATGGCTATGTTACTAGATAAACAAATGTCAATCTTTCCATTTTGAGAAATGGCAACATACCCAAAATGACAGATATGCAAATCTTACCCAATTGTTTGTACGTGGTTGCACACGGGTCATGCAAAACAACCGTTTGCGTTGAAGGGATGCAGAAATCCTGCTCGGCATATTTTCCCTTGGCTTCCTGGGGAAGCTATCCGTTTGCATACGGGTGTTCTAACTAAAACATTTGCGATGAGTGTTTTATATTTAAAAATCATTGACATTTTTTCAAAAGAAAATCATTTGATAAGTCTGTACATTAAGAGGGGAAAACGCAAGTTCATTCAAAGCATATATTTCATTAAGTCACGCTGCGAATTTATATTCATATGATCGAGAATTCGAGATACAGTATTAAACCCCAAAAAAACTATTTCCGGCGGCAGCGGAGGCGGCATGCCGTGCCATAGTTGTCGTCCTTCGGGACGCTGTTGTTGAAGTCTTCAAGGTAGCACAAAATGTTCTTCACTTGTAAATCAAACATCGTGTCATTGCGTGATCGACGGGCAGGGCGCGAGATGACTACAACTGGCGCTGCTGAGAGGTAGCAGTCGATGGCAGCGTCCCATGTCGCTGAGGGGGGTGCACGGGTATGAACACGGGCGCAGTGGGTGCAGCCAAACGCACGGGGACCGGCGCCACGGTGGGTGGCGGGGCACACACGGGGGTCGGCGCCACGGTGGGTGGAGGGGCACGCACGGGCACGGGCATGGGCACGGGCGCTGGCGCTGGCATGTACACGAGCTCGCGTGGGTCCGTGGAGACCTCGCTGATGCCCGCGGCTTCCAGCTCTATGATAGTCCTCGGCAGCCAGCCCGTCAATGCTACGGGATGGTCGCTGGCGCAGGCGCGGGGATGGGAGCTGGGCCGGGAGCGGGGGCAGCAACCGCCGCGACCAGCTCGTTCTAGGTCATGTCCATGAGGCCCCATTCCTCCTTATTTTCTATCTCCTCCAGCTCGGAGTCGACTTCACCAGACTTGGAGACTAGTGGCAGATGATCATTTTGCGCCATGGCGGTGGAGGTTTGCAGGGGGGGGTAATGGGAGGCGAACAGTAAGGCCGCCCATATTAAACAGTGGCTCGGGCGTCATTAATGCAGAGGAAGGCAGGCGGCCATGGAAGTCAAAGGGCTCGCTTCCCGATGAGCATGCGCAGCATACAGCTCACACGCTTCCCGGTGAGCCTGCACATTGAAGGACAGCTTGCACGCCTCACGGTCAGCGTGCGCACCAGACTGCACTCGCATGCCTCCCATTCAGTTAAGGTCAAGCAGCTGTCCGCACGGCACCTCCTACAGCCATTGAAACCAAGACATGTGGCGTCACATGAATGGTTAACTGAACGCACACGGTTTGAATTATACAAATCTCTGAGATATTAAACTGGCAGCTATTTTTCCAAAATGCCTTTGTTCGCTGTCATTATTCGAGTGCGCCTTCTCTCAAAATGGACACGAAAAATACCACCTCATGTCAGGTGCCATTCCATGATAGCATACCAATTTTCATAAATTTCAGATGAGTTTTGGATTTACTAGAATTTAAAAACAAGGCATCTCAATGTTTTGCCGGCAATCAACGGTGCCCTGGTGTTTGAAATTCATTCCCATTTCTTGCATGGGACCTAAGCATGCACCCAAGGACACATATTTGATTTTTCAACCAATTTATATGCACTGGAGCATGCGCATGTGGTTCAAATTTTAATTATGGACGTAAATGCATTGAAAACTCAGTTAATGCATAAAAATGTCCAAAAGAACCCAAAAAATTGACACAACACTCCTGTTGTTCTATGTTGACACGAGAAAATTTTTGGAAGCAATAAGAGGTAGTGGATATCATTTCGTCCCCAAAGGTGGGACGTTCCCTACCGAAACCATGATGCTTGCTGTGAGAAGCATATACCCAAACCTGCCCCAAACTGGATAAATTTTTTACCGCGGCATGCTGATGCCGCTCCATGAAAGCATGCCAAGTTTCATGAATTTCAGACGAGTTTTGGATTTACTAGAATTTTAAAACGAGGCATCTCAATGTTTTACCGGCAATCAACGGTGCCCTGTGTTTGAAATTCATTCCCATTTCTTGCATGGGACCTAAGCATGCACCCAAGGACACATATTTGTTTTTTCAACCAATTTATATGCCCCGGAGCATGTGCATGTAGTTCAAATTTGAATTATGCAGATAAATGCATTGAAAACTCAGTTAATGCATAAAAATGTCCAAACGAACCCCGGAAAATCCCAAAAATTGACACAACACTCCTGTTGTTCTATGTTGACACAAGAAAATTTTTGAAAGCAAGAAGAGGCAATGGATATCGTTTCGTCCCCAAAGGTGGGACGTTCCCCACCGAAACCATCATGCTTGTTGTGAGAAGCTCTGGTTTGTGAGAAGCATATACTCGAAGCTGCCCCAAATGGGACAAATGTTTTAACACAGCATGTTGATGCCGCTCCAAGATAGCATGCCAAGTTTCATGAATTTCAGACGATTTTTGGATTTACTAGAATATAAAAACCAGGCATCTCAACAGTTTGCCGTCAATAAACAGTGCCCTGGTGTTTGAATTTCATTCCCATCTCTTGCATGGGACCTAGAAATTCACCCAAGGACACATATTAGATTTTTGAACCAACCTTAGTGCATTGGAGCATGTGCTTGTAGTTCTAATTTGAATTATGCACATAAAATGCCTAGAAAACCCAGTTAATGCATAAAAATGCCCAAATGAACGCCGAAAAATCACAAAAATTGACACAACACTCCCGTTGTTCTATGTTGACACTAGAAAAATTTTTAAAGCACTAAAAGGCAATGGATATCGCTTCGTCCCCAAAGGTGGGACGTTACCTATCGAAACCATCAAGCTTGTTGTGAGAAGCTCTTGTTTGTGAGAAGATTATACCCGAACCTGCCCCAAATGGGACAAATTTTTTACCACGGCATGTTGATGCTGCTCCATGATAGCATGCCAAGTTTCATGAATTTCATACAAGTTTTGGATTTAATAGAATTTAGAAACTAGTTTCGGTGTCATAACCGGCGGATCTCGGGTAGGGTTTCCCGAACTGTGCGTCTAAGGCGGATGGTAATAGGAGGCAGGGGACACGATGTTTACCCAGGTTCGGTCCCTCTTAATGGAGGTAATACCCTATGTCCTGCTTGATTGTTCTTGATGATATGAGTATTACAAGAGTTGATCTACCACGAGATCGTAGAGGCTAAACCCTAGAAGCTAGCCTATGGTATGATTGTATGTTGTCCTGTGGACTAAACCCTCTGGTTTATATACACACGGGAGGGGGCTAGGGTTACACAGAGTCGGTTACAAGGGCGGAGATCTACATATCCGTATTGCCTAGCTTGCCTTCCACGCCAAGAAGAGTCCCATCCGGACACGGGACGAAGACTTCAATCTCGTATCTTCATAGTCCAACAGTCCGGCCAAAGGATATAGTCCGGCTGTCCGGAGACCCCCTAATCCAGGACTCCCTCAGTATCCCCTGAACCAGGCTTCAATGACGATGAGTCCGGCGCGCAGTATTGTCTTCGACATTGCAAGGCGGGTTCTTCTCCAAATCTTGAATATCTGCTAAGTAGTGTCCGGCTCCCATAAATGTTGGACTTCTTTGCTTCTACGCCCAATAAGGGCTACCTTCCACGTGTCGAGCAAATGCGAGGAGCCAGGGCGTTTTTTACATTCGCCCCCCTAGCTAGGTAAATAAATCGTCTATTAAAGGGACGGGGATTCTTGGATCCAATCCACACCATCCTCCCACGGCGAGAATCCATCGGAGCGCGCTCGAAAAAATCCATTCCATCATGGCCGGCCATCGCAGCTCCTCCTCTCACTCCCATAGCCCTAAGCCCGGTGACTGGAAGAAGTGTTCCGTCCCGCACAACCGATTAGTAGATTTGCAGACCAAAGGATTTCTCCCTCCAGCGTATATGGTCCCCGTCTGAGCCGGGCTGGCCGCCTATAATGGCAGGGAGCAAGCGGAGAGCTTCCCCAATCCCTCCAAGGTGGAGCGGGTATGCCTTGTCCCTTACTTACTAAGCGGACTTGGATTTCCAATCCATCCGTTCCTCCGCGAACTCCTGGAGTTTTACGGCCTCCAGTTGCATAATTTCACCCCTGCCTCCATATTACACATCGCCGGTTATGTTGTCGTTTGTGAGCTTTTTCTGGGCTGCGAGGCTCATTTCAAGTTGTGGAAGAGGCTATTCTTCCTTGTGCCCCGTACACAGGAGGAGGTGTCACTTTATCAAGTGGGCGGAGCCGAAATATGGCGCATTGCTGAGACCGGATACCTGTCCGGTACCTCGAAGAAGACATCCGAAGACTGGCTGACGGTGTCCTGGACTAGGGGGTACTCACCACGTCGTCTCCCGATCTATTAGATTGGGCCGAGGACCCCCGTGGCCGTATACTCATGGGCTAGTTCGGATAGGTGCCGTATACATGGAAGATTCCACAAGACTTGGCGATCAAGACAAGGACTCCTCCCCACCGGCGTATTCGGCTAGGAGTCTTGTTATCCTAGGCCTCAAGTGCATTATATAAATCGAGACCAGGCTAGTCGATAGATGATATACAATAATCATACCATAGGCTAGCTTCTAAGGTTTAGCCTCTAAGATCTCGTGGTAGATCAACTCTTGTAATACTCATATCATGAATATCAATCAAGCAGGACGTAGGGTATTACCTCCATCAAGAGGGCCAGAACCTGGGTAAAACATCGTGTCCCCTGCCTCCTGTTACCATCTGCCTTAGACGCACAATTCGGGACCCCCTACTCGAGATCCGCCGGTTTTGAAACCGACATTGGTGCTTTCATTGAGAGTTCCGCTGTGTGTTCGGCAAAAGGTTGATGGCTCGCCTGCAGATCAACTGCGACTACAGCATCTTCGTCACCAGCTCGACTGGTCACCTTGGTTCGACCAAGGACTGCGCCCTACCTCCGATCGTCATGTTCGGATGAGGGCCTTTGTAAAAATCAACTCCGATCTTTATCAAGATCATGGAGGAATCATCCAGGGAGCCCGGGGGCTCAACGTCAACATTGCCCTCGGGCGACCGTACTATTTTTCTGGACAGCAAACTTGTGTCGGCCGCCACTGCCTCCTCAAGTGTCGTTTTAACGATTCCTTCAGTGGAATTGTGTGTAATTGAGTCTACAACAAACCTAGAAAATTTCGTCGAGTTCCAATGGAGGAATCTTTGGCAATCCACGATATACCGGAGCCCTATCAAATCTGGACGGGAATCTGGACGAGTTTAGGGCGTGGTGTCCAGCTTCTAGCTCGGATGTCCTTTGGAAGATCCAACCGTTGATCGGCTGCGGAATGCCTATATCTACCAGCTCTCAAAACTTCAGCTCGATCCGACCGTGCAAACTCCAGGAACTTTCCGATTAGTGCATCACTTTTCGGATTTGTTTTCTGCGCGAAAACGAATCTGACCCGAGTTCGTCTTTTTTATGAACGGGATTTCAGACATCCTTTTGAAGGAAGTTTTGTATGGCGTATTGTGTTTTCTTCCCGAACACATCCCGCTAACTTTAAAATCTTTTGAACATGATCTTCAACATCATGCTGGTGTCAAACCAGTCCGGCAATATTGCTCCACGGCTGCCGACCTGCGCTAGACACGTCGTCACTTTGTTGAGCCGAGCTCAACTTCTTCGGATCATCATCTCGGCAAGCCGAACAAGAGTTCGACATCGCGAAGGATAAATCATCACCTACATCGCTGCCCCACGGATTACCCGGAGCGGGCACACCGACATCGCCGCACGGTCACTTCATCAAGCCGGCATTGACCACGCCACGACCTGCATCGGCAGGGCCGCACTGTTGCTCCTTCAAGCCGGTGTCCATCACGCCAACCTACTTCGACTCATCGGCTGACATCGAGGCTTCGACATCTCGGCTGGACCGGGGGCTTCGCCATCTCTTCATCAACCTACGCCGGAGACTTCGGCGTCACTAGCCGACTAGCTCCGTCACGTTAGCTGGACCGAGAGCTTTGCCTCAGCGAGCCAACCTTTGCCAGCATCGCCATACCGTTGCTTTATCGCCCATTAGGCAATGGGTGTGCGGATCGAGTCCCAATTTTCGGAATCACCTTTCTTCGGATTGCTACAACAAATAAACCAGGTGCTATTAATCCTAGTATTTTTTGCTTGTTCGGGTTCATTTTTCCCAAGGAATTATTACTCTGGTTTGTTCATCATATGTACACAGGTCTATCAAATGATGGCCGCATTAATGACGGTCGCATGGTGGTTTGGTCAGTTTCCGTAAATGGTCCGGTGAACGCCGCATCCGGAACTCAGACCGACCTGTGAATTCAGGCTTCGCCACGCCTTTACCGCATCACGCTGACGCCCTGCATCGACATTGACTTCGGCGCCAGGCCATATTTCTTTTATTACTCACTTAGCATAAATTATTTATTATGCAATGACCTTTTTTAATTATTATTATTACTATTATCTCCGGTTTGCACTATTTTTTGTGCACAAGAAAGTGATCTGGGTTGGGCAGTATCGTCAACTCGGCGTACTAACATACCACATCACCTCGGCTGGACGGGGGGCTTTGTCAACACTTCATTACCCCATGCCAGGGACTTCGGCATCACTCTGCCGGCCCGCATTGACCGTGCTATGTCACCACTTCGGAGTGCCGAGCTCTTTGCTTCACCACCTTGGGACCGGCTTGGGGGATGGAACCTTGTCCCGCATCAAGCTCGGGCCGCGTCATCAATACCGAACACATTAACCAGCTAAGTTGCCTTCATTCTCAAAGTTTTAAATTTTTAACTTGTGTTCGGTTCGACCAAGCATTATACCTTTTTGAAAAAAAATTCTTGTACAGAATCTCCTTGTCAAAACTTTGTTTGTGACTCACAAATTCAAATACCCCGTTTACTTGGGGGCTCCCTTGATGGAGCTTTTCCTCTTGCATATGATTATACTTGTAGGGCTTCATTCCTTTTTCGTGTATTATGCCACAATATGCACCATATTGACCTAAGCGATTTGCAAGCTAGGTTGCTTGGCTCCTGTGCTTACCCCTACGTTCCCGATTGTTCGGCTAGGGGGTAAAGGGAGCACCTCTGCGATTGTCACAACCGGGTCATTCGAGCTCTGACCTCAGACTGGGTGAAGCCGAAAGCTAGCGCTCTTATTGTTTTCAATCATGGCCGGCACACAACGGAACTCATGAGTACAAAAAATCTATTGCACAAGTCTCATAGTAATAATGAGCACCGAAGAAAGGTATCGGTGGGGGTACTATTTTCTTAGAAGATGCTTCTTACACTTTGTTAGTAATATAGCATAAGTTCCCTAAGCGCTTTGTCTGTTACAGTCTTATGGCCTGATTGCCTGGTCATCGGAAACACCGTCGATACTCTCAACAGGCGGAGTACATGACACTTTTCGGCCCTTGGCCGAAGAGGGAGAAGCCGACGGTCGGTTAAGACACGTTTAAAGTTCGGGTGAACACAAATATGATATAAGTACTTCGGTACATACAATCATTATACATAAAATTCTTACCCAAGTCACTTGGGGGCTCTTAAAATTTATATATGAGCTGTAAATGTGTTTTCTTCTTGGTCGTTGTCAAAACACGACAGAAGCACAATTTTTTCTTTCTCTTCCAATTTTCGGATTGGCACCAAACACTTGATCTTGTTCGGACGTCATGTTTTTACTGACTTTTTTGGTTTTCCAAGATTTTTGGCACTTTTAAACTATTTGTGTGTTTCCAGCACAAGTCTCACAGTGCAATGCCAGACACCTTTATAGATTCGGCAAAAACATTCTCGGATCTCACTATATATGCATTGGTTTTGAATTGTGTCTTCGGTCAATAGTTGGGTTGCCCAGCTCCTGCGCTTGCCTCCTACGTTCCACTTTTTCGGCTAGGTGTGCAAAGGGAGAACCACTGCGATTGTGCTTCCAGCTCACATGGCTAAGCACCTCAGTGGAGAAAGCCGAAAACTAACTGTCACAATAAGCGTAAACTGGTCAGCGATCCGATGACGGTGTTAAATGATGGGCCATTCATAACAATGGCCGAAGTGTTTACGGCTTGACCTCGACTGTCGTCGAACACTACCGGGGGCTATTAACTGGCCTCCCAAATTAAATCCTCGATATTTTGCTCTTACATTAGAGCTGAGGTTTCATGATCATGCTTAGCATGACAACCCAAAGAAAGGAACCGATAGCGGGACTATTTTCTTTGGAAGACATTTCTTATGTTAAACAGTAATATAGCATATCTCTCTGCGTACCTTTGTTTATAAAACCATATGGCCAGATTGCCTTGTTTGTCGTAAATCTTTGCCCTCATAAAGGCTTTATAAAGTAGGACAAACACTCCTCGGCTACTAGCCGAGGAGGTGGAAGCCGATGGTCGGTCAACAAAGTTTTGTACAATGCGGATCCGAGCATTTAGGATGTAAAGTACTTGGATACATAGAGTCATTACACATAATTTGTGATTTTACTATGGATATCAATCCTTAATTCGGCCACTCGTGCCAGCATTAAGGCTCGGGGGCTACTGGGCTTCGGGCTTATTATTTACAAATATTAAAGGGGCACATCGATCCCATGATCTGGTGTTGCCACCCGACCAGTGTCTCGGGGGCTACTGCATTGCCTGTCCAATGCAGAAAATTTTAAGTACAATACAGTTTCCGAGGAGATTATGATCCTCAGGTTGGTCGGCCGCACCCAACCTGAGTCTCGAGGACTGAGCACGCCACTTTTTGTGTCCTGAAGTATTCTGCCGAGCTAGGACTTGATCCTCAGGCTAATTTTGCAAATCAACCTGAGTCTCAGCGGCTACTGGGATCAATGGTCTTACATCATCCTTCAAGTGCATCTCGGGTTTTAAACCGATACACACCTTGAGGGCTACTGGCTATATATCTCGGCGGAGAATAAATTGCACCAACCAAAAATATTGACAAAAATCGGCCCACAGTCGGGGTGGTACACCACCTCAGAAGCAGTCCGGCATAAAGCTCGGGCGCTAGTGGCTGGCTCCATAGAGGGCATTTCTAGCATTAAGCTCGGCTAAACTCCTTCAACTTTTTTGAACCAAGGTGATATGACACCTCGGATATAGTCCGGCGTTGGAGCCCGGATACAGTCCGGCATTGGAGTTTGGACATAGTCCGGCGTTGGAGCTCGGATACATTCCAGCGTTGGAGCTCGGAAAGCGGTCCGGCGTTGGTGCTCGGCTGCAAAAGATACCTCGAATGCAGTCTGGCGTTAGAGATCGGACATAAGAGGACACTGCCCCCCCGGGAACAACTTCAAACTCGAGGTGTGGCATAAAAATAACAAGGCATTGATAAAGGTCGGAAACTTAAAGGGGCTCCTCGGATACCCGACGTGTAAATTCGTCGAATGCATTTCGGCGATCCTCAAGATCGAAGATGAGAAGATTTGTTGAACCAGTTTTCAAGACCGACAACCGAAGATGAAGAACAGTACGGAAGAATCGAGGAGCGTCCCTAACTTGAAGACCGGTTCATAGGGCTACTGACGATGTCCTAGACTAGGGGGTACTCACCACATCGTCTCCCAATCTGTTAGATTGGGCCGAGGACCCCCGTGGTCGTATACTCATGGGCCAGTTCGGACAGCTGCCGCATACATGGAAGATTCCACAAGACTTGGCGATCAAGACAAGGACTCCTCCCCACCGGCGTATTCAGCTATGACTCTTGTTTTCCTAGGCCTCTAGTGCATTATATAAACCGAGGCCAGGCTAGTCGATAGATGATATACAATAATCATACCATAGGCTAGCTTCTAGGGTTTAGCCTCTACGATCTCGTGGTAGATCAACTCTTGTAATACTCATATCATAAATATCAATCAAGCAGGACGTAGGGTATTACCTCCATCAAGAGGTCCCGAACCTGGGTAAAACATCGTGTCCCCTGCCTCCTGTTACCATCCACCTTAGATGCACAGTTTGGGACCCCCTACCCGAGATCCGCCGATTTTGACACCGACACTGGCCTTTGGAGTGGTTTTACATGGAGGACGTCCCTCTTCCAGACCCTGTTCGGAGGGGTCTTCCCGAGTTCAACAATGCTCCTTTGAAGAAACGCCGAAGTTGGCGCCCATGGAGCCCCCAGGAGGAAGACAACGGAGAAGTCCTTTACCTCATGGACTGGAGTAACGTGCTGGCTCAATCAGGATTGACAAAAATCGAGGTTATGTCAATATGCATAATGCGGGGGGTGTAGCCACTTCAATATCGAGGGCACCCCCTGTGGTGTTTTAATGGGGAAGATGATGCCACCAGCTGCGGGCTTAAGGGACCGGACTCCGCTGCTACTTTAGCAAAAATTCTGTCCGAGTTGTTCAAGGGAGAGGAAGAGGAGTTCATTCGTATTATGCCGCGGGATGGATTCTCCATGTACAACCCTCCAAGCTGGGTGAGCTGTCACTCTTTACTCCCAACCTTCCCGCATTATTTGTCGTAAATTCTCACCTTGCCGTCCCACGGCAGGAACTGTGAAAAGCTGTAAGGGAGGTCAACAGCCCACCTCCACAACTGGAGGACCCTGACCGGGCCGTTGATCCCGGACTCGAAGAGGATCTGGACATATTTTTGGAGCTGATAGACAGGAAATTCTATCAATTGAACTGCGATGACGCCATGGTGGCCATAACGGCCGACTATCCGGGACTACTCCCTGCATCGCATGTAAGAAAAGACCAGAGTCCCAACTTCCAAAAAGGATACCCTTTTACGCTCTTCACCTACCATACACATATGGTGTTTTACAGGGAAGGCCTTCGGGACGCCGTGCCGAACCCGCAGCGACTCGCCAACAAGGGGCACCAAAGCGGGTTAGGAGAAAAATAATCTCCAAGACGCCAGTATCCAGCTGGGCGTGGAACTGAAAGATGTCCGAGCCTAGCTTGCGGACTCCGTGAAGGAGAATAAGCGGCTTAGGCGCGACATTTTTAGTAAGTGCTTGAATGAACTTTTTAAAGGAGTTCGGCGAAGAAGCCGACTAACAGAGTTATGTCTGCAGGTATGCTGACGGGTCGTCCCTCGGAGGAGATGCCTGGGTCTTCAGGCGATGTTCTACCAGAGCTCTCACAACTGCACGAGCAAGTTCGGCAGGTGATGCAGGGTATTGCCCAAGCCTTGTGGCCATCCGCGTCCCCCTAGGAGCCATGGGGGAGCTTATAGAGAAGCTCAAGGGAGCGCGGCGGCGCTTCCGATTATGGAAGATATCGGCCTGTCGACAAGGTGCAAGGGAAGGCTGGGCTATGGTGAAGACACGATATACCAAAGCTGACCCAAACCATATGGCCGAGGTCGGACCTGTGGGGCCCGATGGGAAAGAGATCCCCGTCAGTTTAGTGTATGACCAAGTAGAATTAGCCGCAAGGTATTCCCAACAGGATTGTAGGCTAGACATCCTGTTGGATGGTATAGAAGAAGAATTTAATCAGTCTTATCGACTGTGTACGTCAAGTGACATATGTAATGTCCTAGCTGGATTGTAAATCATTTGTCATGGTGGACCTTTTCGCTTCGACCTCTGGACCCGATAGTCCCGAGTGTATCCGAATACCCACTCGGTTATGTAAAATCCGGGGTATGCATGGAGACCAGGCGTAGGGGTCATAAGTGCTTGAATAGACAAGTACCCAACTAGCTATATTATATTACATGGGTAGTAAGAAACATCTTCCAGGGAGAATAGTTTCGTTAAGGGTTCCTTTCCCTGGGTACGCATGCCCTAATGTGCATGTCCGAACTGCGGAAAGAGACACGGGCTATAAACATCTGGGGCATGTTTCAAATTAAATAAAAGTCATCTTTTATTCACCGAGCGAATATTCCCTTAAGAACGCTAGCTTTCGGCTTCACCCAGTCTGAGGTACACATCCGGCTGACCTGGCAGTAACAATCGCAGAGGTGCTCCCCTTATTCCCTAGCCGAATTAACGGGAACGTAGGGCATAAATACAAGAGCCAGGCAACCCATCTTGGCCAAAACTTAAGTCATATCGATGCATATAATGATGAAAAAAGGTACATGCAGAAGAATAACACAAAGCCCAGAAAAATAGTTAGATTAAGCTTCTGTATAAGAAGCCCCCAGGTATAATGAGCGCGGTTAGCGCGGCAAGATTTTGTAACCAAGACACAAATTTATCCTTTTAGGTCCTTAATGAGAAATAAAAAGAGAGAAAGAGAGAAAAGAAAGATATGCAAAAAATTGACGAAGGAAAGGAGACGAACATAGAGTCTGGCTGCGTTCCATGGGTTGGCTCGAGTCGATTATCCGATGCATCCCGCAGACGGCACGCTCCACCAGTTAGAACCTGGTCGATAATGAATGGACCTTCCCATTTGGGCTTGAGCTTGTTCTTTTTCTTCTCCGGCAGGCGTAGAACTAGTTCGCCAACGTTATAGGTTTTGGCCCGTACTTCTCTGCTTTGATACCTTCGAGCGTGTTGCTGATAGAATGCGGAACGGGCCTTTGCCACGTCGCGCTCCTCCTCCAGGGCGTCCAAACTGTCCTGCCGATCGAGCTCGGCCTCTTTTTCTTCGTACATGCGCACTCTAAGTGAGTCATGAATTATGTCGCAAGGCAGAACCGCCTCTGCGCCATACACCATAAAGAACGGTGTGTAGCCGGTAGTGCGATTCGGCGTGGTCTGTAGCCCCCATAGTATGGAGTCGAGCTCCTCTACCCAGTGCGTGTTTGATCCTTTAAGGACCGCACTAGTCTGGGTTTAATGCCGCTCATGATAAGACCATTTGCTCCCTCGACTTGACCGTTAGTTTGCGGGTGATAGACAGAAGCATAATCGAGCTTGATGCCCATATTGCTGCACCAAAGTTTCACCTTGTCGGATGTAAAATTCGTGCCGTTGTCAGTGATGATGCTGTGGGGGATGCCATAACGGTGTACAACCCCAGATATGAAGTCTATCACCAGTCCGGATTCAACCGTTTTGACGGGTTTGGCTTCTATCCATTTGATGAATTTTTCCACCATGACCAGTAAGTATTTTTTCTTATGGGTTCCCCCACTATAACTAGAACCCCCTTCAACAACGCATCAATGTGTTGCCTTTTGTCCATATAAGCGTTGCTAAGGTCTACATCAACGAATTATTATGCATTGTCGTTGGTGGCGTTGCAAGGGTCTACAACAACGTATATAGATCCGTTGGTAATCTCAAGAATAATGTGTTGCCGGCAGTCCAACGCTTCTATGTGTTGTTGTTTGCACAAATAGAATAACCACTATATATAATCATTTATAACAGTAGGTTGTTCAAATAGCAGTACATGACACCTTTTTTTGAGCTCGCACTACAAGGTACAACTTCAGTAAAATTCGTAGAAATGAAACTAATATATTGATTCAATGGCATAATCTGTTACATTGCAATGCAAGTATCATCTATTAGGAGTACATCAATTTCCTAGAAAATGAAACATTTTAAAGCATATAAATTACTAAAATTCTGTGAACTGTCTTCACTCTCCTCCAAGTACCAAAGATCAGCATAAATTATCCAAGGATCCAAGTAATCACCTAGTATTGAACTTCTCATCAACCTACAAAGAAAAAAGCATAATACTATTCAGTTATAAATTCGAAATTTGAAGTCTAAAAATATACATGCTATGCATTCTACGGAAAGGATCCACATAAAAATACCACGTGTCCAAGAGAAGATGTTTCGGAGAACAGACATAAGCATATGTATGTCTTACACATAACTTAGTAGAGTTCAGATTAAGACACTAATGACGTGTTTGGTTCGCAGAAAAATAGCGGTTTCTGATTTCAATGCTTCCTGAAACCATACCATTCACCTGCAATGTCTTTTATAGCTGTGGTTTCTGATACAGGACTTCACAAAACTAAAAATGCCCAGATCGAAGCTGATTGGAAAACTGAAACATATCTGCACCAACCAAATGAAGCTTCCCAATACGATAAAATCAATACGTTTCTGGAGCCGAACAAAACGTGTCGCAGGCATCTTTGATCAATCGGATGTGCCTAGTCACTATCAACAACCATCAACATGTATTTACTACTAACAATTATCCAACGATTGTATTATATTAATAATGAGATGAATTCGACAACCAACTAGGTGGTAAGTACTTAGATAACAATAATATCGACTAAAGAATTGTCTTTCTATTTTCCAAAGGACTCTGCACTAATTAGTTTTGCTTTCTATGATGTATTAAGAGAGAAAATATCGATGCCATCAGCTTGAAAACCGTCATACAAAACTGCGTAGTTACCTGAGAACTACAACTTCGGACATTAGAAATTTGCAATCCATGAGTGCATTCTCAGAACCTGTAGAAGGAACAACATGAAAAAGGAACACATCATCAGATTTGGGGCAGTTGGCATTGTTAACTGTGAAACGGAAAAGGGGTGTTGTTGGATAACTTTCTAATCCACTGTGCTTGCCATCATGCCCTAATTAGTACAGAAGAGAGGACATGAGAGAATAATTCATTAGAAGTTAGGAAAGATAAATTGGAGGCACCATACTAGACTGAGCCGCTATAGGAAGTTTGGTTCCACTCTGACCGCAACACCACCACAATCTGAGATGAGGACATCAGACACAAACAAATATTTAGAAGAGATGAGCCACGACTATGGTCTTGGCCGCCCCAGATGGGGCATGAATTCGTTTGGGCTTCTCTAGGAAAAAGTTTGGATGTTTTGTTTCTAGAGAAAGTGAGATCCAAGATGTTTACAGAAGAAGAGAAATTGATTTGCCACTAATTAATTGTTGAAGACCAACCTAGTACATAAGCTAAATGCATATTTATGAAAATGCATCAAAAGGAGACCTATGTAATGGCTGAACAGTCTGAATAAAAGTAGACCATGGCTGATTAGTTTTTTTTAATACTTATCTAGTTTTAAGAAATACCACCCATAAGCCATTGCTGCCAATGTGGCATATTATATATCAAAAGAATTTGATCTTTGTGACCTTTTAGCTTCCTAATGTTGTATCATTTGTCATGCCATTCAATAACTGAACATCAAAATCTATAGGAATGTACAAAATAGGGTAATGGGCAAAATATGGGAATGTACAAAATACCTAATCGATGAGTGAATGGGTACCTTACTCTCCGATGATGTAGTAATCTGTACATATCTATCTGCCCTGAAGCTGCATGCCATTAAAGTAAGTTAATCCCTTACAAATCAGCAAAGGCAAGCTAAAGATCTTAACACAGTCCTATTTATTTGTGCATCTACCATCAACTGTTTGAAACATGACCTGGAAACTTCATACCAAAATCACAGCTACTCCAAGTATTTAGAGATTGACAAACTGTTAGCTAACATCTAGTAGGCACAAAAAATTCATGGAAAAAATCACATGATGATATACAGGTGGAAAATATAATTAGATACACTCGACACACATCTTATTGGTGGTCAGGAAAGTTTATGCTACTAACCTACTTGTCATGGAGCAGTACAACTTCAGCGCGGAATTGATTTGTAGAGCTTGGAGATTTCATGGTATGACAACCCGAAGCCAATGTAGAGGAAGCCTAGAGCTCCTGCATAGATGTCAATAGAGTTAATCATATGTTCAATGCATGTTTTATCTTGAAAACAGAACGGGGGATCATCAACAACTGAACCGTAGCTACATTACGCGCCCATAAGGCAATTTGTGTCAGATCCAACCTGCAGTCAAGATTAAGCGCCGACATAGGTAGCCTGCAAGGCACAACACCGTCAGGCCCGAGCGCAGCAACTCGTGTGCAGACGCGAGGTAGTGGGCCTAGAAACCATTGGGGAGAGAATCGTGCCAGACACCCGTGGCACTAGGGTTCAGAATAAATCACTTGTGTATATAACAGGAAGGTTACAATCCATACTTCGACACTATGCAATGGTGTGCACCACGATTCATCTGCGTGTGCTCCAAATAAACAAACAGGGTACCAGTTCATGATCATTGTTGTTGGTTTGAACTGAAGGTGAGCATGTGTTACCACCAAAACCTGTGATACCAATAGTTCGAAGTTGCATATCAATTTTTCCAGAACGTGCTCTTATGGAATAAACAGTTAAAGATTACAATGATTCGGAGGAATTGTGCATGTCTCTCAAGATGCGTGTTGTTACCGGCCCTACAATGTTGCTGGCTCCACCTCCTCCCTCTCTCCATCACCAGCAACCTCCGACGGTCAAATCCCGTGCAGAACCGCCCCGGCGAGATCCGTTTCTCCCGGAGTCAAGTGTCGCGCTCACGAGTTGGGGGACCTCGTGGAGGCAGGTAGTGGTCTACGCGGTGGGGGGCCACGGTGGCGGGGTGGCTCCTCCAGGGCTCCGGCACTGGTGCCTGCTTGCAGCGGAGAGGTACGGTGGAGGCGGTGGTCGGTGGTGCACGGAGCTGCTGCTCTCATGTACGCTTGGGCCCAGATCTGGCCAGGCCAGTTCGGCAGCGGCAGCTGCTCGCGCACGCATGGTGGCCTGCTGCGACCATCATGGAGGCTGGGGGCTCGCGGTGTGGCTGGCTTGTGGTGGCGCTAGTATGTTCCTCAAAACAATTGGTGGCGGTGGCGGCAGTGTCATGGTTATGGAAGTTGGGCGAGAAAGGGGAATCATGCGAGAGGGAGATAGATGTTTGATAGAAAAGTGTATTTTTGGGTACGGGGAGGTTAGCTCAAAGTGTGGGAGGGGTGGGGAGGTGGGAGGTGGAACAAACAACACATGTTATGTATCGTTGGTAGATATCCGTTGCGATAGGTGGGTTTTTGTTGTAGTGCCCCTCTAAGGGGTCCGACCGTATCAAGCCCCCAGACCGTGAAGGGCCGAGTAGTGGGGATTGTTTGGAGGGCGGTAGGCGACATATGGCTTTGGTTTGCAAAACGCTGGCAATCGGCACAATGTTGGACCAGATGCTGCACATCTGCCCGGGCCGTCGGCCAATAAAAACCTATACGGAAGGCCTTGCTTACAAGGGCCCGGGCTGCGGCGTGGTGGCCGCCGAGTCTGGCATGGAGTTCTGCCAAAAGCTTCCGCCCTTTCTCTTCGGAGATGCACCTTTGAAGGACTCCGGTAGTGCTTTTCTTATAAAGCTCTCCCTCATGGACCTTGCAGGATTTAGATCGCCGCACTATGCAGTGTGCCTCATTTTGGTCCTCGGGTAGTTCCTTCCTGGTTAGGTAGGCCAGGAATGGTTCTGTCCACGGGGCGATGACGACCATTATTACATGGGCTGAAGGTGTTATTTCGATGGCAGAGCCTCCGATTGTGTCAGAGTGTTCGGTATATGGTGTTGTGGCCGGGTCCGGACTATTATTGTCGGTGTCCCCTTCCCATACCATAGATGGCTTAAACCATTTTTCCAAGAAGATGTTAGGTGGGACAGGGTCGCACTTAGTGCCGATACGCACGAGGATATCCGTCGCCTGATTATTTTCCCGAGCCACATGGTGGAATTCAAGCCCCTCGAACCGAGCTGACATTTTGTGCCGCCATTTTCGGATCCTTGGCATCGAAGTATCCATTTATTTGAGATATTGCGAGGTTTGAATCCTCACGCACCTCCAGGCGTTGAATGCCCATGGAAACTACCATTCGGAGACCGGGTAATAGGGCCTCGTATTCGGCTGCGTTGTTGGAGTCTGTGTACAGTATTTGGAGTACGTATTGAACTGTATCTCCGGTGAGGACGTCAGGATGACGCCTGCCCCCAGACCAGCCAGCATTTTGGAGCCGTCGAAGTGCATGATCCAATTGGAGTACGCGCCGTACTCTTTAGGGAGTTCGTCTTCTGTCCATTCGATGATGAAATCGGCCAGTACTTGCGACTTAATGGGTCGCCGTGGTTTATATGTTATGTCAAACGGGAGGAGCTTGATAGCCCATTTGGCAATCCGGCCCATGGCATCGTGGTTGTTTATTATGTCATTGAGTGGTACTTCGGAGGCCACCGTAATTGAACACTCTTAAAAGTAGTGTCGTTATTTCCGGGATGCCATGAATACTGTGTATGCTATCTTTTGATAATGTGGGTACTGTGATTTGCATGGAGTGAGGACAGTAGATACATAATATACCGGCTTTTGAAGTGGGAATTTATGTCCGTATGTCTCTCGTTCGACGACGAGCATTGCGCTTACAACTTGGTGAGTTGCCGCTATATATAATAGCATTGGTTCAGCGACATTTGGTGCAGCCAAGATTGGGTTGGTGGCCAGGATGGCTTTTATTTCTTCCAATCCAGCTGTGGCTGCGTCCGTCCACTCGAAGTGTTCGGTGCGCCGAAGAAGGCGATAAAGGGGGAGTGCCTTTTCTCCTAATCGGGAGATGAAGCTGCTTAAGGCCGCCACACATCCAGTTAACTTCTGGATTTGCTTGAGGTCAGTTGGGATAGCCAACTGCGACAGAGCCCGGATCTTAGCCGGATTTGCTTCAATTCCTCTGCTGGAGACGATAAAGCCCAGGAGCTTTCCCGCGGGTACGCCGAAAACGCATTTTTCCGGATTGAGCTTAATGTCGTATGTTCGGAGATTGTCGAACGTGAGCCTCAAGTCATCTATTACTGAGTCGACGTGTTTGGTTTTAACGACCACATCGTCGACGTATGCCTCCACTGTTTTGCCAATCTTCTTTTCCAGACATGTCTGAATCATGCGCTGATATGTTGCACCGGCGTTTTTGATCCCGAAGGGCATTGTGTTAAAACAGAAGGGGCCATATGGAGTGATGAATGCCGTTGCGGCTTGATCGGACTCCGCCATCTTAATTTGGTGGTAACCGGAGTATGCGTCGAGGAAGCACAATGAGTCATGTCTTGCGGCAGCGTCGATAATTTGATCGATGCGAGGGAGGGGGAAGGGATCCTTTGGGCACGCCTTATTAAGGTCCTTGAAGTCGATGCATAGGCGCCATAATTTGTCCTTCTTTGGCACCATCACCAGGTTTGCTAGCTAGTCTAGATGTTTTATTTCTCTAATGAATCCGGCCTCCAGTAGCTTGGCTAGCTCCTCTCCCATGGCTTGTCGCTTAGGTACGGAGAAACGCCGAAGAGTTTGCTTGACCGGCTTGAATCCTTTTAGAATGTTAAGGCTATGCTCGGCCAGCCTGCGTGGGATTCCTGGCATGTCTAAAAGATGCTAGGCGAATATGTCCCAATTCTCGCGCAGGAACTCCCGTAGTGCGGCGTCTATGACGGGGTTTAACTGTGCCCCGATGGATGCTGTTTTTGTGGGGTCCGTTGGATGGACTTGGAATTTGGCTATTTCGTCCGCTGGTTTAAAGGAGGTGGACTTGGATCTTTTTTCTAGTATCATGTCATCCCTGTCCACTGTGGAGCACAGCGCGGTTAACTCCTCCGCCACAAGGGCTTCGGATAATGCCTCGAGGGCCAGTGCGGCTGTTTTGTTCTCGGCACAGAGTGCTATGTCCAGATCACTAGCTAGAGTGATGATTCCATTGGGTCCGGGCATTTTGAGCTTCACGTACTCGTAATGGGGTATGGCTTGAAAAATCGTGAATGCCTCCCGCCCTAGAAGGGGGTGGTATCCGCTACTGAACGGGGCCACTTGGAATGTGATTTCTTCGGACTTGCAATTCTTCGGAGTGCCGAATACCACATCTAGTGTGATTTTCCTAGCACAACGTGCCTCCCGACTAGGGATAATTCCTCGGAAGGTCGTGCTGCTTTGATCAATATGGTTGTTGTCTATTTCCATTTTTTGAAGAGTCTCCTCATAAATGAGGTTTAGTCCGCTGCCGCCGTCCATGAGCACTTTAGTGAGCTGAAAGCCGTCCACAATTGGACTAAGGACCAAAGCGGCTGGTGCTCGGGTTGTTCGGAATTTAGGTTCGTCACTGGCATTGAAGGTGATAGCCATGTCGCTCCATGGATTAATTTCTGCTACGTGGCAGACTTCGGCAAGGCTGCGGAGTGCTCGCTTACGCCTATTATTTGAGGCGAAGGTCTCGAAGACTTTCAATACTGCATTGTTATCCACGGGAAGGTGCTCTGGGGTTTTTTGGATGAGGAGATCCTCACTGCTCTTGGCCACCTGCCGGAGTACCCAAGATGCTCTAAGGCTATGTGTTGGTATGGTATCCGCTATAGTATGAATTTTGCAGGGCCCGTTAAGCCATCCCTCCAATACAGTACCACGCCCTGTAGTGGGCTTTTTCTTCTTTGTAATTGAGTCGGGTGACTTATGAGAGTGCACCCTTTTAATCCGGACTGTGGGTTTTATCAGAGCCAGATTATCCCAAAATTTTGTTTGGGTTTTCCAGGCGCTTTCCATCGCACAGTACTTCCGTACTATGGCCGCCAAGTCAGCAAAGTCTGCTATGCCACGGTGACTTATGGCGTTGAGGATTGCCTTGTCCGTGCAATTGTTGCAAAAGAACGAAATTGCGTCTGCCTCGCGACAGTCCTTGACCTTGTTCATTACAAGGAGGAATCTGGCCCAATAGTGATGTAGTGTCTCTTGGGGCGCTTGCCTAATGTGGGAAAGATCATTTGTATCTGGGTGGGTGGGTGGATTTAAGTTTGGACCTTGACCCAATCTGAGACACTGGGGCAGGGAAGTTTCCGATCTTGGAAGTTCGGGCTCCGGGATGTTGCCCTGTAGGTTCGGTATGCAGCCTGATTCTAGGTTCAGGGTTAGGGCGATGTCCTCCCGTGAGCGGGTATCCGGCTCGGAGAGCTCGGGAATCCGGACATAGTTCGTCCTCAGGATAGAGGGAGAATCGCCGCATTGCTCCTCCATCACTGCTATCTGATGGGTGACCGGCGGAGAGTTAATCTCCCTTTGGTCAGGTTTAAGCCCGATCCGATCGTAGTTCGTAGCGGCTCCCAGAGCGGTGATGCGATCCAAGAGCTCGTTCAAAGAGGAGAGCTCCATTGGATCCATCTGCTCAGCAAATTTTGAGCCGACGTGGAGGCTATTTTCGATGACCCGAGAAGTCATCGTCGGTGCTGCGGCCGAGCGGGCGGTCATGACGAAGCCACCTAGTCGGAGAGTCTGGCCTACTGCCAGGGCTCCCCCAAAGGTGATGCTGTCCTTGACAACGAGACGAGCCATCCCTCCTTATGATGACGACACAGTGGAACTCTCAATGAAAGCACCAATATTGGTGTCAAAACCGGCGGATCTCGGGTAGGGGGTCCCGAACTGTGCGTCTAAGGCGGATGGTAACAGGAGGTAGGGGACACAATGTTTACCCAGGTTCGGGCCCTCTTAATGGAGGTAATACCCTACGTCCTACTTGATTGTTCTTGATGATATGAGTATTACAAGAGTTGATCTACCACAAGATCATAGAGACTAAACCCTAGAAGCTAGCCTATGTTATGATTGTATGTTGTCCTACGGACTAAACCCTCCGGTTTATATAGACACCGGAGGGGGCTAGGGTTACACAGAGTCGGTTACAACGGCGGAGATCTACATATCCGTATTGCCTAGCTTGCCTTCCATGCCAAGGAGAGTCCCATCCGGACACGGGACGAAGTCTTTAATCTCGTATCTTCATAGTCCAACAGTCTAGCTAAAGGATATAGTCCGCCTGTTCAGAGACCCCCTAATCCAGGATTCCCTCAACTAGGCATCTCAACATTTTGCTGGCAATCAACAATGCCCTGGTGTTTGAATTTCATTCCCATCTCTTGCATGTGACCTAGAAATTCACCCAAGGACACACATGTGATTTTTCAACCAACTTTTGTGCATTGGAGCATGTGCTTGTAGTTCAAATTTGAATTATGCACATAAAATGCCTAGAAAACCCAGTTAATGTATAAAAAAGGCCAAACGAACCCCGAAAAATTCCAAGATTGAACACAACACTCCTGTTGTTCTATGTTGACACTAGAAATTTTTTGAAAGCAATAAGAGGCAACGGATATCGTCTCATCACCAAAGGGGTACGTCCCCTATCGAAACCATCATGCTTGTTGTGAGAGGCTCTGGTTTGTGAGAAGCTTATACCTGAACCTGCCCCAAACGAGAATTTTTTTTCACCACGTCATGTTGATGCCGCTCCATGATAGCATGCCAAGTTTCATGAATTTCAGACAAGTTTTGGATTTACTAGAATTTAAAAACCAGGCATCTCAACGTTTTGCCAGCAATCAACAGTCCCATGGTGTTTGAATTTCATTCCCATCTCTTGCATGGGACCTAGAAATTCACCCAAGGATGCACATGTGATTTTTCAACCAACTTTGGTGCATTGGAGCATGTGCTTGCAGTTCAAATTTGAATTATGCACATAAAATGCATAGAAAACCCAGTTAATGTATAAATAAGGCCAAACGAACCCCGAAAAATTCCAAGATTGAACACAACACTCCTATTTTTCTATGTTGACACTAGAAATTTTTTGAAAGCAATAAGAGGCAACGGATATCGTCCCGTCCCAAAGGTGGTACGTTCCCTATCGAAACCATCATGCTTGTTGTGATAAGCTCTCGTTTGTGAGAAGCTTATACCCAAACCTGCCCCAAATGGGACAAATTTTTCACCACGGCATGTTGATGCCGCTCCATGATAGCATGCCAAGTTTCTTGAATTTCAGACGAGTTTTCGATTTACTAAAATTTAAAAACCAGGTATCTCAATGTTTTTCCGGCAATCAACAGTGCGCTGGTGTTTGAAATTCATTCCTATCTCTTGCATGGGACCTACAAATTCACCCAAGGACACACATGTGATTTTTCAACCAACTTTATTGCATTGGAGCATGTGCTTGTAGTTCAAATTTTAATTATGCACATAAAATGCCTAGAAAACCCAGTTAATGTATAAAAAGGGCCAAAGGAACCCAGAAAAATTCATTCCCATTTCTTCCATGGGACCTAAGCATGCACTGAAGGACACCGATTTGTTTTTTCAAGCAATTTTGTATGCACCGGAGCATGTGCATGTAGTTTAATTTTGAATTGTGCACATAAAATGGCTAGAAAACCAGTTTAATGTATGAAATGTCCAAACGAACCCTGAATAATTCCAATTCTTTTACGACACACATACAGTTGCATGTTCACTACAGATAAAAGGTCTAACAATTCAAACACCGTCCATTGCCGCTGTGACCCCATTTAGTAATTCAAATCAAATAGATCCCACAAAGTTTATTCTCACCAACCGTGTGAGATGTAGTACAAAATATCTTGGAGCACCGTTGGTGTATAGTATGCCTATGGCTTACACGAGAAGGTGTGTCGGCTACAGTCCATAGCCGGCGTGTCAAGCACACTAGCTCGCTCCCCCAAAACTCCTGCCTCTGCATCCCTCGCAATCTCGAAAATATCTACCGCCTGGAAGGTTTTAATGTTTGATAGCACACGATTAGTATGTGCGGACCGTGTCCGTGTGTGATGTATGTTACTCCCGCTCTGCTTCAGTCCCTTGATTCAGATTTTCAGTAGCCCCGGCATTTTACTCCCACCTGTGCATCCCTCGCAATCTCAAAAATACATGCTCTCCCTTGATCCAAATTTTTCAGACGCCTCGCCTTGTTACTCCCGCCTAGTAAAATTTTCAGTTACCGCGGTATTTCCTCAAACACAACCTCCGCTCACACAGACACACACAACCCTCGAAACCATTGGTAGGTCGCTACCATCGCCCGCGCCTCCATCCTCAACCTCTGCCTGTGTGCCGGGGAGCTCGAGTAGCCAATGGCCAAAAAGAGGTTTATCGTGGCCTTTTCGCGCGATGCCGGCGAGGTGGCCACCGACGTGTCCCCGTTGTCCTCCACGGGCCTGATCCGCCGTCACCAGTCCCCCGATCTGCCCGCTGCCGCGCCCCTACGCCGGTTCGAGGACTTCCCCATCCTCCCCCAGACCCGGCAGCCGACGAAGTTCTACCTTGAGGTCTGGCGGCTGCGGTGGGGGACGTGGGTCGCCGAGATTATAGATAGAGATACCTACACCCACTGGTGGCTCGGTAGCTTCCACACGGCCAAGCTCACTGCCATGTAGTATGACCGCTGGCAGGTCCTCTACCACAGCGCGGTGGCTAGGCTCAATTTCCCCTTCGGCACACGTCCGGTCCACCTTGTTCCGCCGGAGCCAGGGTTGGTGAGCTCGGCTATGGCGCGGGAGGACCGCGAGGCGTGGGAGCGTCTTGAGGCCGAGGCCGCCGACAAGACCTACATGCAAGAGCTCAGCCGGTAGCACCCGGAGCTTGTGGAGGCGGAGCGGGCGATCTTTGCCAGCACGGAGGGCGGCGAGGTTATCGCACTCTCCTCCGATGACGAGGTCGAAGGTGGCGAGGACGGCGGCATGGAGGGCGGCGAGGTTATCACGCTCTCCTCTAATGACGAGGTTGAAGGCGGTGGTGACGGCAGCGCGGAGGGCGTCGAGGTGGGCCCCAAGGACGAGGCGATCGACGTCGACGAGTGGAGGAGTGCCTTCCCCAACGACGGTATTGGCCCAGACCCGGCTCGCGGCACACCGTACATGAGGAGGAAGGATTGGCTCGACCTCTACTTCGACCGGAAGTAGTTTAGGTTAGTTTAAATTTATGTTTTATGTTCGGGTATGCAAAACTATCTATGTTTATGTTTGAATGCATCCTACTTTCGGTTAACCTGCTTTGAACTTGATCAGATTGAAGTTTAGAACCTTAAGTTTAGGGGATCGACTAGAAAAGGCCAAAAATTGCTGGAGTATATATATCCACTAAGGGTTTTAGTCCTTTAACTTTTTAAGGATCGCCTAGAGATGTCCTTATGACTTGTTTATTTCAGTCCTTCACAATGTGATGCTCTATATGTGCAACTATTTGCTATGCAGTTCAATTTTAGCTACAATAGTTTCAACAATACCACTATGAATTACGATATTTGGTTGCTGTTAAGGATATTCCAGTTAACATGCCTTTTCAATTTTCAATTGTTGTTTAGAAACATGCATTGTACTGAATGACTAAATATGCAATCCCAGGCTACATAGCAACAAGGAAGAGTGTTACCTTAGTGTTCTGATGATGTCTAGATATACATGTAATAAAATCTTATATAATGGGATGGATGGAGTGTTGTACTACATCATTTTTCAATTGTTGTTTAGCTTCTAATATTAACTTGGTGCTTTTAGGTACATATATCATTGCCAAAGATCCATACTTCGACCCTTTCTACGTATGGGGCAATGAGATATTCATGAACCAGCATCAAGTGAGGAAACTGATAAAGATTGTTACTAAAATGGGTCAAAAGATGTCAATCGAACTATTTGTTTTCACTTTATGCAAGAAAAAAGTGAACTGCGGGATGGTAAGTAAGAACTATGTAGCCTTCTTTTTACTGCCCGTAATGAGTTGTGTTAGATGACAATATCTGAATCCTTTTTCTTTTACAGTGGATCATGAAGCAGTTTACTCAAGATTACCTCTCAAACTACATGATTGGTGGCCGACCATCACAAGGGGTTGGACTAGAGTCATGCATGCCTTCTGCATCTAGGAGAGCCCAATAGGGCCATTCCGCTTCACCTTCTTCAGCAACTGGAATGTCTGTCGCCTCTTTCTTTACCATCTGTAATACTACAAGTATAGAACCCTGGTACATAATTCTTTATTTGGTGCTTCTGTAATTCTTAAAAATATGTACAAGTGATTCAAATAATGCATTGGTTCTTTGAACCTGATGGATATGAATAAAGCTATAGCCTACTTTCAAGTTTAAATTAGGTACAATTTTAAATAGCAGCAATTAAATTAGGGCGAAATTACGTTGTGTGGGTCATTACGACACACACGATTGGTAAAACACAAACGTTTGTGATATACACAATAATCCGAGATGGTTCACAGAGAGAAAACGTGTGCAAGCATGCACACAGTTGCCGTTTTGCAAAGCATGTGTGATGTCAGACACTATCACATACAGTGCGGGAAAACTAAATGTGTGTGATTGTTTACCTATCGTACACGTTTTATAATCATGAAATGTTTGTGATGTGCCAGACATCATAAAACTCGCGTGCATAGAATCTTCTGAGAAAACTCCCGTGCCTGGAATCTGCCTGGTTTTAGGCAGAACCAGAAAACTTCGACTGCGATGGAAATGCGAGCACAAACGAGTAGCAAGGATGAAGCATTTGGGATATTCGACATATCAGAAACGGTTATATAGGGACAACTATATGCATCAAGGCTCCGTATCCCCGACGATTTCTGGGTCGTGTGGGAAGGACCCCCCTATCGCCCACACTCACTTGGAGACAGTTCCATATGCCGTCGCGGAAAGGGGTTAAAAACCGTTTGTTTAGGACCGACGCGCACCAGTGTTGTTTGCTAATAAAAGTGTTTCTTCTGATCCTAATGATATGCCTTTGTCCACTTTGATTGAGAATAATAATGAATCTATGGATGTGAATTTTGTTGGTATGAATAATTTTGGTAACAACGCGTATAGAGGAAATTTTAATTCTAGGCCGTTTCCTAGTAATTCCTCTAATAATTATGGTAATTCCTACAACAACTCTTATGGAAATTTTAATAAGATGCCCTCTGATTTTGAGATTAGTGTTAAAGAATTTATGAGTTCGCAAAATAATTTCAATGCTTCGGTTGAAGAAAAATTGCTTAAGATTGATGAGTTGGCTAGGAATGTGGATAGAATTTCTCTTGATGTTGATTCTTTGAAACTTAGATCTATTCCACCTAAACATGATATTAATGAGTCTCTCAAAGCCATGAGAATTTCCATTGATGAGTGCAAAGAAAGAACCGCTAGGATGCGTGCTAAAAAAGATTGGTTTGTGAAAGCGTGTTCTTCTAGTTTTCATGATAATAATGATGAAGATCTAAAAGTGATTGATGTGACTCCTATTAAATCTTTGATTTCCAATATGAATCTTGATAAAGATGCGATTGGAGATGAGTCAACTTTAGTTAAAAGGCGTCCCAGTAATTCAGAGTTTTTAGATCTTGATGCCAAAATTAATAAAAGTGGGATTGAAGAGGTCAAAAGTTTACATAGCAATGAACCCACTATTTTGGATTTCAAAGAATTTAACTATGATAAGTGCTCTTTGATAGATTGTATTTCCTTGTTGCAATCCGTTTTAAATTCTCCTCATGCTTATATTCAAAATAAAGCTTTTACTAAACATATCGTTGTTGCTTTAATGCAACCCCATGAAGAAAAACTTGAACTAGAAGTTTCTATCCCTAGAAAACTTTATGATGAGTGAGAACCTACTATTATCATTAAGATTAAAGATTATGAATGCTATGCTTTGTCTGATTTGGCTGCTAGTGTTTCCACGATTCCAAAAACTTTGTGTGATGTGCTAGGTTTCCATGAATTTGATGATTGTTCTTTAAATTTGCATCTTGCGGATTCCACCATTAAGAAACCTATGGGAAGGATTAATGATGTTCTTATTGTTGCAAATAGGAATTATGTGCCCGTAGATTTCATTGTTCTTGCTATAGATTGCAATCCTACATGTCCTATTATTCTTGGTAGACCTTTCCTTAGAACCATTGGTGCAATTATTGACATGAAAGAAGCAAATATTAAATTCCAATTCCCGTTAAGGAAAGACATGGAACATTTTCCTAGGAAGAAAATTAAATTGCCTTATGAATCTATTATGAGAGCCTGCATACCAAAGTTGACAATACATAGATCTATTCTTGTTTTTATGCCTAGCTAGGGGCGTTAAACGATAGCACTTGTTGGGAGGCAACCCAATATTATTTTTTTGTTCTTTGCTTTTTGTTCCTATTTAGTAATAAATAATTCATCTAGCCTCTATTATGATTGTTTTTTTATGTTTTAATTAGTGTTTGTGCCATGTAAAGCCTTTAGGTTCTTCTTGGGTGAGTGTTGTTTGATCTTGCTGATAAAAACAGAAAGTATGAGCTAACGAAAATAATTTTCAATTTTTTACCAGAGTGCGATAAAATACCAATTCCAACTGAAGTAGATAAATATACAAATTATCCTGGTCGTCCTAATTTTTCAGATTTTTTGGATTTACAGAAGTATTCGAAACCTACAGATTGCTACAGACCGTTCTGTTTTTGACAGATTCTGTTGTTCGCGTGTTGTTTGCTTAATTTGATGCATCTATGGCTAGTGTTGGGGGGTATGAACCATTAAGAAGTTGGAATAAAGTAGGTTTAACACCAATATAAATAAAGAATGAGTTCATTACAGTACCTTAAAGTGGTGGTTTATTTTCTTATACTAACGGAGCTCATGAGATTTTCTGTTGAAGTTTTGTGTTGTGAAGTTTTCAAGTTTTTGGGTAAAGATTTGATGGATTTTGGAATAAGGAGTGGCAAGAGCCTAAGCTTGGGGATTCTCAGGAACCCCAAGGTAAAATTCAAGGACAACCGAAAGCCTAAGCTTGGGGATGCCCCGGAAGGCATCCCCTCTTTCGTCTTCGTCTATTGGTAACTTTACTTGAGGCTATATTTTTATTCACCACATGATATGTGTTTTGCTTGGAGCATCTTTTATGATTTGAGTCTTTGCTTTTTAGTTTACCATAATCATCCTTGTTGTACACACCCTTTGGGAGAGACACGCATGAATCCGAATTTATTAGAATACTCTATGTGCTTCATTTATATCTTTTGAGCTGGATAATTTTGCTCTAGTGCTTCACTTATATCTTTTTAGAGCACGGTGGTGGTTTTATTTTATAGAAATTATTGATCTCTCATGCTTCACTTATATTATTTTGAGAGTCTTTTAGAACAACATGGTAATTTGCTTTGGCTATAAAATTAGTCCTAATATGATGGGCATCCAAGATGGGTATAATAAAAACTTTCATATAAAGTGCATTGAATACTATGAGAAATTTGATTCCTTATGATTGTTTTGCGATATGAAGATGGTGATATTAGAGTCATGCTAGTTGAGTAGTTGTGAATTTGAGAGATACTTGTGTTAAAGTTTGTGATTCTCGTAGCATGCACGTATGGTGAACCGTTATGTGATGAAGTCGGAGCATGATTTATTTTATGATTTTCTTCCTTATGAGTGGCGGTCGGGGACGAGCGATGGTATTTTCCTACCAATCTATCCCCCTAGGGGCATGCGCGTAATACTTCATTTTGATAACTAATAGATTTTTGCAATAAGTATCTGAGTTCTTTATGACTAATGTTGAGTCCATGGATTATACGCACTCTCACCCTTCCACCGTTGCTAGCCTCTCTAGTATCGTGTAACTTTCATCGGTACAATAAACCCACCATTTATCTTCCTCAAAATATCCACCATATCTACCTATTATGGCATTTCCATAGCCACTCCGAGATATATTGTCATGCAACTTTCCACCGTTCCGTTTATTATGACACGCTTCATCATTGTCATATGGCTTTGCATGATCATGTAGTTGAAATCGTATTTGTAGCAAAGCCACCATTAATAATTTTACATACATGTCACTCATGATTCATTGCACATACCGGTACACCGCCGGAGGCATTCACATAGAGTAATATTTTATTCTAAGTATCGAGTTGTAATTCTTGAGGTGTAAGTAAATAAAACTGTGATGATCATCATTATTAGAGAATTCACTGGTACAACAACGTGCTAAACAAACAGTTTTTAACCCCTTTCTGCGACGGCATTTGGAACCGTCGCCAAGTGAGTGTGTGCGATAGGGTGTCCTTCGCACACGACCCAGAAAACATTGGGGATAGGCCCTCCTAGGACCCAGGCTGGGGCCGTGTGCGATCGGGCGAGGCATCAAAACCCAATCATTTCCATAGGTATGTACATCCCACATGGTAATACGAGAAAATCATTTCCATAGGTATGCACATCCCACATGGTGAATCCCAGAAAAACATTTTCGTAGGTATCTATATCACACACAGTCAATCCAAGGAATTTGTTTCTGTTCTTATGTACATCCCACACAGTCAATCCAGGGAAAACTATTCTGTTCATATGTATATCGCACACAGTTCTTATGTGGAAACGTTTATGCAAGGTGGCCTAACACAAACAGTTCGCTGCCGGAAGCCATGTGTGATTGTCAGTCGATCGAACACGCCTACTTTCTAGAAACCGTGTGGGTTGTTTGAGTTCATCCCCCGCGGTGCTGTCTGAGTATCCGTTTACAATAGAAAACCCCAATAAGCAGGGTAATTAGCCTATTATTGATAATCCATGTACTAATCAAACTGATATTTCTTATAAAACACGCCAGATATTTCGTATCCGTATAAAAGCAACCAGAATTTCATAATCGAATTACATCAGATAGCTTCGGCACTCAGTTACACCATTACACAACAGCACCAAGTTTCACATGCAGCATCAAAAACCTATGGAAAGTAGCATCATACACGGTAAATAGACAGATGAATCTCATTTGGGAAACTGCAGAAGCGGAAGGCAAATATTGAGCCTTCGGTGATGTTGAATGTCCTTGCAACTTTATGCCAGTGGCTATGGATAATTGCCCGCCCAACCTTCGTCCTCTTCAGCAAGACTTCAATATTGTATCATGGGTGTTGAATGAATATCTTCCTCGCCTCTTGACCATGCAGGTGGTTTGAGAGGTAATCATTAGTGAACTGCTTTGAAAAGTATTAAAAACAAAGCTATGCATAAATCGCTGTTGTAAATTTTGAAATGGCGCAAGGGGTAAAAACAAGGTAAAAGAGTTGGTACCATCCTATAGTTTACTGATTTCTTCTTCATTGTGCAAACAAAGATCTTGCTGTTATTCGTCGCAAGTTTCTTCATCCTAACAATCTTTCTGAGTTTCTTGACTTGACTGATATTCATGGACATCTCATTTCCCCATATGCAAAACGGGTCGAACAGTGGGTCTAAGCCTTTGACAGCAGGACCTACATGTGCAAGACCAAATTGTAAGAAACCTAAATATTAGAATGATTCCTGCAACTGCACAATAATGTGCTATTAGCTAAAGGACCCTGCTTGAACAAACCTCGATGGTAAACCGCAGTGTCCCCCATTGTTTCCCTGCAACACACATAAGGAAGATCTTGACCAGGTTAACTGAGAGTTGCCATACTATCAGTATTATATGCATTGAGTACAGCCAAATTTGATTGGTGTCACATGCATAACAATACAAAATTGTACCCACAACAAATGAAAATAAAATTGCAGAACTGAACCAAGCAGTTAAATGGGTAGCAGACCAAATGAAACAAAATAGTTAACTGAGCACGACATTGCATAATAGAAACATGTACTAGAAGATAAGTCAGTTAACAAAATAAAGAATGCTTGAGAATAGTACTACGAAATGTAGCAATTGTTGGACCAAAGTGTTAATTGAACATTACATTTCAGAGGACCAAACTGTTAACTGAACATCAGATTGCATATTAACATTACAGAGGACAAATCACTAGAAGGCACTGGCGGTGGCCTCGAGAAAACATCATGAACTGTATTTTAAAGTAGACAACCGCGTGGCGGTGTCGACGGTGGCCTCGAAGACGAGGTGCTCCTCCAAGATCTAGCGGTCGACATGCATGGCAGCCATAGCGACCTCGTTCGCGCGTGCGGCCGCATGCTACTCAGTTCCATATTATACTGCGTGTAAAATTGCTATGGGCAGCGCTTAATTGGAGGAGGGGGCAGTGATTTCGCTGGAAGGTGTCACTCCGTCGGTCGAGGCATGTGGGATGGGAAAGGAGTAGGATGGTGTGGGTGGGGTGTGGATTACCTGACCATATCGACGAGGTCGCGTAGCAAGAAGAAGGGTCGGTGGCGAGGAGGTCGCGCAGCAAGAAGAAGGGTCGCCGGCGAGGAGGCGGCGCTGCAAGAAGAAGGGTCACCAGCGAGGAGGCAATGCTGCAAGAAGAAGAGTAGCCGGCAAGGAGGCGGCGCTTCAAGAAGAAGGGTCGCTGGTGAGGAGGCTGAGCTACCAGTAAGCAGCAGTGAAGGTTTGAACTTGGAAAGCAAGAAGGAATAGTGGAAATGTGGCTTTTGGTAGGAGGGAGGGGCCGGGGAGATAGATATTTCCGTAGTGGCCAAAAAAATTTGCTCGGTACCGTGAGAAACTGGCGCGCACGTGTGGTTCAAGCGGGGGCGGTGGACTGTAGACGACGAAGCTTCCTGCGTAAGCCAGACAAGACGGTGTGCCAAGATATTTAATATCGCATCCCACACGATTCTTTCTAGTAAACTATTTGTGGTATACCTGATTTTTTCATTATGTTTTGAAGGACAAAATGGTGTTACGGAGGGAAAGGATGGTGTTTGACTTGCTAGAACTTTTACGTACAGTGAACATGCAACTAGTACATGAGTGTCGTGTTTTAATTTGGAATTATTCCGGGTTCGTTTGCCATTTTTATGCATTAGTTGAGTTTTTGGGCATTTAATGTGCACAATTCAAATTTGAACTACAAGCACATGCTCCAATGCACCAAAGTTTGCTGAAAAATCACATGTGTGTCTTTGGGTGAATTTATAGGCCCCATGCAAGAAATGGGAATAAAATTCAAACATTTGGGTGTCGTGGCTTGTCTGGAATGATTGATATACCTGGTTTTTTAATTCTTGTAAATCCAAATCACGGCTAAAAATCATGAAACTTGGCACAGTGTCATGACATGGCACCAACATGCTGCAGTAATTTTTTTGGCCGAATTGGGACAAGCTTTGGTGTAAGCTTCTTGCAAACCGGAGCTTCCCTCAAGAAGGCTCTTGGTTCCGAGAGGGGACGTGTCACCCCCGTGTGCGAAAGGACATACGTGCACTGCCTTCTCCCGCATTAATTTTTGTACACTGGCAGATTAGACCAAATAGAAGTATTGTGCTAAATTTTGGAATTATTTTGTGTTCGTTTGGCCTTTTTATAACTTAATTGAGTTTCTGGGCATTTAACGTGCATAATTCAAATTTGAACTACAAGCACATGCTCCAATGCACCAAAGTTGTTTGAAAAATCACATGTGTGTCCTTGGGTAAATTTCTAGGTCCCATGCAAGAGATGGGAGTGAAATTCAAACATCTGGGGATCGTGGCTTGGCCGGAAAGATTAAGAAACTTGGTTTTTTAATTCCTGTAAATCCAAAACACACCTGAAAATCATGAAATTTGGCATGGTGTCATGACATGGCACCAACATGCTGCGGTAATTTTTTTGGCCGAATTGGGACAAGCTTTGGTGTAAGCTTCTTGCAAACCGGAGCTTCCCTCAAGAAGGCTCGTGGTTCTGAGAGGGAACGTGTCACCTCCATGTGCGAAATGACATACGTACACTACCTTCTCCCGCCTTAATTATTTTACACTGGCAGATTAGACCAAATAGAAGTACCATGCTATATTTTGGAATTATTCTAGGTTCGTTTGGCCTTTTTATACAATAATTGAGTTTCTGCGCATTTAATGTGCATAATACAAATTTGAACTACAAGCACAGGCTCCAATGCACCAAAGTGAAAAATCACATGTGTGTCCTTGGGTGAATTTCTAGGTCCCACGCAAGAGATGGGAGTGAAATTCAAACATCTAGGCATCGTGGCTTAGCCGAAAAGATTGAGAAACTTGGTTTTTTAATTCTTGTAAATTCAAAACACGCCTGAAAATCATGAAACTTGGGATGGTGTCATGACATGGCACCAACATGCTGCGGTAACTTTTTTTGGCCGAATTGGGACAAGCTTTGGTGTAAGCTTCTTGCAAACTGGAGCTTCCCTCAAGAAGCTCGTGGTTCCAAGAGGGAACGTGTCACCTACATGTGCCCAACAACATACGTACACTGCCATCTCCTGCCTTAATTTTTTTACATAGGCAGATTAGACCAAATAGAAGTACCGTGCTAAATTTTGGAATTATTCCGGGTTTGTTTGGCCTTTTTATACATTAATTGAGTTTGCGTGCATTTAATGTGCATAATTCAAATTTGAACTACAAGCACAAGTGTAACACCCCGGATGTAACTTTCCCAATTTGTACTCCAACTCTTGCCGTTTCTGGCGTTAAGTTATTTTATTTTCTCGGGTTCGGGTCTTTGTCTCCATGTGTTGTTATCGTTGTCATGCATCTCATATCATGTCATCATGTGCATTGCATTTGCATACGTGTTCGTCTCATGCATTCGAGCATTTTCCCCGTTGTCGGTTTTGCATTCCGGCGTTTCGTTCTCCTCCGGTGGTCATTTTTCAACCTTTTTTTCGTGTGTGGGGATTAAACATTTCCGGATTGGACCGAGAATTGCCAAGCAGCCTTGGTTTACTACCAGTAGACCGCCTGTCAAGTTTCGTATCATTTGGACTTCGTTTGATACTCCAATGGTTAACAGAGGGACCGAAAAGGCCTCGTGTGTGTTGCAGCCCAACACCCCTCCAATTTGGACCAAAACCCACCTAATCCTTCTCCATCATTTAGAGCGTTCGATCACAATCGCGTGGCCAAAAACCGCACCTCATTTGGACTCTCCTAGCTCCTCCTATGCCTATTTAAAGAGCCCCCGAAAATCTCCTTCTCCTTCCTCCCGAAAAACCCTAGATCCACCCCTCGCGCGCGCCGGACATTGTCCGTCCGGACCGGACGCGTCCGCGCCGCCACCGCCGCCCAATCGCGCGCCGCCACGTGGCCTTCATCATCGCCGCCGCCGCTCCGGCCCGGGAGGCCCAGGTCGGGCCCCCGAGGCCCAGTCCTCCGCGCCGCCGCCCACCTTCGTCTTCCTCCGCGCCCGCCGGCGCGCGCCGCCGCACCGGGCCGCCGCGGCCACCGCCGCGCTCCGCCGCCACACCATCTCCGCCCCCCGCCTCGGCTTCCGCAGCCACCGCCCGTCTCCGCCTCGGCCGGCCAGCTCCCTCCTCCGGCCCGATCCGGTCGAGGAGCGACCGGATCCGGCGCCCCAACCTCGCCGGCCGCCGTCTTCGAACTCCGGTGAGCTCCCCGGCCATCCTCGTTTTGCATGCTCGGGTCAAACCCTAGATCCGGAGGTCGAAATTCTACTAAGTCCTCGTGTTTTTCAGTTTCAAGTGCTCCTGTTCATCGTGTCGTATCTCCGAATCCGTAACTCCGTTTCTGGCATATAGCATATCGAAATGTTCATCTTAGAGAGTAAATCATTTAGTTCCATTGCATCATTTTCATTTGAGTTCATCTTGATGCCCGAAATGCTGTTAGAAGAGGGCTACTTGAGATAATTGTTAGATCTGCTACTCCATTTAGATATTTGTCTTTTTTGCCATGATTAATGTGTGCATGATATGCCCATGAGTTCTACATATGTTTTTTAAGGGTTTTGTCATCTTTCCAGAGGTGCAACCCATGTAATTTTGTGATGTGTGTGGTGACTAGCACAAGCTTGCAAAGTGGTGCACTTGGTAATTCTGATTTCAGGGACTTAGCATTTCCACTAAGTCCTTGAGCTGTTTATCTCATATGGTCATATGTTCATATTGTTTCCTAGTGATCCGTGCCTCTTTTGAGGATGATCAGTAAGGATGTTTTGTTAATCTTGTAATGCTCTATCCATCCATGTCTTTGTTTGCAATTATGGAGCACCCTAGCTTGAGTCAATCGAGCTCTACTTTTGCTACTTTGTGAATCTGGGCAGATTGTCAACTTGTTTGCAATTTTGCCGATGATGTTGTAGTTGATCCGTGCATGCTATGATATTGATCTTGCCATGTCTAGCTTATAATTTGTGTGTTCTTGATAGATGTATGCTTAGCTTTTCATGACTTACTCCGTAGTGAGCGCATCGAGCTCGTAAACATGCCTACTTGATATCTGTTTCAACATGTGCCAGTTGAGTGCATCGAGCTCGTAAACATGTCTACTTGATAACTGTTTCAGCATGTGCCAGTTTTCACTAAGTCTATGATCTGATTATGTTTTTGCCATGTTCACATGCTTGCAATTGTATTTTCTGATCCCTTTTGGCTCAAGGTCACTAAAGGACTTTTGTTAATCTCTTTGAGTAGCTCCATGCCATGCTTTACTTTGCCATGTTCATGTACTGTAGCATGTAGTTTTGTTGCTCCTAAGAGTGCTACCTGATCTGAAATTCCAGAAAAGTGTTGATTTCACTAAGTCTGAAATCTGTTTGCCATATGCATTTTTGCCATGCTTGTTTGAACCTGTTAATGGATGAATTGCCTGTAGCTCAGTGCTAGACTTTTGTTAAGCATCTTGAATGCATCCCTGCCATGTATTTTTGTTTTCATGTTTGAGTGCTGTAGCTTGTTCATCTCTTTGCATTTAGATGGCTACTTGCTGTAAATCGCAGACCGGTGTCATATTTGTTTTGCTTGCCATTTCCAAACCGTAACTCCGATTCCGGCGTTCTTTATATTGTTTTCAAGCGATTTCATCTCATCTTTCCAGTGGCACACTTGGATTTCCATTTTGAGGCCAGGATCATGCATCCCTTGTCACATCTTGCATATGCATCCCGCATAGCATATCATCTTTGCATCATATTGTTTGATCCTTGCACGTGGTTGATTGTGTCCTTGTTGCTTGTTTGTCTTGTTTGGGTAGAGCCGGGAGACGAGTTCGCTAACGAGGAGCCCGTTGAGTTTTCTTTCGAGGATCCAGTCAACTCTGACAACTTTGCAGGCAAGATGATCATACCCTCGAAATCACTACTATCTTTGCTTTGCTAGATGCTCGATCTTTTGCTATTCTAATGCTACAATGTCTACCACTTGATTTCAAGCCTCCCAAATTTCCATGTCAAACCTCTAACCCACCATGTCCTAGCAAACTGTTGATTGGCTATGTTACCGCTTTGCTAAGCCCCTCTTATAGCGTTGCTAGTTGCAGGTGAAGATTGGAGGCCGTTCCTTGTTGGAACATTCATTACTTGTTGGGATATCATTATATTGCCATGTTATCTTAATGCATCTATATACTTGGTAAAGGGTGGAAGGATCGGCCTCTCTCCTAGTGTTTTGTTCCACTCTTGCCGCCCTAGTTTCCGTCATATCGGTGTTATGTTCCCGGATTTTGCGTTCCTTACGCGGTTGGGTTATAATGGGAACCCCTTGATAGTTCGCCTTGATTAAAGATTTTCCAGCAATGCCCAACCTTGGTTTTACCATTTTCCACCTAGCCTCTTTTCCCTTGGGTTTCCGGATCTCGAGGGTCATCTTATTTTAAACCCCCCCGGGCCAGTGCTCCTCTGAGTGTTGGTCCAACCTAGAGCCCCTTGCAGCGCCACCTCGGGGAAACTCGAGGGCTGGTTTTAGTTGTACGGATTGCTTATCCGATTGTGCCCTGAGAACGAGATATGTGTAGCTCCTATCGGGATTTGTCGGCACATTCGGGCGGTGTTGCTGGTCTTGTTTTAACCTGTCGAAGTGTCTTGAAGAACCGAGGTACCGAGTCTGATCGGAACGTTCGAGAGGAGGTCTATTCCTTCGTTGACCGTGAGAGCTTGTCATGGGCTAAGTTGGGACTCCCCTGCAGGGATTTGAACTTTCGAAAGCCGTGCCCGCGGTTATGGGCAGATGGGAATTTGTTAATGTCCGGTTGTAGATAACTTGAACCTTAACTTAACTAAAATGAATCAACTGAGTGTGTTATCGTGATGGCCTCTTCTCGGCGGAGTCCGGGAAGCGGACACGGTGTTGGAGTAATGCTTGCGCAGGATGTTCTCTAGTTTCTCGCTCGCGCTTTGCCTCCTCTTCTCGCTCTCTTTTACAAATAAGTTAGCCACCATATTTGCTAGTCGCTTGCTACAGCTCCATATATTTACCTTGCCTTACCTATAAGCTTAAATAGTCTTGATCGCGAGGGTGCGAGATTGCTAAGTCCCTGTGGCTCATAGATTACTATTACACCAGATGCAGGGCCTGATGATTCCGCTCCAGGAGACGCGCTTGAGCTCAAGTGGGAGTTCGACGAAGACTCTCAACGTTACTATGTTTCCTTTCCTGATGATCAGTAGTGGTGCCCAGTTGGGGGTGATTGGGACTGTGTCGCATGTTGGGTTATCTTTTATTTTGGCGCCGTAGTCGGGCCATGAGTGTTTAGATGATGTAATGTTATTTATGTACTTGATTGACGTGGCGAGTGTAAGCCAACTATGTTATCTCCCCTTTTATTATCTATATAACATGGGATGTTGTGAAGATTGCCTAACTTGCGACATATGCCATCAATGCGATTATGCCTCTAAGTCGTGCCTTGACACGTGGGAGATATAGTCGCATCGAGGGTGTTACAAGTTGGTATCAGAGCCTTCCCCGACCTTAGGAGCCCCATTGCTTGATCGTTTTTAGCGGCCGAGTTGTGTCTAGAAAAATGTTTTGAGTCATTTAGGAATTATATATCGGAGAGTTTAGGAATTCTTTTTACTTCTCAGTCTCCTCATCGCTCTGGTAAGGCATCCTGGCGTAGAGTTTTGACTCTTCTCTTCTCAAATTTCACTAAATTTTTTTTAGGATCACGCGGGTATCTTGGAATCGTTCCGATGGTTTTATGATGAGAACATTGTCTTGGTGCCTCCTGTCAGGGGTTTTGTGGAAGTGTCCCGGGGAGTTGAGCTCTGAGGTATTGTCGTCATAATTTCATCGTTGCAATTCTGGAATACCTGAGTTTAGTACGCCGACATCAAAAATCTCTTTTATGCAGTTCGTTGGTGAGATAACCTCGACGCCACCCAGTACTGGGGCGGGAGTTCGGGAGTATCGCCATAACTTGTATAACAGATGCTTTTCGAAGGTTGAGGTAGATGGTTTCCGAAGTTTTTCTTGGTTATGTGTTGAAGGATGGATACAGCTGGATGTAGGATTTGCTAGATTTGGGTGAGATATTATGCTTCCCCTGTATCCCCAAGACCTGATTGCATAACCGGAAAGGTTCGGGAGTTTCATAGGTGGGAATTCTTGTAGCTCTAGTTCTTCTTCCACGGATATTGGTTTGAGATTGGGATTTCTTACCGATTATTCGTTCTTGATCCGTACCTTGGTGATTTATTTCTCTACCTTAATTCTAAGTGGCTTCTCAATTTATGGATATGTGACCATTTCAAGAGGAATGCATTCATTCATTTTGTTCGGATGTGAAGACGATATGTTGCAATTTTCATTCCGTTGGATTCAGCTTCAATATTTGTTTATCAATGTGCTAATGGATGTCAACCTCCTCAGGATGGCTCCTCCAACACGCACGACTCCGAATCCTGATCCGCCACCACCTCCCCCTCCTCCGGAGGCATGGCAAGCTGTGATGGCCGCAACCAATGCAAACACACAGTTGATCATGCAAATTCTTCAAGAGCGCAATCAAGGCAACCAAGGGAATCAAGGCAACAATCAGAATCACTTTGCTACACTCAACCAGTTCCTTGCTAACGGGCCAAACACTTTCAGCCATTGTGTTGAGGTAACCGATGCTGACGATTGGCTTATGGATCTGTGCAAGCATTTCGAGTGCAGTAACGTTAGGCCTGAGGACTTTGTCAAGTTCCCTTCCTTCCAACTCAAAGATCAAGCTGCAGATTGGTTCCAGCGGTACAAGGATTCCAGAGGTGGACGTGTTATCACTTGGGATGAATTCCATCAAGATTTCCGAGCTCATCATATTCCTCAAAGCGTGGTTGAAAGCAAGCGTGAGGAATTCCGCAACCTGAAGCAAGGCTCTTTGTCTGTCTATGACTACAAGAAGTTGTTCCAGAAACTCGCCCGCTTTGCTAAGCAGGACGTACCTGATGAGAAGAGCATGATATACCAGTTTAGGGGTGGTCTCAGAGAAGAAATTCAGCTAGCTCTTGTTCTCTTTGAGCCCTTGAGATACGGTGAGTTCTACAACATGGCATTGAAGCAAGAGGCTGCTCAATTGAGGTGTGATGCTTCTAAGAAGCGAGTCAGAGATGTTACTCCTTCTTCCTCTACTCAAGTGGCCAAGCAGCAGAAGTATTGGCTTCCTCCTCCTCTGTTCCGTCAGCCGTATCAGCAGAAGAGCAAAGGTGGCAGTGGTTCTTCCCACCCACCCAACCCTGGCTTTCAGAACAAGACTTCGTCTCAAGCTCCAAGATCGAGTGCTCCGTATCACCGTCCGCTTTCAGAGGTCACGTGCAACAAGTGCCAATAGAAGGGTCACTATGCCAACAAGTGTTTCAACCAGAGGCGTCTTCCTCCTCCTCCTGTCAGATCGGCAAGTACAGCTGTGGTCAAGCATAACCCCAAGCACACCAAGGTCAACTTGATGAATGCAGCTCAGGCAGAGGATTCATCAGATGTCATTATGGGTAACCTTCCTGTTAATGATATTCCCGCAAGAGTTCTTTTTGACACTGGTGCATCGCATTGTTTCATCTCGAGACCTTTTGCATCTAGGCATGATTTTGTTACTCAAGTGTTGCCAAAACCGTTGGCTATTGTCTCTCCAGCCCGTCAAATGTCATCTCGAGTATGCGTTCCGGATGTTACAATCACTTTGGGTGACTATAAGTTCTTGTCCTCTCCAAATGTTCTTGGTGACTCGGATATTGATCTTATTCTCGGAATGGATTGGCTTTCTAAGCACAAGGCTCAGCTTGATTGTGCAGCCAGACAGATTCATTTGACTCATTCGTCTGAGGATGTAATTGTCTTTGCCGCTCGGGATAATACCATCCGTCTGTTTTCTCTCAATGAGAAGGGTGAACTCGATGCCATCTCACAAATTCCAGTCGTTTGCGAATATCAAGACGTCTTTCCAGAAGAGCTTCTAGGAATGCCTCCGCACCGGCCAGTTGAATTCGTTATTGATCTTGAGCCTGGCACGGAACCTGTGTGCAGACGTCCTTACAAGCTCGGACCTGAAGAGTCAAAGGAGCTGAAGAAGCAACTCGATATTCAAGAGAAAATGGGTCTCATAAGGCCTAGTTCTTCTCCGTGGGGTTGTGGTGTTCTTTTTGTGAAGAAGAAGGATGGAACGGACCGACTTTGTGTTGATTACCGTCCATTGAACAAGAAGACCATCAAGAACAAATATCCACTTCCCAATATCAACAAGCTGTTCAAACAACTCAAAGGTGCCCAAGTATTCTCCAAGCTTGATCTCCGTATGGGTTATCATCAGATTCGAATCCGTGAGCAAGATATTCCCAAGACGGCTTTCAGGACAAGCTATGGTTCTTACGAATACACTGTCATGTCTTTTGGCCTCGTCAACGCTCCTCCGACGTTCTCTCGCATGATGAACTTCATCTTCAACGCCTACACCAATGACTTTGTTTTGGTCTATCTCGACGACATTCTGGTTTTCTCAAAGAACAAGGAAGATCATGCCAAGCAATTGCGTTTGGTACTTGATAAGCTCAGGGAACATCAGTTCTACACCAAGTTCTCCAAGTGTGAATTTTGGCTCGATGAGGTTCTTTATCTCGGTCATATCATCTCTGCCAAGGGAATTGCCGTGAATCCTGAGAAGGTGTCTGCAATTGTGAATTGGGAACCTCCTCAGAACGTGAAGCAACTCCATAGCTTCCTCGGTCTCGCAAGCTACTATCGTAGATTCGTTGAAAACTTTTCTAAGATCGTGAAGCCTCTCTCTAATCTTCTTCAGAAGCACGTCAAGTACGTTTGGTCTCCGGAGTGTGACATTGCTTTCAACACTTTGAAAGAGAAATTGATCACTGCTCCAGTTCTGACTCCGCCTGATGAATCCAAGCCGTATGAGGTCTTTTGTGATGCCTCTCTCCAAGGTCTTGGCGTAGTATTGATGCAAGAGAATAAAGTTGTTGCTTATACCTCTCGCCAGTTGAAGCCTAATGAGAAGAACTACCCCACTCATGATCTCGAGTTGGCGGCAGTTGTGCATGCTCTTTTGACTTGGAGACATCTCTTATTGGGAAGAAAAGTGGACATCTTCACTGACCACAAGAGTCTCAAGTACATCTTCACTCAGCCTAATCTCAACCTCAGGCAAACTCGATGGGTCGAAATGATTCAAGAGTATAATCCGAGTATCGAGTATACTCCAGGCAAGGCCAATGTGATTGCTGACGCATTGAGCAGAAAGGCTTATTGCAATAGTCTTATTCTCAAGCCTTATCAACCCGAGCTTTGTGAAGCTTTCCGCAAAATTAATCTGCAAGTTGTTCCTCAAGGTTTCCTCGCCAACCTTCAAGTCTCTCCTACCTTAGAAGACCAGATTCGCCAACCCCAGCTTCTTGATGCTATGGTGAAAAAGGTGAAGATTGGGATTGCCAAGAGTCAACCCAAGTACAAGTGCTACCGCCTTGATGACAAGGACACTCTCTTCTTCGAGGATCGTATTGTTGTACCCAAAGGTGACCTCCGTAAAGTGATCTTGAACGAGGCTCACAATTCTCTCCTCTCCATCCACCCTGGGAGCACGAAGATGTATCAGGACCTTAAGCAGGCTTATTGGTGGACTCGAATGAAGCGCGGGATTGCTCAATTCATGAATGAATGTGATGTCTGCAGAAGAGTGAAGGCAGAACACCAAAGGCCAGTTGGTCTCCTCCAACCTCTTGCCATTCCGGAATGGAAGTTTGACCACATTGAGATGGACTTCGTGACTGGGTTTCCAAAGTCCAAGCGTGGCAATGATGCTATATTCGTTGTCATCGACAAACTCACTAAAGTGGCTCACTTTCTGCCTATCAAAGAGTCGATCACTGCAGCTCAATTGGCGGAACTCTATACCTCTCGAATTGTCTCTCTGCACGGTATTCCTTAAGTGATCTCTTCAGACCGTGGCAGCATCTTTACATCAAAGTTTTGGGATTCTTTTCAGAAGGCCATGGGCTCCAACATCCGCTTCAGCATAGCTTTCCCTCCTCAAACTAGCGGTCAAGTCGAGCGTGTCAACCAGATTCTTGAAGTTATGCTCAGGGCTTGTGTGATCTCCTTCGGCATGAAGTGGGAGGATTGTCTTCCTTATGCTGAATTCTCCTACAACAACAGTTTTCAAGCAAGTTCGGGCAAGGCCCCATTTGAAATTCTGTATGGCAGGAAGTGCCGTACGCCGCTCAACTGGTCTGAAACCGATGAACGTCAGCTTTTGGGTAATGACTTAATCACAGAGGCAGAGGAAATGTGCAAAGTCATTCTTGATAACCTCAAAGCAGCCCAATCCCGTCAGAAGAGCTACTATGATAGTAAGCATCGTGATTTGGCTTTCGAGATCAGAGATTATGTTTACCTCTGCGTTTCTCCTATGAAAGGTACTCGTCGCTTCGGTATCAAAGGGAAGCTTGCCCCCAGATACGTGGGACCTTTCAAGATTGTCAGCAAGAGAGGCGACCTCGCCTATCAACTCGAGCTTCCTTCAAACTTTGCAAATGTTCATGACGTGTTCCATGTCTCTCAGCTTCGAAAGTGCTTCAAGACTCCTGACCGCACCGTCAACTTCGAGGACATTGATCTCCAAGAGGATCTCTCTTATCGTGAGCACCCAGTTGCTATTCTGGAAGAGACTGAATGCAAGACTCGCAATAAGTCAATCAAATTTCTCAAAGTCAAGTGGTCACACCATTCCGACCGTGAAGCTACCTGGGAACGCGAGGATCACCTCCGTTCTGAGTACCCGGTGTTCTTTCAGTCCTAGATCTCGGGACGAGATCCTTTCGTAGTGGTGGAGTGTTGTAACACCCCGGATGTAACTTTCCCAATTTGTACTCCAACTCTTGCCATTTCCGGCGTTAAGTAATTTTATTTTCTCGGGTTCGAGTCTTTGTCTCTGTGTGTTGTTATCGTTGTCATGCATCTCATATCATGTCATCATGTGCATTGCATTTGCATACGTGTTCGTCTCATGCATTCAAGCATTTTCCCCGTTGTCCGTTTTGCATTCCGGCGTTTCGTTCTCCTCCGGTGGTCATTTTTCTACCTTTTTTCGTGTGTAGGGATTAAACATTTCCGGATTGGACTGAGACTTGCCAAGCGGCCTTGGTTTACTATCGGTAGACCGCCTGTCAAGTTTCGTATCATTTGGACTTCGTTTGATACTCCAACGGTTAACCGAGGGACCGAAAAGGTCTCGTGTGTATTGCAGCCCAACACCCCTCCAATTTGGCCCAAAACCCACCTAAGCCTTCTCCATCATCTAGAGCGTTCGATCACGATCATGTGGCCGAAAACCGCACCTCATTTGGACTCTCCTAGCTCCTCCTATTCCTATTTAAAAAGCCCCCGAAAATCTCCTTCTCCTTCCTCCCGAAAAACCCTAGATCCACCGCTCGCACGCGCCGGACATTGTCCGTCCGGACCGGACGCGTCCGCGCCGCCACTGCGGCCCAATCGCGCACCGCCACGTGGCCTTCATCACCGCCGCCGTCGCTCCGGCCCGGGAGGCCCAGGTCGGGCCCCCGAGGCCCAGTCCTCCGCGCCGCCGCCCGCCTTCGTCTTCCTCTGCGCCCGCCGGCGCGCGCCGCCGCACCGGGCCGCCGCAGCCACCGCCGCGCTCCGCCGCCGCACCATCTCCGCCCCGCCGCCTCGGCTTCCGCAGCCGCCGCCCGTCTCCGCCGCGGCCGGCCAGCTCCCTCCTCCGGCCCGATTCGGTCGAGGAGCGACCGGATCCGGCGCCCCAACCTCGCCGGCCGCCATCTTCAAACTCCGGCGAGCTCCCCGGCCATCCTCGTTTTGCGTGCTCGGGTCAAACCCTAGATCTGGAGGTCGAAATTCTACGAAGTCCCCGTGTTTTTCAGTTTCAAGTGCTCCTGTTCATCGTGTCGTATCTCCGCATCCGTAACTCCGTTTTTGGCATATAGCATATCAAAATGTTCATCTCAGAGAGTACATCATTTCATTCCATTGCATCATTTTCCTTTGAGTTCATCTTGATGCCCGAAATGCTGTTAGAAGGGGGCTACTTGAGATAATTTTCAGATCTGCTACTCTATTTAGATATTTGTCTTTTTTGCCATGATTAATGTGTGCATGATATGCCCATGAGTTCTACATATGTTTTGTTAAGGGTTTTGTCATCTTTCCAGAGGTGCAACCCATGTAATTTTGTGATGTGTGTGGTGACTAGCACAAGCTTGCAAAGTGGTGCACTTGGTAATTCTGATTTCAGGGACTTAGCATTTCCACTAAGTCCTTGAGCTGTTTATCTCATATGGTCATATGTTCATGTTGTTTCCTAGTGATCCGTGCCTCTTTTGAGGATGATTAGTAAGGATGTTTTGTTAATCTTGTAATTCTCTATCCATCCATGCCTTTGTTTGCAATTATGGAGCACCCTAGCTTGAGTCAATCGAGCTCTACTTTTGCTACTTTGTGAATCTGGGAAGATTGTCAACTTGTTTGCAATTTTGCCGATGATGTTGTAGTTGATCCGTGCATGCTATGCTATTGATCTTGCCATGTATAGCTTATATTTTGTGTGTTCTTGATAGATGTATTCTTAGATTTTCATGACTTGCTCCGTAGTGAGTGCATCGAGCTCGTAAACATGCCTACTTGATATCTGTTTCTGCATGTGCCAGTTTTCACTAAGTCTGTGATCTGATTATGTTTTTGCCATGTTCACATGCTTGCAATTGTATTTTCTGATCCCTTTTGGCTCAAGGTCACTAAGGGACTTTTGTTATGCTCTTTGAGTAGCTCCATGCCGTGCTTTACTTTGCCATGTTCATGTCCTGTAGCATGTAGTTTTGTTTCTCCTAAGAGTGCTACCTGATCTGAAATTCCAGACAAGTGTTGATTTCACTAAGTCTGAAATCTGTTTGCCATATGCATTTTTGCCATGCTTGTTTGAACCTGTTAATGGATGAATTGGCTGTAGCTCAGTGCTAGACTTTTGTTAAGCATCTTGAATGCATCCCTGCCATGTATTTTTGTTGTCATGTTTGAGTGCTGTAGCTTGTTCATCTCTTTGCATTTAGATGGCTACTTGCTGTAAATCGCAGACCGATGTCATATTTGTTTTGCTTGCCATTTCCAAACCGTACTCCGATTCTGGCGTTCTTTATATCGTTTGCAAGAGATTTCATATCATCTTTCCAGTGGCACACTTGGATTTCCATGTTGAGGCCAGGTTCATGCATCCCTTGTCACATCTTGCATATGCATCCCGCATGGCATATCATCTTTGCATCATATTGTTTGATCCTTGCACGTGGTTGATTGTGTTGTTGTTGCTTGCTTGTCTTTGTAAGTGCATCTAGTGCCACCCCTAGTTGGTTTTGGAGTATTGACGACAAACCTAGTTGAGGGACTAATGTGTTTGTGAGAATTGCAGGATAACACAGGTAGAAGTCCCTCATTGATTCGGTGTTACTACCAGAGATGACCCCTAAAAATGTATGAAGACATTGAAGCCAAAGGTGGTATATGAAGATATTCGCATTGAAGACTATGACAAAAGAAGACACGTTATGAAGCCTATGGAGCTCGAAGACTTAGATCTTTCGTAGTTCTTTTTCTTTTGTGCTGAGTCATAGGAACCACCGTACTGTTAAGTGGGGTCCAGGAGAACCAGTCAGAATGACTGAAGTGATGCCTAAACCAAAAACCTATGTCTTCGAGTGAAGACAATGAGAGCGAATCTTGTCCAGAGCCGGACAAGTCAGCTTTGCTTGTAGCCCAAGTAAAGTTGCCATGAGAGTTTGAAATCTGACCGTTGAGACACGTGTCAGTTCCTTAGTGACCCAGGGTCATTTCGGACAAATCAGGTCGGGTTGCCAAGTGGCTATAAATAGCCCACCCCCTACAACCATAAACGGTTGGCTGCTCAAATTTTAGTGCACGGCTTTTGTCGTTTGAGAGCAACCCACCTCGAAGCCTTTGAGAGAAAATTCCTAGCGAGGAGAAAAGCCCTAACCACCCAGAGCCAGAGAACATTGGGCATCACTTAAGTCTTCTTGTCTGTGTGATCTGAAGACTTATTACACTTGAGGACTGTGCATCCCCAGACGGTTAGGC